>NC_057797.1:519151463-519516666 GCF_018294505.1 Triticum aestivum | reverse complement strand
ATTCGCCCCCCGACTGCTGGGACCCACCAGCTAGCCCTTCGCACGCAAGGAAGTGCGTCTGGGCAAAAAAAACGATTCGCCCCCCTGACTGCTGGGACCCAACAGCTACACCTTCGCACGCAAGGAAGTGCCTCTCGGCAAAAAAAAATGATTCGCCCCCTGACTATTGGGACCCACCAGCTACATCTTCGCAGGCAAGGAAGTGCCTGACAGTCGGGACCCACCTGGTCGAAGCATACATAGCGTTGTCATTCTGGTCGCGAACGTGTACGTACATACTGGTCGATGTAGAGGCGCGCACGTAGCATGTACACGTACGTACATCGGCCAGGGTGCAAGAAAGAAAATACAGCTACATATGTGTACATACGGGCAGGGTCTCGAATGCCTACTCGTGCATATGTACGACCAGGGCTCGTGTACATGGCTGGGTCGGAACGGAGAAACAACGTCATCGTCGTGTTCATGGGGAGGCAACAGAATGCGTCGTGTTCATGGGGAGGCAACGGAATGCGTCGTGTTCATCGGGAGGCAACAGAATACGTCGTGTTCATCTAGAGGCAACGAAACGCGTGGGAGCCAACCGGCTGGGTCGGAACGGAATGCGTGGTTGTGTTCATCGGGAGGGCTTGGACGGAACATGCGATGGAAACGAGGCCTGACGTACCGCAGAACGGAGGAAACAGACCTCCTACGGTCGAAACGGGGGTCCTGTTGATCGGGAGGGGTGTGGCGTACTGCAAAACGGAGGAAATGGACCTCCTACGGTCGAAACGGGGGTCCTGTTGATCGGGAGGGGTGTGGCGTACCGCAAAACGGACGAAACGGACCTCCTACGGTCGAAACGGGGGTCCTGTTCATCGGGAGGGGTGTGGAGTACCGCACAACGGGACTCCACGGGATACTGTTCATCTCCACCGTCGACCTCCTCCAGCCTCCACGAGCTACCATCGACCTCCTCCAGCCTCCACGGGCTCCTGTTCATCCAGCCTCCACCGCGCGCTACTCCACCGGCTACTATTCAACCACCCCTCCACCATCTACTGTTCATCCAGCCCTCCACACCACGGGGTCCTATTCATCCAGAGGCAACGCCACCGCTCACTGTTCATCCAACCCCCCTGCAACGCTCACTGTTCGTCCAATCGATCGGCTTCAGTTAGCAGCAGTAGCGAAGGAATCGCTTGATCATGTTTAGTTAACAGCCATTGATCGATCGCTCGGGTTGAGTAACACGTAGCCTGCAGTGCAATCGCTCGGGTTCAGTTAGAGCCCAACGCCTCGCTCGGGTCCAGTTAGAGCCAACGCCTCGCACACACGCGCGTACGTGTACGAGAGAAACGCGCATCGCTCGGCCCCCGACCTCCCACCATAACCGGGAACTCTCCAAAAATTTCCTCGCCCTCGCTTCTACCATGGTTTTTTCCGTCATGGACGGCCCAAAGAATGTCATGCAGCTGCGTGTCCGGTCCGCCCAGGACGAAAAGCCCATTTTCTGTCATGATTTTTTGTCATAGAAGTTGGAGCCCACCACATCTATGATGATACCTGGTTTTGTCACAATTATCGTCATAGAAGTGTCATATGTATGACAGAAAAAAATTCATTTGGCCCAAAATGTCACGGATGTGTCTTTTTTGTAGTGCTTATTTATTTCCTTGTTGTCTTGTTTATTTGTTTGCTTGTAGTCAGTGCAATTCTTTTTCTACGGTTTGCTAGTGGCCGCAATAACCTATTTTTTAAAACTAGGCCACAATAACCATGGGCTACATATTTACTATAGCGACCATGGGCCTCCTATGGGCCATAGAAACAATGGGCCTTCCACGTGTCATAGAAACAATGGGCCTTCTACGGGCCGTAGAATCAATGGGCCTTCTACGGGCCGTATGATTGATTGGCCAAACATGGGCCAATAATGGACCGCATTATGGGCTGTAAACGGGCTAGAGTTGGAATCGTCTGTTCATGGGCTGACCATAACGGGCCGTCATTAATCGGTCGTATTTGATGATGCTATGAAAACGGTCCAACGGATTAATGAGCCACAAACGGGCCGACTTTAACCACGGGCTGAATTTGGCCCACAATCGGAACAGGCCAGTAACGGACCGTGAGTAATAAATGTTGCGAATCAGCCCAAGAATAAATGGGCCCTGAGAAGGCCAAAAGATAACACGGGCTGGAAACGGCCCAATGGAATAATGGTTCATTAATGGGTATAAAGCGATACACTATTCATTACGGGCCAGTTTCACCATGGGCCGTTAATGGGCCAAGAGTTACAAAGGGCCACATATGGGCCGAAAGACATCATGGGCCATACATGGGCCAGAAGTTACAATGAGCTAGAATCATATTGGACGGCCTAGATGATGCTACTGGGCCTAATTCGGATATGCCATAACGGGTCATGAGTTAGCGGGTTGTAAATGGGCTATATGCGAACAGGCCGCTAGCAGGCTTTAAGTGGGTCGGTCATTACCTTTTGACCATGTCAAAAGGGCTGGCCTTTTGACCTGAATGGGCCACTGTTGGGCCGAGACATGTGTCGACGTGTCATAGGCATGTCCCGTCCATTCACTGGATGACAATTGTCCGAACGTTGGCCCGGCACGTGGATCTGCCGGTGAATAAGAATTTTACACGTGGAAAATCCCCATTGGTCCGAGCTGTTAACGGGTTATCGGATCCAAACCAGAACCCGATAGCTTAACGGCGACCCGTTGTGGTGGATGCCATGTGTCGGTTACCCTTGACGGAAGCACTTCCATGATGGGCCATTTATCATCATGGAAGTGGACACTTCTGTGATGATAATTTTGGTAATGTCATGGAACACTTCTACGACAGCACAGGTATGACTATCTTGATTCTGTCATAAAATCGTCATGGATGTACATGCATGACAGAAAACGTATCCTACTGTGACAAACACGTATCATCACGAAAGTGTATTTTTTTTGTAGGCCACCCTGCCTTCTAGAAATTAAAATTATTTCTAATTTGGAAGATGTATGTTCATTTTTCATCCAGAAAATGATTCCAACAAGCTTGACCCCGAAACAGCGCATAGTGAAGGTCTTGACACTAGAATCTATCGGCCCAAACCTGGAGCAAGTTGTCAGTTTCCTGAGATGCTTTCCATGCCTGGAGAAGCTATATATCGAGGTGATGTTCCTTTCCTCTTAAATGTTAACCATAAGGGAGTTCAATTTGTGACACCTTTTTCCAAGTTTACAATGACAACATATTATGATTTCTGAAGGAATTTTTAGAGGATTTCGATACATACATGTCCCCCCCATATTGGTTGCTTGATCCATATGGTTACAATCCATAAGCATTTCTCCTTTGGATTCATCTGTACTAGTTTTCTTAGGGAACTTTTCATCCGCTCCAACCTCTTGTGAAGAAGGCTACATTTTTCTAGATTGTAATCAAATTCCCATGTTAATCATGTCAGATCGAAGATGGCATGTTAGTGCATTTTACAAATCCTGAAGCCAAATAGGCATGTTGTAGTGTTCAAACTGCATGTAGGCACTAACACGTTTTCTTCTTTTGCAGATAAGATTAGGACCGGTGGTGGATAATGTGATAAAATATAACAATCACAACGAATGCCTAGATCTGCATCTCTCAGAAATTACTTTGAACTCCTACCGAGGGACCTTACCGAAGATTATACTCCCTAGGTTCTTTGTTGTCAGAGCAAGGGTGCTGAAGGTAATGAGTTCTGTGATACGTCCATTTTGCATCATGCTTTTATATCGATATTTATTGCATTATGGGTTGTTATTACACATTATCTCACAATACTTATGCATATTCTCTCTTATTTTACAAGGTTTACATGAAGAGGGAGAATGCCGGCAGCTGGAATTCTGGGCTGGAAAAGGAGCAAATATTAGAGACCTATTCTGCACAGTTCCAAAAGTCCTGAAACTCCATGGGAGTCATTTTCAGAATATAAAAAATATATTTGGCGAAGGAAGCACCAGAGGGGGCCACCCACCATCCACGAGGGTGGGAGGCGCGCCCTACCCCCTGGGCGCCCCCCTGCCTCGTGGACCCCCTGGCAGGCCTCCGGTGCCCATCTTCTGCAATATGAGGTCTTCCGTCTAGGAAAAAATCATAAGCAAGCTCACGGGACGAAACTCCGCCGCCACGAGGTGGAACCAATCTAGGGCTCTGGCGGAGCCGTTCTGCCGGGGAAACATCCCTCCGGGAGGGGGAAATCATCACCATCGTCATCACCATCGATCCTCTCATCGGGAGGGGGTCAATATCCATCAACATCTTCACCAGCACCATCTCATCTCAAAACCTAGTTCACCTCTTGCATCCAATCTTTGTCCCAAAACCTCAGATTGGTACCTGAGGGTTGCTAGTAGTGTTGATTACTCTTTGTAGTTAATGCTAGTTGGTTTATCCGGTGGAAGATCATATGTTCAGATCCTTTATGCATATTAATACCCCTATGTTTATGAACATGAGTATGATTTTGAGTAGTTATGTTTGTTCCTGAGGACATGGGAGAAGTCTTGCTATAAGTAGTCATGTGAATTTGGTATTCGTTCGATATTTTGATGAGATGTATGTTGTCTTTCCTCTAGTGGTGTCATGTGAACGTTGACTACATGACATTCACCATTGTTTGGGCCTAGGGGAAGGCATTGGGAAGTAATAAGTAGATGATGGGTTGCTAGAGTGACAGAATCTTAAACCCTAGTTTATGCGTTGCTTCGTAAGGGGCTGATTTGGATCCATATGTTTCATGCTATGGTTAGGTTTACCTTAATACTTCTTTTGTAGTTGTGGATGCTTGTAAGAGGGGTTAATCATAAGTGGGATGATTGTCCAAGAAAGGGCAGCTCCCAAGCACCGGTCCACCCACATATCAAATTATCAAAGTACCGAACGCGAATCATATGAACGTGATGAAAACTAGCTTGACGATAATTCCCATGTGTCCTCGGGAGCGCTTTCCTTTATATAAGAGTTTGTCCAGGCTTGTCCTTTGCTACAAAAAGGATTGGGCCATCTTGCTGCACCTTATTTACTATTGTTACTTGTTACCCATTACAAATTACCTTATCACAAAACTACCTGTTGCCGGTAATTTCAGTGCTTGCAGAGAATACCTTACTGAAAACTGCTTATCATTTCCTTGGCTCCTCGCTAGGTTCGACACTCTTGCTTATCGAAAGGACTATGATAGATCCCCTATACTTGTGGGTCATCAAGACTCTTTTCTGGCGCCGTTGCCGGGGAGTGAAGCACCTTTGGTAGGTGGAATTTGGTAAGGAAGAAAAATTTATGTAGTGTGCTGAAATTTACTGTCACTTGTTACTATGGAACATAATCCTTTGAGGGGCTTGTTCGGGGTATCTTCACCCCGATCAATAGAGCAAAGAGTTTCTCCTCAACCTACTGAACCTACTGAAAATGTTTACTTTGTAATTCCTTCAGGTATGATAGAGAAACTGCTAGCTAATCCTTTCACAGGTGATGGAACATTACATCCTGATTTGCACCTAATCTATGTGGATGAAGTTTGTGGATTATTTAAGCTTGCAGGTATGCCCAAGGACGTTATCAAGAAGAAGGTCTTCCCTTTATCTTTGAAGGGGAAGGCATTGACATTATTTAGGCTATGTGATGATATGGGATCATGGAACGACAACCGATTGAAATTGGAATTTCATCAAAAGTTTTATCCTATGCATCTTGTTCATCGTGATCGTAATTATATATATAATTTTTGGCCTCGCGAAGGAGAAAGCATCGCTCAAGCTTGAGGGAGGCTTAAGTCAATGTTATATTCATGCCCCAATCATGAGCTCTCAAGAGAAATTATTATTAAGTCAATAATCGCTCCATGCTCGATACTTCTTGTATTGGATCTTTTATGATGAAGACTATTGAATTCAAATGGGATTTATTGGACAGAATTAAACGCAACTCTGAAGATTGGGATCTCGACAAAGGTAAGGAGTCAGGTATAACTTTGTGATTCTCACGAATGACTTTGCACATCTCTTCTGCCTCTGTGATCAAGTCATTGCCAAGAAGTTGACGTTCACCAGTCTCTGACCAGTTAAGAGGAGTACGACACTTCCTGCCATAGAGAATTTCAAATGGGGCCTTGCAAGAACTCGCTTGAAAGCTGTTGTTGTATGAAAACTCGGCATATGGAAGACAATCTTCCCACTTCATGCCGAAAGAGATAACGCAAGCCCTGAGCATATCTTCAAGAATCTGATTGACATGCTCAACTTGGCCACTAGTTTGGGGATGAAAGCTG
The DNA here is from genome assembly GCF_018294505.1 of Triticum aestivum. Lineage (NCBI taxonomy): Eukaryota > Viridiplantae > Streptophyta > Magnoliopsida > Poales > Poaceae > Triticum > Triticum aestivum. Next base: position 519,510,356 of record NC_057797.1, on the reverse strand, counting down.
TGCTGAAACGGATGTTGGTGCCCATGGCCTTCTGAAAAGAATCCCAAAACTTGGAGGTGAAGATGCTGCCACGATCTCAAGATATCAACTGCGGAATGCCGTGCAGAAAGACAATCCTAGAGGTATATAGCTCTGCCAATTGAGCTGCTGTGATGGATTCTTTGATAGGAAGGAAATGAGCCACTTTAGTGAGTTTGTCGATGACAACGAAGATAGCATCATTGCCACGCTTGGACTTTGGAAACCCAGTCACGAAGTCCATCTCAATGTGGTCAAACTTCCATTCTCGAATGGCAAGAGCTTGGAGGAGACCAGCTGGTCGTTGGTGTTCTGCCTTCACTCTTCTGCAGACATCACATTCATTCACGAACTGAGCAATCTCGCGCTTCATTCGAGTCCACCAATACGACTGCTTGAGGTCCTGGTACATCTTTGTACTTCCAGGGTGGATGGACAGGAGTGAATTGTGAGCCTCGTTCATAATGACTTTACGAAGGTCACCTTTAGGCACAACAATGCGATCCTCGAAGAATAGAGTATCCTTGTCATCAAGGCAATAGCACTTGTACTTGGGTTGACTCTTGGCAATCCCCATCTTCACCTTCTTCACCATAGCATCAAGAAGTTGGGCCTCGCGAATCTGATCTTCCAAAGTAGGAGAGACTTGGAGGTTGGCCAGAAATCCTTGAGTAACAAATTGCAGATTGAGTTTGTGGAAAGCTTCACAAATCTCGGGTTGGTAAGGCTTGAGAATCAAACTGTTCCAGTAAGCCTTCCTGCTCAATGCGCTAGCAATTACATTGGCCTTGCTTGGAGTATATTCGATACTCGGATTATACTCTTGAATCATTTCGACCCAACGAGTCTGTCTGAGGTTGAGATTAGGCTGAGTGAAGATGTACTTGAGACTCTTGTGGTCAGTGAAGATGTCCACTTTTCTTCCCAATAAGAGATGTCTCCAAGTTAAAAGAGCATGCACGACTGCCGCCAACTCGAGGTCATGAGTGGGGTAGTTCTTTTCATTGGGCTTCAACTGGCGAGAAGTATAGGCCACAACTTTCTTCTCTTGCATCAACACTGCACCAAGACCTTGAAGGGAAGCATCACAAAAGACCTCAAATGGTTTGGATTCATCAGGAGGAGTCAGAACTGGAGCAGTGACTAATTTCTCTTTCAGGGTGTTGAAAGCGATGTCACAATCAGGAGACCAAACATACTTCACATGCTTCTGGAGAAGGTTGGAAAGAGGCTTCGCGATCTTAGAGAATTTCTCGACGAACCTTCGACAATAGCTTGTGAGACCAAGGAAGCCGCGGAGTTGCTTCACGTTCTGAGGTGGTTCCAATTCACAATTGCAGACACCTTCTCAGAATTAACCGCTATGCCCTTGGCAGAGATGATATGCCCAAGGTAGAGAACCTCATCGAGCCAAAACTCGCACTTTGAAAAGTTGGCATAGAACTGGTGTTCTCTGAGCTTATCCAGCACCAAACGCAAGTGCTTGGCATGATCTTCCTTGTTGCGCTCTTGAAGAATTTACATGATCAGCTGTGTGTTTGCATTGGTAGCGGCCATCACAGCTTGCCATGCCTCCGGAGGTGGAGGTGGTGGTGGCGGATCAGGATTCGGAGTCATGCATGTTGGAGGAGCCATCCTGAAGAGGTTGACATCCGTTAGCATCTTGACAGACAAATATTTAAGCTGAATCAAACGGGTTGAAATTGCAACATATAGTCTTCACATCCGAACAAAATGAACGAATGCATTCCAATTGAAATGGTCACATTTCCATAAATTGAGAAGCCACTTAGAATTGAGGTAGAAGAAAAACAACAAGGTACGGACAAGAACAAATACTTGGTGAGGATTACCCAATCCCAAACCAAATATCCGCGGAAGAATAGCTAGTGCTACAAGAATTCCCACCTATGAAACTCCCGAACCTTTCCGGTTATGCAATCAGGTGTTGGGGATACAGGGGAAGCATAATATCTCACCCAAAGCTAGCAAATCCTACATCCAGCTGTATCCATCCTTCAACACATAACCAAGAAAACTTCGGAAATCATTTACCTCAACCTACGAAAAGCATCCGTTATACGAGTTATGGCAATACTCCTAAACTCTCGCCCCAGTACTGGGTGGCGTCAAGGTTATCTCACCAATAACTGCATAAAAGAGATTTTCGATGTCGGTGAAACTCAGGTATTCCAGAATCTCAACGATAAAATTGTGACGACAACACCTCGGAGCTCAACTCCCCGGGACACTGCCACAACCCCTAAATGACAGGAGGCACCAAGAACAATGTTCTCGTCACGAAACCATCGGAACGATTCCAAGATACCCGCGTGATCCTAAATTTTTTTAGTGAAATTTGAGAAGAGAAGAGTCAAAACTCTACGTCAGGATGCCTCACCAGAGCGACGAAGGGACTAAGGAGTAAAAAGAATTCCTAACTCTCCGATATATATAATCCTAAGTGACTCAAAACATTTTTCTAGACTCAACAACGCCAACGATTCGATCAAGCAGGGGGCTCCTAAGGTCGGGGAAGGCTCTGATTACCAACTTGTAACGCCCTCGATGCGGCTATATCTTCTACGTGTCGAAGCACGACTTAGAGGCATAACCGCATTGAAAGCTATGTCGCAAGTGAGGTAATCTTCACAACAACCCATGTAAATAGATAAAGGGGAAAGTATATAGTTGGCTTAAAGTCGCCACGTCACACAAATACATAAACAAGTCATTACATTCATCCAATACACTCATGGTCCGACTATGGTACCAAAATAAAGATCAACCCCCAAATGCGACAAAGTCCCTGATCGCCCCAACTAGGCACCACTACTGATCATCTAGGAAAGACACATAGTAACGGCGAGAGTCTTCATCGAACTCCCACTTGAGCTCGGTCATGTCAAAGATTGCAAAATATTAGGGTTTCGGGAGGAAAAAGTCAACCCTCGAAGTGGATCTAGATCTGGATCTCGAGCACTGTAGTTGGGCGCGGTTCACGAGGTTCGCCGGAGGGGATCGCCGGAGACGAGGGAGAGGACGAGGAGGCCGGCGAGGAAGTCGGACGTCGCCGGAGCGGGGTCGGCGGCGCCGGCGGGCGGCGGCCCGGTGCGGCAGAGGCGTGAGCTGGGCGGCAAGACAGAGCGGCGCGGGGCGGCAGCCCCGGCGACGAGGCGGCGGCAGGGCGCCGGGCAGCGAGGCGGCGGTGCCGGCGACGTGCTCGGGCGGCATGGGCGTGGAGGAGAGGCGAGGAGGCACGGCTGGCCGGATGGGCTCCGAGGGCCCTCCTCGGGCCCGGTGGGCCTCGGCGGCGGGAGGAGGCGGACGACGACATGGCGGCCTCTTAGTGGTTGCGGCCGGCGGCGGAAAAAACGTCCGACCGGATCGGACAATGTCCGGCAGCGCGCGAGGGAATTTAGGGTTAGGGGGAGAAGAGACCCGGGATTTCGGGGAGGGGATCTATTTATAGAGGTAGAGGGAGCTAGGAAGCTCCAAATGAGGTGCGGTTTGCGGCCACGCGATCGTGATCGAACGCTCTAGATGATGGAGAGGGTTTAGGTGGGTTTTGGGTCAGTTTGGAAGGGTGTTGGGCTGCAACACACACAAGGCCTTTTTGGTCCCTCGGTTAACCGTTGGAGTATCAAACGAAGTCCAAATGGCACGAAACATGACAGGTGATCTACCAGTGGTAAACCAAGGCCGCATGACAAGTCTCGGTCCAATCCAGAAATGTTTAACGCCCGCACACGAAAAGAGGTAGAAAGGACCACCGGAGGACATAGGAGCACCGGAATGCAAAATGGACAATGGGGAAAATGCTCGGATGCATGAGACGAACACGTATGCAAATGCAATGCACATGATGACATGATATGAGATGCATGACAAAGACAAAACACACAGAGACAAAAACCCGACAACGAGGAAATAAAATAACTTAGCGCCGGAAACGGCAAGAGTTGGAGTACAGATAAGGTAAATTATATCCGGGGTGTTACAACGAGGCTTCCACGAGGGTGGAGGGCGTGCCCTACCCCCTTGGCGCCCCCTGCCTCGTGGGCACCTCGTGTGCTCTCCGGACTCTGTTTTCTTGCACGATACTTCTTTTGGTTGGTAAAAATTCATTATATAATCCCTTGAAGGTTTTGACCACCATACCACGCAAATATCCTTTGTTTTTGTTTCGAGTTGTTTCTGCTGCAGATTTAGAGCAAGATGTCATCTCAAGACTCCGATGGAGAGAGCTATGTCTCACACCTCATTGTTGACCCAAAGACCTATGGGGACCTATCCCCTTGTGGTCGAACTACGGATGATGAGGAGGATGCTCATTTAAGAAGGATCAATGATTCAAGTTCGGAGGAGGAGGATGTTCCTCTACCTCAACTTGGGGATATGCACATGAAGTTCAAGAAGTCTAGTCTTCCTAAGAGGGCTAAACTGCCTAACAACCAATCTATTCCTTTTCGTTTTTGGCAGAAAAGCAAAGGAGATTTATGTGACAAGATCTTGAAGATGGAATTGGAGGTCGATGATTTAAAGGAGGAGATCGCTCTTCTCAATTACAATATGAAAAATTTGAAGGCACGATTGTCATCATCATCACCATCTCCTCCACCTCCGAAGAAAGAGTCATAAACACATGGGTATGGGCACTCCCCTTGGCAATTGCCAAGCTTGGGGGAGTGCCCCGGTATCGTATCACCATCACACTTTTATCTTTACCGTTTTTCTTAGTTCGATCCTTTTGGTTATATCTTGATCTAGTAGAATAAAGTTTTAGTATGATCTAGTTTTGAGTTTTGCTTTATGATCCTTCTATGTAATTGAGTCCGTGAGCTATATATAATAAAGATTAGTTATGATTCAAGGGCCTAATTATTTTGCCATGATCTGGAGGGAATAAAAATAAAAGAGAAGAGAAAGAATAAAAGGAAATAAAGATATCATATGGATCTTATGGAGAGTAATGACTTCACATATAAAGAGCATGATGAATAAAAGTTGTTGAGAGTTGTCAAACATTGTTTTGGTCATCGTTGCAATTAATAGGAAGTAATAAAGAAAGAGAGGTTTTCACATATAAATATACTATCTTGGACATCTTTTTTGATTGTGAGCACTCATTAAAATATGACATGCTAAAAAGTTGATGTTGGACAAGGAAGACAACGTAATGGGCTATGCTTTCTTACATCCGAGATAAATTATATTGTCATGGATTATCCAACATGTTGAGCTTGCCTTTCCCCCCTCATGCGAGCCAAATTCTTTGCACCAAGTAGAGATACTACTTGTGCTTCTGATATCCTTAAACCCAGTTTTTCCATGAGAGTCCACCATATCTACCTATAGATTGAGCAAGATCCTTCAAGTAAGTTGTCATTGTTGCAAGCAATAAAAATTGCTCTCTAAATATGTATGATTTATTAGTGTGAATAAAATAAGCTTTATACGATCTTGTGATGTGGAAGAAATAAAAGCAATGGATTGCATAATAAAGGTCCATATCACAAGTGGCAATATAAAGTGACGTTCTTTCGCATTAAGATTTAGTGCATCCAACCATAAAAGCACATGACAACCTCTGCTTCCCTCTCCGAAGGGCCTATCTTTTATTCTTGTCTTATACTTCATACAAGAGTCATGGTGATCTTCACCTTTCCTTTTTAAATTTTATTCATTGGCAAGCACAATGTGTTGGAAAGATCCTGATATATATTGGGTTTCATGAACTATTATTGTTCACATTACCCTTAAGGTAAAAGGTTGGGAGGCAAAACTATAAGCCCCTGTCTTTCTCTGTGTCCGATTGAAACTTCATACCCATAAATATTGCGTGAGTGTTAGCAATTTGAAAGACTAAATGATAGTTGAGTATGTGGACTTGCTGAAAAGCTCTTGTATTGACTCTTTCCGATGTTATGATAAATTGCAATTGCTTCAATGACTGAGATTATAGTTTGTTAGTTTTCAATGAAGTTTCTGATTCATACTTGAAATTGTGAATGAATTATTACTTTAGCATAATAAATCATATGACAATATATATGTTGCTATTATAAGAATGATCATGATGCCCTCATGTCCGTATTCTATTTTATCGACACCTCTATCTCTAAACATGTGGACATATTTTTCGATATCGGCTTCCGCTTGAGGACAAGCGAGGTCTAAGCTTGGGGGAGTTGATACGTCCATTTTGCATCATGCTTTTATATTAATATTTATTGCATTATGGGCTGTTATTACACATTATGTCACAATACTTATGCCTATTCTCTCTTTTTTTACAAGGTTTACATGAAGAGGGAGAATGCCGGCAGCTGGAATTCTGGGCTGGAAAAGGAGCTAATATTAGAGACCTATTCTGCACAGCTCCAAAAGTCCTAAACTCCACGGGATTCATTTCCAGAATATATAAAAAATATTGGGCGAAGGAAGCACCAGAGAGGGGCCACCCACCATCCACGAGAGTGGGGGGCGTGCCCTACCCCCTGGGCGCGCCCCCCTGCATCGTGGGCCCCCTGGCAGGCCTCCATTGCCCATCTTCTGCTATTTGAGGTCTTTCGTGTGGAAAAAATCATAAGCAAGCTCACAGGACGAAACTCCACCGCCACGAGGCGGAACCAATCTAGCGCTCCGACGGAGCTGTTCTGCCGGGGAAACATCCCTCCGGGAGGGGGAAATCATCACCATCGATCCTCTCATCGGGAGGGGGTCAATGTCCATCAACATCTTCACCAGCACCATCTCATCTCAAACCCTAGTTCATCTCTGGTATCCAATCTTTGTCCCAAAACCTCAGATTGGTACCTGAGGGTTGCTAGTAGTGTTGATTACTCTTTGTAGTTGATGCTAGTTGGTTTATTCGGTGGAAGATCATATGTTCAGATCCTTTATGCATATTAATACCCCTCTTATTATGAACATGAATATGATTTGTTAGTTGTTACGTTTGTTCCGGAGGACATGGGAGAAGTCTTGCTATAAGTAGCCATGTAAATTTGGTATTCGTTTGATATTTTGATGAGATGTATGTTGTCTTTCCTCTAGTGGTGTCATGTGAACGTCGACTACATGACACTTCACCATTGTTTGGGCCTAGGGGAAGGCATTGGGAAGTAATAAGTAGATGATGGGTTGCTAGAGTGATAGAAGCTTAAACCCTAGTTTATGCGGTGCTTTGTAAGGGGCTGATTTGGATCCATATGTTTCATGCTATGGTTAGGTTTACCTTAATACTTCTTTTGTTGTTGCAGATGCTTGTAAGAGGGGTTAATCATAAGTGGGATGATTTTCCAAGAAAAGGCAGCACCCAAGCACCGGTCCACCCACATATCAAATTATCAAAGTACCGAACGTGAATCATATGAACGTGATGAAAACTAGCTTGACGATAATTCCCATGTGTCCTCGGGAGCACTTTCGTTTATATAAGAGTTTGTCCAGGCTTGTCCTTTGCTACAAAAAGGATTGGGCCATCTTGCCGCACCTTATTTACTTTTGTTACTTGTTATCCGTTACAAATTACCTTATCACAAAACTACCTGTTATCGATAATTTCAGTGCTTGCAGAGAATACCTTACTAAAAACTGCTTATCATTTCCTTCTGCTCCTCGTTGGGTTCGACACTCTTACTTATCGAAAGGACTAGATAGATCCCTTATACTTGTGGGTCATCAGTCAGCCTTACATTTATTTCGCAAAAATGAAAGGTTTGTTGATCAGCACCAACGGCTACGGCAGAATGGAATAGGCTCCGAAAATCATGAATTTCATTTTGGAACTTCAGATGACAGAGTAACCGAAAGTCATCGTGTCAACCCCATACAAGAATTCTCAATGGATGACACCTTTGCAAAAATTATGAGGTTTCGAAACCAGACTTACAAGTGGTAATATTAGTTTGAACCTCTCTGATATCCATGTTTAGCGGATCAGTGCGAGTGTTTCCAGCTGATGAGCTAAATTTCATTTCTAATATCAGTTTGAACCTTGTAATCTTCGAATTTTGAGCCATATAACTCTGGAATTTGAACCTTGTAATATTTCGAGCTTTTGTGGTACAATGGTTGAAATGGCATCGTATGAGACTCGTTTATTGGTAGCACTATTTTGACCTCAATATGCAATGGACCTAGATTTTATTAACCATTCTCAAATCTATTTACCTTGTCGATCTCATAGCACACGATCTGTATAGCTAACTCGACTGCGATCTTCAACATTATTGCACACAGTTGGTTTCTTCAACCATGTGCCCTGTAGAGCGCAGAATTAATTATCGCACTCGAGTATCCATCATCACCCTTTTGTGTAACTTTGACCTCATCACCCACGGGTAAACTTATGACTGAAGTCATTGCACACACTTTTTTTTACAAAGCTTTTTGCCAATAAACGCCCATGGTATGTCCCTCTTCTAGCTGACACATGGCCAAACTAGCCAGGCGGGAAGCCAAGGGTGGCTGAGAAAGCAAAAGTGGTCGAAAGAAAATCAGAAAACCACCAAGAGTGCCAAAGAAAAAGGCCGAATCAGAATGTGCTGAAGAAGATGATGATGTTCCCTCAGCTCAAAGCCAGTCAGAGGATGAGCTAGTCACAAACTCCAAAACCATGTTCTTTGAAGGAAATCCCAAAAAGGGTAGTAGAGGAAGAGAAAGGAATAATGCGGCTGAGATGTCTGATCAGGAAACATACAAAACTCCACCCGGAGTGGAAACTACTCAGAAAGGAACAATAGGTTGCAAAAGATTCACCGTCATTGGGCGAAGAAGTGGTTTAATTATGAGAACGTCTGAAGGAAATACCAGATCCTATTTGCATTCACTCCACCTTGGAATGATTGCAGCACAGAGGGCTGCCTAGCCCAGGATGATGAAAAAGTAAGGCCAGCACCGCCTCCCAGTGCGCATGCTGATTCTTTGAAAACCATTGCTGATTTTCCCGAAGAGGTTGCAAAAAGGGAAAAGGCCAAGGCCGAGCGTGAGGCAAGACTCATGAAGGAAAAACAAGTGGAAGAACGAAATGTTGAGTTGACTCAACAGGATGTGATAGAAAAGAATGAAAGGGCATATGCCCGTAAGGAAAAGAAGAAGAGGAAGTCTATTTCTCCTCGTGCTCCAAAGAAGAAGTCCATTGCAAGCAAATCAAGGAAAGTTGCTCCTACCTCGTCTGATGAGGATTCGTGTGACGGTAATGTTGGTGGAGAAATTCCCATGTATGATCAGAAAGCGTTGCACGACAAGCCATACCAAACCCCATCTCCAGCAAAGATTTCACCACTAGTTTGATCTTTGTCGGTGTTCTGGGAACGGGGGTCCCCAGACTTGCCTGCCTACGGCCCACAGCGTGGCTTTGCTGGCAGGCCTGTACGACCATCTTCATCAACAAGGAATCAAGGCCCTCGCGAGGGGCCAAGCCTCGCGAGGCAGACGACACAAGACCTCCCCAGGAGCGGCCTCACCAGGCTGGCTCGTGAGGGGCGGAGAGTTCAAGGCCGGGCAAACCTCGCGAGGTTCTCGTGACGTAAGCCATGACGATCGAGACCAGGCAGGCGCCAGGCAGGCGCCAGCGCGCGCAGCGTCCTTGTTTCCTCTTTGGTGCTAAGGGGGCAAGCGCAGGCACGGAGTACCGAGGCATCCAGCAAAGGTTTCCATATTGGTGCAACGAGACCAAGACCAGAAGGACGGCAATACGGAGGTCACCGTGGATCCCAAGACGGCGTAACCACCAGAGCCTTTGGCAGGCGAAGACTGCTTTTGTCAGGATAGCTTGTACTAGTTGTCCCCTTTCAAACTGGCTGTTGTTGGCTCCCTTCCCGCTCAATATTTGGGGAGAGAACCAGGGCCTCTATAAATAGGACTAGCCACCACCATAGGGGAGAGAGGACTGAAATCATCCTCAACCGCACAAGTTCACCAAGCACAAGAACACCTCAACCTCAAGAGGCTGTTCTTCCCCTTGTACTGTTCGTCTTGAGCCCAAGAGGCAATCCACCACCACCACACTAGAGTAGGGTATTACACCATAAGGGTGGCCCGAACTAGTATAAATTTTGTGTTCTTTGTGTTGCGAGTTCATCGAGTTAGTTCGTCAGATCTTAGCTAAGTTAGGACGTGGATCGATAGGGGGGAGATCTTCGCGCGCACCCCAATGTTTGAACCTTAAGGGTTTTGCCGAAACCTGTGATCCGACATTGGGCGCGCCAGGTAGGGGTGCGCTGAAGCTTCCTTCCCATCACTCTGTGTCATGTCGCTTCATCATCTCCATGGCGGACGCACATCGCGCCCGTGCCGAGCGCCGGGTTGCCCTCGTCACCCGTGTTGCTCAGACGGCCCCTGTCGGCAGGCCGCCCCGTCGCTCCCCATCACCTGGTGCCAACGCCGCCACCGGCCCGGCGGGGAATGAACAACAAGCGTCCTCGCTGCACCCCTTGGTGTGACAGGACGGCCGCACCGCCACTCCATCCCTGACTCCCGCTGGTTCGTCGTCTCACGCTCGTCGCGTTCCCACAGACGCACGGGCGCGCTCCTCATGGTGCACGAGCTCTTGCTACCGCCCAGTCGACGACCTCTATGAGGACTGACATCATTGAGGGTGCCTCCTATGATGTTGATCCAGCTGATTTTAGTAGTTTGGGTCTGCTTGAAGATGTTACCAAGATGGTAGCAAAGCACTTCTCTGATCTGAAAGAGATCACCAAAGAACTCAATCAAGCTGTCAATGATAAAAAAAGCTTCTGGAGAAAATGAGAAGGGAAGCTAAATCTGAGTTTGAAAGAAAATATGTGAACAAGGCCATTCTTGATATCACCAAAGCCCTCACCACCATGAGGAATAACAAGATTGATTGGCACTCCAGGATAAAGATGTATGTTCCTCAGCTTTGTGATTGAAGGAACGAAGAGATTAAGCGTCAAGCAGATCTTGCTGGACACAGTGAGAAAGAAGAAAACGTCAGAAAGGTCGGGATTAAGGATCGTTGTATCCAATCTATGTCTTCTAATGCACCAGTCGATTCAAGTGTCCCACTTCAACAGATTCCACCATCCCCTCGTGTCGAGGAAGTTATTGAGCAACAAGTTGAACCCGTGGTAGCTGTCACTCCTGCTCCAGTCGAACACGAAACTGATGTTGTGTACATGTATGTTGTCAATCCTGATGAAGTGAACGTTATGCCCGAGAAAAATGCTATTGAAGAAAAGATTAACGAAGAGATTGACATGGAAAAGGCAACTCCTTCGCCTTTGAAGGAAACACATGCTGAACCCTCTGGATCCACCGGGGAGGGAGATAAGGTTGATGGGGAGCTAATCGCTTCCCAAGGTAACATCCCTAGGGTCTCCTCATCTGGTGCTCCTGCTCCGATGGAGGTTGACCCTACTCTTCGCACGCACCCCAGTGTTCGAACCTTAAGGGGTTTGCCGGGACCCGTGATCCGACATTTGGCGCGCCAGGTAGGGGTGCGCCGAAGCTTCCTTTCCGTCGCTCCGCGTCACGTCGCTTCATCATCTCCATGGCGGATGCACGTCGTGCCCGTGCCGAGCACCGGGCTGCCCTCGCCACCCGCATTGCTCAGACGACCCCTGTCAGTGGGCCTCCCCATTGCTCTCCGTCGCCTGCTGCCAACGCCGCCACCGGCCCGGCGGGGAACGAACAACACGCATCCTCGCCGCACCCCTCGATGCGACAGGACGGCCGCACCACCACTCCATTGCTGACTCCTGCTGGTTTGTCGTCTCACGCTCGTCGGGTTCCCACGGACGCACGGGCCGCGCTCCTCATGTCGCACGAGCTCCTGCGCTACCGCCCAGTCGATGACCTCTACGAGGACTGGCTAGACCGCATCGCCGAGCTTGTCCGCGCCGCAGGGGACTACCCTGCGCCATCCCACTCTCTGTCTCGCCCTCTGCTAGCCACGGGCGACGCAGCTCATGAAGCACCTCCACCACCTCTGCCCCAAGATGGTGCCCTAGCACCAAGGCACGCGGCTCCACGGTGCGACCCACCGCGTCCGGCGCTCGCGTGTGAAGAAAGAAGTTGTCAAGAAGTCCCTCGACCGCAAGAGAACGCTCCACCGCTCCTTTCACCGCCGCGCCAGGAACGTTTGCTGCGGCAAGGCCCTGCGCCACTTGCCGTAGTGGCGCGTGGGCGCCAAGACCAAGCTCCACCTCCAAGGCGGGCCCCGGTGACCATGGCCGGTTGTCGCGCCTTCACCCCTGAGCTGTGCAGGATCGCATGGTCGGGCAAGTTCAAGCTAGATCCGCCTCCTCGCTATGACGGCAACCCCGACCCCGCGGAGTTTCTGCAGCTCTACGAGCTGAGCATCGAGGCGCCAACGGCGACGAGAAAGTCATGGCGAACTGGTTTCCCATGGTTCTCAAGGATGGCCCCCACTCCTGGCTCCTGAACCTGCCTCCAGGCTCAATTTCCTCCTGGGACGAGATGCGCAACCGCTTCATCGCCAACTTCCAGGGCACTCGCGACCGCCCCCCGGTCGCAGGTGACCTGCGCCGCATCAAGCAACAACCATGAGAGACCCTGCAAAAGTACATTCAACACTTCAACAGCACATGAATCCAGATCCCCAAGGTGACCGACGAGGCCATCATCTCAGCGTTCTCCGACGGCGTCCGCGACGTCAAGATGAAGGAGAAGCTCGCCATCCATGAGGAGTTGTGCATGACCTTGGAGCTGTTCAACATCGCGACCAAATGTGCAAGAGCTGAGGAGGGGCGCATCTCCCTCCTCGAGCTCCCTACTGTGGACCCAGAGGAGAAGAAGACCAAGGCCAAGGACGTGAAGCGCAAGGGAGCAGTCGTGCTCGCGCAGAGCCAGACACCAAGCGCGGCAGAGACCAGCCCGAGTCATCCAAGGGAAGCCGACCGTTATGTGCCTTCCATAACCTGCATACCCACAACACCAACGACTGTCAAGAGCTCAAAGCCATTCGAGAAGGACGCTTCAATCGATGCCCCGAGCACAGCGACCAGGGCTACGACTGAGGAGGAGGACGTGGTGGCGGACGCTGGGACTACCGTGGCCCGCGCCAGGAGTGGCACGACTGGCCTCGTGAGGACTGCTGGCAGGATCAGCCTCGCTAGGGCGCCTGGAGGGACCATCCTCGTGAGGCCCGTCCTCAAGGCAACGCTGGCCTTCCTCCATTTCCGCCACCACCCAGAAGGAATGACGACCACCATCAAGACGAGGGGGCTGGGGGCTTCCAGGAGCCACGCGCTATCGCCTGTATCTTGGGAGGAGCTCAGGCCCCAGCCTCGCAGCGTATCTTCAAACAATTTGCCCGTGAAGTGAACGCAGTTCTCCCCAAGCTCGAGGCCACATGCCCGCTCAGATGGTCCAGGTGCCCCATCACGTTCAGTTCGGCAGATCAGCTCAAGTGCGCGGCTACTGCAGGCGTCCCCCCAATGCTCTGTTCACCAGTCATCATCAATGTGTGAGTTACCAAGACCCTCATCGACGGTAGCGCAGGGCTCAATGTCCTGTCCGTCAACACGTTCAACAACCTCCAAGTGCCATATGACCAGCTTCAGCCTACCAAGCCATTCTCAGGAGTGACCGACGGCTCTACTACCCCGATCGGGCAGGTCCGCCTCCCCGTTACCTTCGGAGAACGCAACAACTACCGCACCAAACTCATCGACTTCGATGTCACCCACATCCACCTGCCATACAATGCCAACCTCGGGTATCCAGCCCTGACCAAGTTCATGGCGGTGACTCGTCATGGCTACAATGTCCTCAAGATGCCAGGGAGCGGCGGAATCATCATAGTCCCGTGCAAAGAGAGAGACGCGGTGTGCTCCCTCGAGCGTGCCTTCGAAGCTGCAGCGATCGACGACCCCGACAGTCAGGGTGAGCACCCTCCGGAGGCCACCCCCAAGAAGAAGAACAGCTGCGTCACGCAGGGCCTTAGGCAAGCGTCGCCTCGTTAGGATCGGCGCCCGCACCTAGGGCGCCTCCCTCCATCGCATAGGAAAGCGCACCCAGCGCCCCTCTTAGGCAGGGCTCGGGGGCTCTCTTCTGGAGGGCCTCGGACTTTGCCAACATCACGAGGGAGGTACTTGTGCACCACTTGGAGGCGTGCTTCGCGGCACGTTTCCCTTAGGAGAACACAGGGCAAGGAGTGCCCACCGCTCAGGAGTTCATCACCAAGGCCACTCAGGAACTGCAAGACGCAAGGGCCATGCACGGCGGCCACCGCTCACCAGGCGCAGCTCCCCATCTAGGCAAGGATGCGGGGCTGCGCATCTGCATTAACGTCCCAGGGCTCAATCAGGCCGCCTCTCAGGAGCTTCTCTGGCCTTCGCGCGTGGGACGCTGCGAGGCCCACCCCACAGCTACGTTCGCATGCCCTTTGGCCTGCGCAGCGTGGCGGCCGCCTATCAGTGCAACCTGCAGAGCATCCTGGTGGCTCAGGAGACCAGGCATCACGCTGTGCTGACGAAGATGAAGACGGTCCTCAAGGAACCCCCTGGACCCCTAGAGCCTCCCGAGGCCTAGGGCCCCGATGGCTCATGAGGGGCAGTCCCTTCACCGCACACCTTCAGCTACCCCAACTCTCCTGCATCGACAGGACCACGTGACATTTTCCAAAGTTCATTCAGTTGGGAGCGCCCCCAGGGCTGCATCATTCCTAGGCCGCGTGGGTCCATCCCTGTGGCATGTATATTTCCTTTTATGTCTTTAGCTTACCCTGTTGGGGGCACCCCTCGGGCTGCATCATCCCCAAGCCGCTCAGGCCGGACCCAGTGGCATGCATCTTCCCTGCATTTACCTGAGCTAGGTTGCTTTCCGTGCTTAATATATCTATGACTATCACCTGCTTGATTGTCACCTACCGTGGGAGCCGCACGCCGGCCGTCTTTCTTCAGGACCCCTCGCATGAGTAAGTTAAGCATGGCATCTGTGCTCTGGCCTGTCCCTGCAGCATCAATAAATCCAGCGGCTGATCTCTGGCGGGCCGGCCCCGTTCACGTCACCTCCTGGGGCCGCTGGTGCTTGGCTCTTTCACGTGATGACCTCAGGAGATTCGTTCGATGCAGGTTGTCTAACCACCTCGCAAGACCAAGACATCGAACAAGAATCAATACCAGGCGCAACCCGCCTTGAGGTAGGGCCTTGTGAGTCCCACGCTGGCTCACAAGTGCCTAGATACACCTCGTCTAGCCCTACCATGCAAGCCATGTGTCAGGGCGGGCATGTACATGCCCCGGGGGCTCTCTGCAGTAGGGAGTTCCCCTCCCACGCCCTAGTGGAAGCGCCATGCTCCGCACTGGCCATCGACACTGTCGAGGAGTGGCTATGCCCGTGCACAAGCGGAAGCACTATGCTCCGCACTGGTGATAAACAACTGAGGGCGGCCCCACGGCCGTACCAACCTTAGGGAGCCCTAGAGCTCAATGTCCGGCCTCACCACAACGCCTCCCCTCGGGAGAGCCGCGTGAGGGGGATGGGCACGGGGGCCGCGCTTGGGTCATGCCCAAGCGTAAACCACCCAACCAGGTCCCCTGGACCTGGTCGTCACACGCCCCTCCCGAGCCGAGCCTCAGCGAGGGCAAAGGTACGGAGAATGTTTGCACGTCAAGGGGGACTCCTGAGCATCGCGACTCAGGAGCCTAACTGGTCAGGTAGCCCCTCACTCCTTGGTCCGTCCTGGTTTCCGATCGGCCCAACGGTGGTTGAGGTATGCACGGGGCCGGGCTCTGCCGATGTAGAACATTAACCTATCCTCGCGTATCCTTCCTATAGGCTGTTTGTGCGTCAAGGGGGACTCCTGAGCATCATGACTCAGGAGCCTAACTGGTCACGTAGCCCCTCACTCCTTGGTCCATCCTGGTTTCCGGTCGGCCCAACGGCGGTTGAGGTATGCGACGCAGAACACAAAGCAAATAGGAAGAAAATCGCAAAATCTCAAAGCAAATATTACAATACATATTGTTCTCACAATATCAAAAGCGAGTTTAACGCCTCCATGAGGCATGGTGCATGTTGCAGGAATGAAGTAGAAAAGCAGCCGCAAGTCACCCCTGGACACCGCCGGCACCTGCAAAAGGTGCCCCCTCCTAGGTAGCATCGCCTTCACCTGCATCACTGGTCGAGGGCGCAGGGGTGAAGGCGTCAAACTTCTTCAGCAGGGCTTCCACTTGACCCTTCACGGCTGCGGCAGCAGCTGCGCAGTGTTCGTCAGCTACAGGTTCCAGCAGCTCGTCAAGACGAGCGCTGGGGTCACGAAGGTGCAGGTGGCTGAAGACCCGTGTTAGCGCGGCTGAGGAAAGGACACGAGCCTCTGCCTCCGCCATAGGACCGATGCCCTCCACGACTTCGTCGAGCGCCTTCACTAGGAAGGGAAGCAACTGAGCAGGGCCATCCTCGTCGGTGCTCAGCGGCTACTCCAAGCCCTTCTCGTACAGTGTCTTCAGTGCCACACGGGACCTCTCCCCGAAGGTCGAGAAGGTCACGCGTTTTCGGCAAGGACCCTCGCCTTGGAGTCAAGGTCGGCCTCCTTCGCCCTCGCCTTCCGCTCCAACTCCTCCAGCCGGATGCGCTCCACTGCCTGCGCCTTCGCTAGCTCTCCCAGCTCGGCTTCACGGCCCTTGATGGTGTCCTCCTGGGCTTCCATCTCCTCCTCCTTCACCTGGCGGCCACGTGCTTCTTCCGCATGCTGGTCGCGCAAGCCCTTCAGCTCGTCCTCCAGCACTCGGCAGTGGTCGCGAGCGGCCTCGGCGTCCTTCAATGCCGCCTCACGGTTGGCCGCAGCTTTGGCAGTGGCCTGTTTCTCCTTCTCAGAGGCCGCCGCGGCCTGGCTCAGCGACGCTCGAACCGCCGAGTCGGAGTAAAGCCAGACAGAGACCAGCTCCAAGCGCGCGGCCACCAGGCACGAGTCCGTGCCCTGGAGATCTTCCTGCGGCTGGGCCATCTCCGAAAGGGCGCGCTCCAAGATGGCTGAGGAAGCAGAAGAACCTGGGGCCAGGGGCGCAGCAGGAGAAGGGGGCGACGTCGTCACCAGAGCCTGGGAGATCAAGGGCTCCTGAGCCCTCGGAACCTCACCAGCCGTGCCGGACACCGGCACCTCCTGAGCTAGCGGCCCTTCGGGGGCTGACTCCTCCCGAGGATGCTCCATCGGGCATCGCAAGGACGACCGGGCTGGAGAAGCATGGGCACCATCCCCACCTTTGCTCATGGAGAGGGGCGCAGTCGCAGGAGGTGACACGGACTCAAGCGGCACCACCTCGCTCTCCCTTCTCCTCTTCACCGCAGACGACAGCCTGGTTACGCAGCAAGGAAAGAGTCGGAAACGAGCATCAACAGCAGGAACAAGGCGAGGCAGGGCACTTACTGATCTATAGCAACGTAGTCCACCTTCCACTTGGTGATCTTGAAGCCGGAGAGCGTTGCGACCCGAGGCGTGGGCGCACCTGCTCCAGAAGCTAAAGCATGAGAAACAGTTGAACCAGAAGCGGCTCCAGCCGGCACCAGAGCAGCAACAGAATCTCGGAGGATCAGCGTCGACCTGCTCCTCATCGGTATGACAGCCAGTTCCTCCTTCTCCTGCGAAGCTTTGGCCTCGTCATCGTCAGGGAAGGCATGGAGGATGTCAGCCTTACTTAGGGGGAGGTCTCCCCCGTCCCTTCGGGGGTCACCGCCGAGTCTTCCTCCTCCTCTTCTTCCTCATGGGACTCACCCAAAGACACCTCCACCGGCGCCGGCGCCGCTGGGGCCCCGGTGAGCACCGGCGGCACCAGTCCACGCCCGTCAAAGGTCGGCTTGGAGGCCACGATCAGTGCACTATCCTTGTGGCAGAACAAGGGAGTGAATACATTCGGAGGATACTCCTGATCGTCCCCAACCAGGAGGCAGAGAGCTGCGGTCAGCTCCTCGCCGGACAAGGCCTCTGATCTCAAGCGACCATTGTCCTCTTCATCCCCAAGCTCCCACAAGGGGCGTGAGTGGGCCTGAAGCGGGGCCACGCGCAGCGCCAGGAACTCCCTCAGGAGCATGGCCCCTGTAATCCTCACCGCCTTCGCGTTGCCAGGCATCAGGTTGGACTTCATCTGATCCAGCACCAACGCCACCCGCTCGTCGGTGAGCTTCGCGCAGGACCACTCCTTGTCGTCCCGGGGCTTCTTCGTCGGCAGCGCCAAGCGCGAGTGGACACACTTGGCACTCATCATGACCCATTTGGCCCTGAGGTTGTCAGCCTTCTTCCCGGTGTTTGAGATCGATTTGGCTTTGCTGGCGACGATGAAATTGGCGCACCAGGAGATATGGCCCTCGCTAGCATGGAGGAAGAAGAAGTGGCGCGGCAGGGCCATGGACGGCATCACGCCCAGATACGCCTCACAGTAGTAGGCAAAGATGGACAAGAGAATGATGGAGTTGGGATGGAGATGTAGCGCCTACAGCCCGTAGTGGTCGAGGACCTCATAGAAGAAATCAGAGAAGGGAGGAACCAACCCGGCGGCGATACTGCTCGTGAAGAAGGGGAAGAACATGCTCCCCTCGGGATCTAGCATGTCGGAGGCAACCCGGAGCTCCGTCTTCCCCCTTTCATTACTCTCCCCCGCCGTCAGCAGGCGCGTGGCAGCGAGGTTTTTCTCCGAGACATTGGGCGAGTCAAGAGCAGGTTCATACCAAGCCTTCGCCACAGACGGCACTGGCGACGAAGCGGGCTTGACCTTCCGGGGCGCCATTGGTCGCTGAAGCAGGAAAGGATGGGAGCGGATCTGAAGATTTCGGAAGCGGGGGGCAAGAAATGGGATCTGAGCAAGGCGAAAGGAAATAGTGAAGGCGAACATTGTCTACGCCAGCCTTTCGACAGTTGGGCAGTTGCCGAGGCAGCGTGGGGAAGAGGAGACGCCTACGTCCAATCAACCGCCACGCGTTGACCGAGGCGGCAGGCTATTGGGGCCATGGCGCTCCGCACATGACCTTTGGCTTCGCCTCAAAGCCAAGCCCGAGCGCGCCTTGGGCCCAGGGGCTACTGTCGGTGTTCTGGGAACGGGGATCCCCAGACTTGCCTACCTACAGCCCACGAAGTGGCTTTGCTGGCAGGCCTGTACAACCCATCTTCATTAACAAGGAATCAAGGCCCTCACGAGGGGCCAAGCCTCGCGAGGCGGACGACACAAGACCTCCTCAGGAGCGGCCTCACCAGGCTGGCTTGTGAGGGGCGGAGAGTTCAATGCCGAGAAAACCTCGCGAGGTTCTCGTGAGGTAAGCCATGACAATCGAGACCAGGCGGGCGCCAGGTGGGCGCTAGCGCACGCAGCGTCCTTGTTTCCTCTTTGGTGCTAAGGGGGCAAGCGCATGCGCGGAGTACCAAGGCATCCAGCAAAGGTTTCCATATTGGTGCAACGAGACCAAGACCAGAAGGACGATAAGACGGAGGTCACCGTGGAGCCCAAGACGGCGTCACCATCAGAGCCTTTGGCAGGAGAAGACTGCTTTTGTCAGGATAGCTTGTACTAGTTGTCCCCTTTCAAATTGGCCGTTGTTGGCTCCCTTCCCGCTCAATATTTGGGGAGAGAACCAGGGCCTCTATAAATAGGACTAGCCACCACCATAGGGGAGAGAGGATTGAAATCATCCTCAACCGCACAAGTCCACCAAGCACAAGAACACCTCAACCTCAGGAGGCTGTTCTTCCCCTTGTACTGTTCGTCTTGAGCCCAAGAGGCAATCCACCACCACCACACTGGAGTAGGGTATTACACCACAATGGTGGCCCCAACCATTTTAAATCTTTTGTCCTTTGTGTTGCGAGTTCGTCGAGTTAATTCGTCAGATCTTAGCTAAGTTAGGATGTGGATCGATAGGGGAGATCTTCGCGCGCACCCCAGTGTTTGAACCTTAAGGGTTTTGCCGGAACCCATGATCCGACATTTGGCATGCCAGGTAGGGGTGCACCAAAGCTTCCTTCCCATCGCTCCGCGTCGCGTCGCTTCATCGTCTCCATGGCGGACGCACATCGCAGCCGAGCGCCGGGCTGCCCTCGCCACCCGCGTTTCTCCGACGGCCCTTGTCGGCGGGCCGCCCCGTCGCTCTCCATCGCCTGCTGCCAACGCCGCCACCGGACCGATGGGGAACGAACAGCAAGCATCCTCGCCACACCCCTCGATGCGACAGGACGGCCGCACCGCCACTCCATCACTGACTCCCGCTGGTTCGTCGTCTCACGCTCGTCGCGTTCCCACGAACGCACGTGCCGCCCTCCTCATTGCGCACGAGCTCCTGTGCTACCGCCCAATCAACGACCTGTACGAGGACTGACATCATTGAGGGTGCCTCCTATGATGCTGATCCAGCTGATTTTAGTAGTTTGGGTCTGCCTGAAGATGTTACCAAGATGGTAGCAAAGCACTTCTCTGATCTGAAAGAGATCACCAAAGAACTCAATCAAGTTGTCGATGATAAAAAAGCTTCTGGAGAAAATGAGAAGGGAAGCTAAATCTGAGTTTGAAAGAAAATATGTGAACAAGGCCATTCTTGAGATCACCAAAGCCCTCACCACCATGAGGAATAACAAGATTGTTTGGCACTCCAGGATAAAGATGGATGTTTCTCAACTTTGTGATTGAAGGAACGAAGAGATTAAGCGTCAAGCAGATATTACTCGACGCAGTGAGAAAGAAGAAAATGTCAGAAAGGTCAGGCTAGAGCAAGTAAGTCGAAAGAGATTAAGGATTGTTGTATCCAATCTATGTCTTCTAATGCACCAGTCGATTCAAGTGTCCCATTTCAACAGATTCCACCATCCCCTCGTGCCGAGGAAGTTATTGAGCAACAAGCTGAACCCATGGTAGCTGTCACTCCTGCTCTAGTCGAACACGAAACTGATGTTGTGTACATGTATCTTATCAATCCTGATGAAGTGAATGTTATGACCGAGCAAAATGCTATAGAAGAAAAGATTAACGAAGAGATTGAGATGGAAAAGGCAACTCCATCGCCTTTGAAGGAAACACATGCTGAACCCTCTGGATCCACCAGGGAGGGAGATAAGGTTGATGGGGATCTAATCACTTCCCAAGGTAACATCCCCACGGTCTCCTCATCTGGTGCTCCTGCTCCGATGGAGGTTGACCCTGCTCCTGGCTCTTTGGCTTCAAAGCTAGAGTAGGAAGAAAATAAGCTTGAGGAGCCCATGGCTCCCAAGGAGAAAAATGGAGAAGTCGCACCACCAGTTCTGTCCCACCAGGTTGTACCACTAGTGCTGCCGCAGCAGGTTGAAGGAGAACAAGCTGAGACACTTGAGTCTCAAGAAGTTTTGGTATCACCCACCGTTGAAGTCTCACCGAAATAGTGCCTGATTCTGAGAAAGCCGCTGAAGGAGTTCCATGGTACGTCTCCAACATATTTATAATTGTTTATTGTCCCACGCTATTATATTATCTATTTTGGATGTTTTATATGCATTATTATGCTATTTTATATTATTTGGGGACTAACTTGTTAACCTAGAGCCCAATGCCAGTTTCTATTTTTTCCTTGTTTATGAGTTTTACAGAAAAGGAATATCAAACGGAGTCCAAACGGAATAAAACTTTCGCGATGATTTTTCTTGGACCAGAAGACACCCAGCAAACTTGGAGTTGAAGGCAGGGGAGTCCCGAGGACACCACAGCCGGGGGCGTGCCCTGAGGGCTTGTGGGCCCCTCAGATCTCTCCTAACCCTAATTCTTCCTATATAAATTCCCAATATTCCCAAACGACCAGAAGCATTCACAAAAATACTTTTCCACCGCCACAACCTTCTGTACCCGTGAGATCCCATCTTGGGGCCTGCCGGAGGGGGATTCGATCATGGAAGGATTCTACACCAACCCTATTGCCCTTTCGATGAAGCGTGAGTAGTTTACCACAGACTTACGGGTCCATAGCAAGTAGCTAGATGGCTTCTTCTCTCTCTTTGATCCTCAATACCATGTTCTCCTCGATGTTCTTGGAGATCTATCCGATGTAATATTATTTTGCAGTGTGTTTGTCGAGATCTGATGAATTTTGGATTTATGATCAGTTTATCTATGAACATTATTTGAATCTTATCTGAATTCTTATATGCATGATTTGATATCTTTGTATTCTCTTTGAATTATCAGTTTGGTTTGGCCAAGTAGATTGGTTTTTATTGCAATGGGAGAGATGCTTAGTTTTGGGTTCAATCTTGCAGTGTCCTCACCCAGTGAAAAAGTAGGGGTAGCGAGGCACGTATTTGTATTGTTTCCATCAAGGGTAAATAGATGGTGTTTTCATCATATTGCTTGAGTTTATCCCTCTACATCATGTCATCTTGCTTAAGGTGTTACTCCGTTCTTATGAACTTAATACTCTAGATGCATGCTGGATAGCGGTCGATGTGTGGAGTAATAGTAGTAGATGTAGAATCGTTTCGGTCTACTTGACACGGACGTGATGCCTATATTCATAATCATTGCCTTGGATATCATCGTAATTTTGCCCTTTTCTATCAATTGCTCTACAGTAATTTGTTCACCCACTGTATTATTTGCCTTCAAGAGAGAAGCCTCTAGTGAAACCTATGGCCCTCGGGTATATTTTCCATCACATATTTTCAGATCTATAAACCAAAAATACCTCGCTGCAATTTATTTACTTTTATTTTGTTTTATGTTTTAGTAATATTTTATATCTATCTCTACCAGATCTCACCTTTGCAAGTGACCATGAAGGGATTGACAACCCCTTTATCATGTTGGGTGCAAGTGTTTGATTGTTTGTGTAGGTGCATATATTGGGGACTTGCTTGTATCTCCTACTGGATTGATACCTTGGTTCTTAACTGAGGGAAATACTTATCTCTACTTTGTTGCATCACCCACTCCTCTTCAAGGGAAAAACCAACGCAAGCTCAAGAATGAGCATTCCAGCGAAGGAAAATGACCGCCAGTCCAGTGATCCCAAGCCATCTGCCTCAGAAAATGCTTGAAAGCATCTTGCACTATTAAAACCCATCGATGAGAATGCACCAGCCTCCGATGATATCCAGCCGATGGAAATTAACGAGGAAGAACTATGGAAAAATCATCAGGAGTCATTTCCACTATTTACAGCTGAGGATGGCCCTAATGGCCCCGCTTTCAATGAACAGCTTCACTCTGCAAAGCTTGCATTCTTTGGGGTTAGCCCGTATGAAGGAGAAAGGACTTAATTATCCCCCAGGTTTTGGATAGAAGAGCAAGCAATCTATTATGCTCGAATCCTGTTTGGCAAGCACATGCTTTTCAATCATAAGATATTGAACTTCGCCAAGCTCAAAGAAATTCCTTGTTTCCACAATGCACTTGATCGTATTAAACATGCTCTCCTGAAGGGATCCATGCATTTCAACCATGGCTGGAACAAGGAAGTTATTCTTCAGTTCTATGCCACACTATACATCATAGGAGAAATGGCAAATCCTTCATCTTGGACGCTTGAGTGGATGACCGGCAGAGAGAGAATCAGATGCTCAGCGGATCATTTTCTCGCCCTGATAAATTTTCCTCGCTATGAATTTGAGAACGACATAGAACACCAATTGCATTTCTGGGAAGTATCTGAAGCTCTCCATGTCTGGATGGATCCCACCATGGTGGGCGATGAATGCATTGAAGCTGATACAAAGAAGTTGGCCTATGACAACAAAGTGCTATTCCACATTTTGTGCAATACCAGCACGCCAACTAACCGGCCCAACTACATCAAAGGCATTGTAGCAAATGCTCTTGTTGCAATATCTCAGGGAATCAAGTTTGACATTCCTGACCTTTTCATTCAAAACCTAGCATGTGTTGCAGATAGCCCTCAGTCGTTGAAACCATATGATCCATGGATTATGTTCACCACTGAGCAGCTTACACATGAGAAATTCTAGGCTTACGAGCTGAAAGTATTCATGCCACCTATTCGTGACACTCTGCGTGTGGTGAAAGATAACAGAAAAGGGAAGGAACCGGTCAATGCTGCTGCTAACGCGTTTGCTTCTGAAAATGCACTGAATATTAAAGAAGCCAGGATTAGAATCCCACGCGAAGAAAATCCCTCAATCTATGAGATTTGTATTCGCACACAGCAGACTTTGGAAAGACACATCGAGATGGATAGAAAGGAAAAGGTGGAATTGATGACTAAGCTGAATCTTATTCACAGTCACACTCGTAAAATTCTACTACATGAGAAGGATGCAAGAAAGCGATCATGGACCTTGCTGCAGAAGCATTACTCTTGCAAGGATCTAGCCGAGAAGGGCCTTTTCAAGGAATATGAGCATCTGGACTTGCTTGAAGTACCGACAAACTCTAGTTCTCCCATAGCATTTTGCTTCAATGGATCTGATGTTTGCCAATCATGATGACGAGATCACAGATACAGCCATCACTCGCATTTTCAAGCCTGATGTCCATCCATCCAAGCCCTCCAAGGCCAATACTGCTACTCCTGCCTCGGCCATTCTGCATTCTTATGACTTTGGTTCTACGAGTGGTTTCAATTCTGATTCAGAAGATACTCCCTCAGAGTAATTCCTTGAATGTCCTCTCTTTCCTTTTTGACACTTGTTGGCAAAAGGGGGAGAATTACAACGAGTGATAGTTTATCGGGGTTTCCAGCATTTTTTGCTTTTGTTTACTTCTTGGTTTTCCCTCGAACAATTTGCTTCAAGATCTTTATCGCACCGCATGTGGTGCTGGAAAACTCGATCGTCATGTAATGTTAATAACCCCCGCCTGTAATATCATTTGCTTCGCACTATTTGTCTACATGTGCCATCGAATGTTTATCCTTTGATTGATTATCATCAGAAACCATTTATCTCATTATCTAACCTTAGAGGAAGTTAGAGTCAGCCGATGCACAAAATGCCTTATTGAAGGCTATCTATATGACTGACAAAGTGTTTTTCCTCACAGATATCCTTTGCATCATCTATATTGCAGGCAAATCACCTTCAAAGCATATCCACTCTAAGCAATGAATTATTATTCGATCCTGCTCTAATCGTATTGAATATCTAACATGCAGGAAAACTACATCTCATGTGGATTCAATTTGTGTTATGAGGAAACCTTCATGACCTATCATTGCCACAAATATCTTAATTCTTGTTTTACATCTAACCTTTCTTGAATTTTTTGTGACAGGAACTACCTCAGACACTGCCAAGTGCATTGAAAGACCTCAAGTATATGATATACTCTCAATGACACTCATACGAAGAGACAATATTGTTTCCCAGATCGAAGAATATCTTAAGGGGGAGAATGTTTTTCTTCATAATTATCTCTCAACCTTTCATTAATTCTTCGCATTTTATTTCATTCCTTATCTGTCATTCGATGTGATCTGTTTTGTCAACAATCATCCAAAAAGGGGGAGAATGTTGGTGCAATACCTGCCTACCTTGTGTTTTGGAGATTGTTGACAGAAACAAGTATGGACTAATTTGTTTACTAGTGCGTACAGAGAGAAAAAGTCCATACATGACTGAAGAATATGCTGCCTCCGGTGCTGAATTTGAGGAACTTCACCAAAGTACATCTGCATTGCAGAGGAGAATGAGCTATACTTGTTGAAGTGATAGAGTCGAGAAGATGATGAGAAGAAATCGACCCCTCGAAAGTTTACTGCTGAAGCAAAGTCGTTTATTCGGTACTGTCGTCCAAAGAAATTAACTGCAGTCATGGAAGTTGAAGACTATGTGAATATGTAGCATTCATTTAGTTTTTCTTCTTTCATTCTTTTGAATCATAGGACCTCCGTACTATTAAGAGGTGTATAGGTTCTCAATGCTTAGATCCGTTGTGATGCTTAGCCCAAACCTGTGGAAGCTGTCAGGGAAATCTCTTTGAGCTCCGAGCAAATACGGGCTAGCAAGAGACTGTGATCTTCTTCGCCGTGAGAGATTTGCCTCAGACCAAGGAGTTAGCATTTCTTGCCTCGCAAGAAATGTTACCATTGTGCTCAAATTCGACCGTTGGAATCGTGTCGTTCGGCC
Source organism: Triticum aestivum (assembly GCF_018294505.1). NCBI lineage: Eukaryota > Viridiplantae > Streptophyta > Magnoliopsida > Poales > Poaceae > Triticum > Triticum aestivum. The sequence goes on along the minus strand of NC_057797.1, from coordinate 519,484,318 downwards.
ATTGGCTGAGCCCTATGTCTAATTTGGTCATTTCCCAATAGGGAAGGTTGTGGCTATAAATAGCCACCCCGCTCCAACACTGTCCGTTGGCTGCTCCGTTTGAGATTTCTGAGAAGATTGATTTGAGAAACCCCTCTCGGAGTGATTTGAGTTTAAGATTTACCGAGAGAAAAATCAAGAGCCCAAACTTAGATAGTGGTTTAGCATCACAGTAGTTCTGGGTGAGAGTTCTTGTACCTATTACTCTTAAGAGCTGCACACTCTCTAGAAGGATATGTTTGGCTTCGAGTGTTGAAGAGTTGTTGTCTTCACCGGGCCTGATCTTCAGCAACCAAGAGTGATTGTGGTTTGCGAAGGTCGACCGGAGATTTGGAGATCGCCGACAAGGATCTACCATGAGTGAAATCAACCTGAGTCTTATCAACTCTGTGTTGAAGGAGAATATGGTGAAGAGAGTTTATCTTCCGTGTTAAGTCACAACCCCTCCAACCAGACGTAGCCCTTTGGCAGAAGGGTGAACTGGTCTACCAAATCTTTCTACCGCCATTGAGCACCACTTGTTAATTCTATTATACTGCATTTCCTTCGGTAGTTTTCATTCGTGCTTTGTGTCGATAGATAACTTGATCTGTCTGTATTATTGTCTTCACACCGGGTGTCTATATTCTTTCCTGTTCTTAGTCATCACTTGTATTCATTCGTCACTTTCTTGCACCTCTGTGTTACTGGTGAAATCTATTAGTAGCTATTTGTTTAGTCTCTATCATGTTGTGTCTTATCCTGTTACATCTGTTTGCATGTTGCATAACCCTCATTGCTATTAAACCTATGATCCGTCAAGCACGTACTGTTGTTAATGCTTTTCTCGAAGAATGTGCTTCTGACAAAGAAGATTGAATCCACATATTTCCTTCGATACTCTATTTCGCTACTGTGTTTGGGTTAAGCTTCAAAGCTTTCGAAAGAAATTTTGAATCTCCCATTCACCCCCCTCTGGTTGATATACTCTCGGTCCTAAAAAATACTCTAAAATCCCAAAAAAAACCAGGGGAGTCGAGGAAATACTGTTTCCGACGCCGCAAGTTCTAGAACCACGAGATCCAATCTAGAGGCCTTTTCTGGCACTCTGCCGGAGGGGGCAACGATCACGAAGGGGTGATGGGGAACTTAGCGTGCAATTTAAAAAAATCCTATGCTCACGCAAGATCTATCTAGGATATGCATAGCAACGATAGGGGGAGAGTGTTTCCACATACCCTCGTAGACCGAAAGCGGATGTATTTGACAACGCGGTTGATGTAGTTGAACTTCTTCTCATTCCGACCGACCAAGCAGCGAACGTACGGAACCTCCAAGTTCTGCACATGTTCAGCTCGATGATGTCCCTCAAACTATTGATCTAGCAAAGTGTCGAGGGAGAGTTTCGTCAACACGGCTGCATGGTGATGGTGAAGTGATCCGCGCAGGGCTTTGCCTAAGCACTACGACAATATGACCGGAGGCGTAAACTATGGTGGGGGCGCCGCACACGGCTAACAATCGTTGTTGTGTGTTCTAGCGATTGCTCCCTCATATATATAGGTTGTAGGGGAGGAGAGGAGAGGCAGCCAAGGGGGCGCCCCAAGTAGGAGGAATCCTACTTGGGCGCCTCCCAATTCGGCCTCCCCCTTCCATATTCATCCGGAGGGGAAGGAAGGAGAAGGGAGGAGGGAAGGAAGGGGGAGGCCGAATCACTCCCCTTCCTTTCTCCCTTCTCCTCTTTCCTTCCCCCTTATTTCGGCCTACATGGGCCGCACTAGCCCCTTAGGCCTCGTTTGATAGGAAGGGATTGTAGAGGTTTTGGGAGGGGGGATTCAGGGGATTTGGTGAATCCCCCTCTTCCACCCAATCCCCTCAAAACCCCTTGAATCCTCAAAACCCTTCCTTTCACAATCCTCTTTGTTTAAATTTTCTGTTTGGTAGAAAGGGTTTGTCATGTTGACATAACATGGTTTAGAACATTTAAAAATCCAATCTTTACAATGTAACTCACTCCCCTTATATCCTTGCTACAGAATTATAAAGGTTAATTGATAAAAATGACTTGAAATCAATATCTTATAATTTAGCAGCAATCTTCCCAACACCAACATAAATTTGCATGACTTGAAATCAATATCTCATCACAACAACAACATAATTTATCATAACAGCATGACTTTGAATCCCAAATCCCAGCATTCATAATTTATCATAACAACATAATCTTTCGCATCAAACAGTTCATCACAGCCACGACATCATTTTGCAACAAAGATAATGCAGACAAATGTATCCATCTTTTGGTGTCATGGTCATCTAGCAATGAGAACCTGAGAGAAATTTAACCATCCAGCTTGTTTATTGTGGCTTCTTTTGGTGCTTGAGAACCTAATGAAACAAAAAGAGATGAATATTAGAATGCCTTGAGAAAAAATGTTACAGCAAATAGCTTTGCTAGATGAACATTAGTTCTATTTACAGAGGGAGTAATACATATGAAAGCATAGTAGATTTCGTCAAGTATCACTGGAACATAGTTAGCAACTAAGCACACAAAGGCACACAAAAGCAACATGCTAACAAAACGATATAGTAACAAGGAATTATATGAAAAATAAACAGCAATGATAGTTTTTTCCCATTTTAAAATATTTAGTTCAACAACAAAAACAACTCAGATATTCAGTTCTCAGCAGAAAATCTCTCCAGATTTATGCACAACTATGGATACATATTATGCTTCTAATTTCTTGAGAGAGAAAATTGTGTATGCTACTAAAGCATGTAGTAGTCAGTTTCCTCCTAAATTGAAGTGAAAATGATCATGAGTAGTTTTCTCAGACCCAAATTCATCAAGCACGACACACATAGAATGTCAAATATAACTACTCTTAATATGATTTGTCCCAAATTCAGAGTAGCAAATATTGTTCCGTTAATGTTCAGATCAAGCAGCACCAGAGAAACATCCTCTTACAACCAACCATGACTACGCACTAACCACCATCCGTACAATGATTTCCAACAAGCACTACTAATACTACTATATATCTGTAGATAGGCAGGCAGATCGACCATGGGGAACAACAACGGTCACGTGTATATAGCACTGGAGAAGTGCTGAAAACCGCGTGTCTTAGCTATATTGAAGTGCAAAATTACTGATAATCATGTCTGCCTAGCTCTGTACTACGTTCGCTTGCGAGGACAAAAACACTTGCCTAAATAGCACATGAACATACACTTCTGCTGCAACAACAGTAAAATGAGCTGCAAATGTAACTGAGGCTTGATTGAAACAACAACCTTTTTATCCTTCTAATTTGTGTAGACAATTGAATTGTTAGTTGTGGATTTACTGAGCATGAACTATGGCACAAATGTGTCACCAGAGTAGCTACAGTGGTATGCATTTTTACTAAAGAACCACTTGTTTTGTCGGGATGATTTACTGAAATCAACAGAGATCAACAGAAATAAACAAAGTATTATCTGCAGAAGATCATAGCGACCATTACTATTAATTTCAGATCAAGAAACAGTTTGGTCCCAACATCTAACTACCTACAGGCTACAACGTACAATGGATTCATCGAGCAGCCAGGAGAAATCAAACCACAACAACAAGCAAATAGCATGACATGGCCTAATTAGGAGATGAACTTGGTGACAGCCTTGGTGGCCTTGGAGTTGGCATGCTTGGCAAAATCGCCAGGGTGGACGAGGTAGTGGAAACCTAGAAAACGAGGGGAAAGGAGGGGAGGCGAGGTGAGGACTTATCACCAGGGAAAAGTCTAGTATGCGGGAGGAGGACGCCGATGTCGAGGAGTCGTCAGACGGCTGCGTCTTGAGGAGGAGTCTGGAGGCGGTGGCGTTTTGACGAGTCGGGCATCGGCTTCTCCTCCAAATCCTCAAGTCCCCCCTCGATGGTTCTGAAGCGCGTGGAAAGAAGTGGATCGGAGGGGGGTCGAGAGGGGTTGGCCCATGAAACCTCGCATATCAAACGGGCCGTCGTGGATTTTAGAGGTTTCTGGGCCCCTCGAGGATTATCCTCTGGAATCCCCTCCGACCCTCACGTACCAAACGAGGCCTTAGGGGATGATATGTACCCCTCTTGGCCCATTAAGGCCCATGTAGTTGAAGGAAATATGCCCTAGAGGCAATAATAAAGTTATTATTTATTTCCTTATATCATGATAAATGTTTATTATTCATGCTAGAATTGTATTAACCGGAAACATAATACATATGTGAATACATAGACAAACAGAGTGTCACTAGTATGCCTCTACTTGACTAGCTCGTTGATCAAAGATGGTTAAGTTTCCTAACCATAGACATGAGTTGTCATTTGATTAACGGGATCACATCATTAGGGGAATGATGTGATTGACTTGACCCATTCTGTTATCTTAGCACTTGATCGTTTAGTTTGTTGCTATTGCTTTCTTCATGACTTATACATGTTCCTATGACTATGAGATTATGCAACTCCCGTTTACCGGAGGAACACTTTGTGTGCCACCAAACGTCACAACGTAACTAGGTGATTATAAAGGTGCTCTACAGGTGTCTCCAAAGGTACTTGTTGGGTTGGTGTATTTCAAGATTAGGATTTGTCACTCCGATTGTCGGAGAGGTATCTTTGGGCCCACTCGGTAATGCACATCACTATAAGCCTTGCAAGCATTGCAACTAATGAGTTACTTGCGGGATGATGTATTACGGAACGAGTAAAGAGACTTGCCGGTAACGAGATTGAACTAGGTATTGAGATACCGACGATCGAATCTCGGGCAAGTAACATACCGATGACAAAGGGAACAATGTATGTTATTATGCGGTCTGACCGATAAAGATCTTCGTAGAATATGTAGGAGCTAATATGGGCATCCAGGTCCCTCTATTGGTTATTGACCGGAGAGGTGTCTCGGTCATGTCTACATAGTTCTCGAACCCGTAGGGTCCGCATGCTTAACGTTCGTTGACAATATAGTACTATGAGTTATTTATGTTGGTGACCGAATGTTGTTCGGATTCCCGGATGAGATCACGGACATGACGAGGAGCTCCGGAATGGTCCAGAGGTAAAGATTCATATATTGGATGATATGGTTTGGCCAAGGGGTCGGGCCCATGGGGCTATAAGTCGGTGCAAAAGGAGTTTTGCGGAGGCGAGGGGGCCAAACGCCGGAGTCCCTGGCGTCTGGCCCTGGGCCAGACGCCAAGGTCCATGGCGTCTGGGCCAGACACCAAGGATTGTGGCGTTTGGTCCTGGAGTCCGAGTGGGACTCTTGCCTTTCGGGCAAAACCGACTTTGAGCAGGCTTTTGCTCCAAGTTTCGACCCCAGGGCTCAACATATAAATAGAGGGGCAGGGCTAGCACCAAAGACACATCAAGAAACACCAAGCCGTGTGCCGGCAACCCCGTCCCCTCTAGTTTATCCTCCGTCATAGTTTTCATAGTGCTTAGGCGAGGCCCTACGGAGATTGTTCTTCACCAACACCTTCACCACGCCGTCGTGCTGCCAGAACTCATCTACTGCTTCGCCCCTCTTGCTGGATCGAGAAGGCGAGGACGTCACCGAGCCGAACGTGTGCAGAACTCGGAGGTGCCGTGCTTTCGGTACTTGCATCGGTCGGATCGTGAATACGTACGACTACTTCAACCACGTTGATATAACGCTTCCGCAAACGGTCTACAAGGGTATGTAGACAACACTCTCCCCTCTCGTTGCTATGCATCACCATGATCCTGCATGTGCGTAGGAAATTTTTGAAATTACTACGTTCCCCAACAGTGGCATCCGAGCCTAGGTTTTATGCGTAGATGTCATATGCACGAGTAGAACACAAGTGAGTTGTGGGCGATATAAGTCATACTGCTTACCAGCATGTCATACTTTGGTTCGGCGGTATTGTTGGATGAAGCGACCCGGACTGACATTACGCGTACGCTTACACGAGACTGGTTCTACCGACGTGCTTTGCACACAGGTGGCTGGCGGGTGTCAGTTTCTCCAACTTTAGTTGAACCGAGTGTGGCTACGCCCGGTCCTTGCGAAGGTTAAAACAACACCAACTTGACGAACTATCATTGTGGTTTTGATGCGTAGGTAAGAACGGTTCTTGCTAAGCCCAGTAGCAGCCATGTAAAACTTGCAACAACAAAGTAGAGGACGTCTAACTTGTTTTTGCAGGGCATGTTGTGATGTGATATGGTCAAGACATGATGCTAAATTTTATTGTATGAGATGATCATGTTTTGTAACCGAGTTATCGGCAACTGGTAGGAGCCATATGGTTGTCGCTTTATTGTATGCAATGCAATCGCCCTGTGATGCTTTAATTTATCACTAAGCAGTAGCGATAGTCGTAGAAGCATAAGATTGGCGATACGACAACGATGCTACAATGGAGATCAAGGTGTCGTGCCGGTGACGATGGTAATCATGACGGTGCTTCGGAGATGGAGATGACAAGCACAAGAAGATGATTGCCATATCATATCACTTATATTGATTGCATGTGATGTTTATCTTTTATGCATCTTATCTTGCTTTGATTGACGGTAGCATTATAAGATGATCTCTCACTAAATTATCAAGGTATAAGTGTTCTCCCTGAGTATGCACCGTTGCGAAAGTTCTTCGTGCTGAGACACCACGTGATGCTCGGGTGTAATAGGCTCTACATTCAAATATAAAGGGTGCAAAACAGTTGCACACGCGGAATACTCAGGTTAAACTTGACGAGCCTAGCATATAGCAGATATGGCCTCAGAACACGGAGACCAAAAGGTCGAGCGTGAATCATATAGTAGATATGATCAACATAGTGATGTTCACCATTGAAACTACTCCATCTCACGTGATGATCAGACATGGTTTAGTTGATTTGGATCACGTGATCACTTAGAGGATTAGAGGGGTGTCTATCTAAGTGGGAGTTCTTAAGTAATATGATTAATTGAACTTAAATTTATCATGATCTTAGTCCTGGTAGTATTAGCATATCTATGCTGTAAATCAAAAGCTCGCGTTTAGCTCCCCTGTTTTATTTTTGATATGTTCCTAGAGAAAACTAAGTTGAAAGATGTTAGTAGCAAGGATGCGGATTGGATCCGTGATCTGAGGTTTATCCTCATTGCTACACAGAAGAATTATGTCCTTGATGCACCGCTAGGTGACAAACCTATTGCAGGAGCAAATGCAGAGGTTATGAACATTTGGCTAGCTCAATATGATGACTACTTGATAGTTTAGTGCACCATGCTTAAACGGCTTAGAATCGGGACTTCAAAGACGTTATGAATGCCATGGACCATATGAGATGTTCCAGGAGTTGAAGTTAATATTTCAAGTAAATACCCGAGTTGAGAGATATGAAGTCTCCAACAAGTTCTATAGCTAAAAGATGGAGGAGAATAGCTCAAGCAGTGAGCATGTGCTCAGATTGTCTGGGTACTACAATCGCTTGAATCAAGTGGGAGTTAATCTTCCAGATAAAATAGTGATTGACATAATTCTCTAGTCACCATCACCAAGTTAGTAGAACTTCGTGATGAACTATAATATGCAAGGGATAACGGAAACGATTCCCAAGCTCTTTGTGATGCTGTAATCGACGAAGGTAGAAATCAAGAAAAATATCAAGTGTTGATGGTAAACAAAACCACTAGTTTCAAGTAAAGGGGCAAATGGAAGAAAGGGGAACTTCAAGAAGAACGGCAAGCAAGTTGCTGCTCAAGTGAAAAAACCCAAGTCTGGACCTAATCCTGAAACTGAGTGCTTCTACTGCAAAGGGACTGGTCATTGGAAGCGGAACTACCCTAAGTAATTGGTGGATAAGAAGGATGGCAAAGTGAACAAAGGTATATTTGATATACATGTTATTGATGTGTACTTTACTAGTGTTTATAGCAACCCCTCTGTATTTGATACTAGTTCAGTTGCTAAGAATAGTAACTCGAAACGGGAGTTGCAGAATGAACAGAGACTAGTTAAGGGTGAAGTGACGATGTGTATTGGAAATGGTTCCAAGATTGATATGATCATCATCGCACACTCCCTATACTCTCGGGATTAGTGTTAAACATAAAATAAATGTTATTTAGTGTTTGCATTGAGCATAAATATGATTGGATCATGTTTATTGCAATACGGTTATTCATGTAAGTTAGAGAATAATTGTTGTTTTGTTTACATGAATAAAACCTTCTATGGTCATACACCCAATGAAAATGGTTTGTTGGATCTCAATCGTGGTGATACACATTTTCATAATATTGAAGCCAAAAGATGCAAAGTTAATAATGATAGTGCAACTTATTTGTGGCACTGCCATTTAGGTCATATTGGTATAAAGCGCGTGAAGAAAATCCATGCTGATGGGTTTTGGAATCACTTGATTATGAATCAGTTGATGCTTGGGAACCATGCCTCATGGGCAAGATGACTAAGACTCCATTCTCCGGAACAATGGAGCGAGCAACAGATTTGTTGGGAATCATACATACTGATGTATGTGGTCCGATGAATATTGAGGCTCGCGGTAGGTATCATTATTTTATGATCTTCACAGATGATTTGAGCAGATATGAGTATATCTACTTGATGAAACACAAGTCTGAAACATTTGAAAAGTTCAAAGAATTTCAGAGTGAAGTGGAGAATCATCGTAACAAAAATAAAAGTTTCTACGATATGATCGCAGAAGTAAAATATTTGAGTTATGAGTTTTGCCTTCAGTTAAAACAATGTGAAATAGTTTCACTACTCATGCCACCTGGAACACCACAGCGTAATGGTGTGTCCGAACGTCATAACCGTACTTTATTTGATATAGTGCAATCTATGATGTCTCTTACTGATTTACCACTATTGATTTGGGGTTATGCATTAGAGACAGATGCATTCACGTTAAATAGGGCACCATCCAAATCTATTGAGACGACACCGTATGAACTATGGTTTGGCAAGAAACCTAAGCTGTCGTTTCTTAAAGTTTGAGGTTGCAATGCTTATGTGAAAAAGTTTCAACCTGATAATCTCAAACCCAAATCTGAGAAGTGCATCTTCATAGGATATCCAAAAGAAAAATGTTGGGTACACCTTCTATCACAGATTCGAAGGCAAGATATTCATTGCTTAGAATGGATCCTTTCTAGAGAAGGAGTTTCTCTCGAAAGAAGTGAGTGGGAGGAAAGTAGAACTTGATGAGGTAACTGTACCTGCTCCCTTATTGGAAAGTAGTTCATCATAGAAATCTGTTCCTATGACTACTACACCAATTAGTGAGGAAGCTAATGATGAAGATCATGTAACTTCAGATCAAGTTACTACCGAAACCTCGTAGGTAAACCAGAGTGAGATCCGCACCAGAGTGGTACGGTAATCCTGTTCTAGAGGTCATGTTACTTGACCATGACGAGCCTACGAACTATGAGGAAGCGATGATGAGCCCAGATTCCGCGAAATGGCTTGAGGCCATGAAATCTGAGATGAGATCCATGTATGAGAACAAAGTATGGACTTTGATTGACTTGCCCAATGATCGGCGAGCCATTGAGATTAAATGGATCTTCAAGAGGAAGACGGACGCTGATAGTAGTGTTACTATCTACAAAGCTAGAATTGTCACAAAAAGGTTTTCGACAAGTTCAAGGTGTTGACTACGATGAGAGTTTCTCACTCGTATCTATGCTTAAGTCTGTCCGAATCATGTTAGCAATTGCCACATTTTATGAAATCTGGCAAACGGATAAACAAAACTGCATTCCTTAATGGATTTATTAAAGAAGAGTTGTATATGATGCAACCAGAAGGTTTTGTCAATCCTAAAGGTACTAACAAAATATGCAAGCTCCAGCAATCCATCTATGGACTGGTCCAAGCATCTCGGAGTTGGAATATACGCTTTGATAAGTTGATCAAAGCATATAGTTTTATATAGACTTGCGGTGAAGCCTATATTTACAAGAAAGTGAGTGGGAGCACTACAACATTTCTAATAAGTATATGTGAATGACATATTGTTGATCGGAGATAATGTAGAATTATTCTACAAAGCATAAAGGAATGTTTGAAAGGAGTTTTTCAAAGAAAGACCTCGGTGAAACTGCTTACATATTGAGCATCAAGATCTATAGAGATAGATCAAGACGCTTGATAAGTTTTTCAATGAGTACATACATTGACAAGATTTTGAAGTAGTTCAAAATGGAACAGTCAAAGAAGGAGTTCTTGCTTGTGTTACAAGGTGTGAAGTTGAGTAAGACTCAAAACCCGACCATGGCAGAAGATAGAGAGAAATGAAAGTCATTCCCTATGCCTCAGCCATAGGTTCTATAAAGTATGCCATGTTGTGTACCAGACCTATTGTATACCCTGCCCTGAGTTTGGCAAGGGAGTACAATAGTGATCTAGGAGTAGATCACTAGACATTGGTCAAAATTATCCTTAGTGGAATAAGGATATGTTTCTCGATTATGGAGGTGACAAAAGGCTCGTCGTAAAGGGTTACGTCCATGCAAGTTTTGACACTGATCCAGATGACTCAAAGTCTCGATTTGGATACATATTGAAAGTGGGAGCAATTAGCTAGAGTAGCTCCATGCAGAGCATTGTTGACATAGAAATTTGCAAAATACATACAGATCTGAATATGGCAGACCCGTTGACTAAACTTCCCTCACAAGAAAAACATGATCACACCATAGTACTCTTTGGGTATTAATCACATAGCGATGTGAACTAGATTATTGACTCTAGTAAACCCTTTGGGTGTTGGTCACATGACGATGTGAACTATGGGTGTTAATCACATGGTGATGTGAACTATTAATGTTAAATCACATGGCGATGTGAACTAGATTATTGACTCTAGTGCAAGTGGGAGACTGAAGGAAATATTCCCTAGAGGCAATAATAAAGTTATTATTTATTTCCTTATATCATGATAAATGTTTATTATTCATGCTAGAATTGTATTAACCGGAAACATAATACATGTGTGAATACATAGACAAACAGAGTGTCACTAGTATGCCTCTACTTGACTAGCTCATTGATCAAAGATGGTTAAGTTTCCTAACCATAGACATGAGTTGTCATTTGATTAATGGGATCACATCATTAGGAGAATGATGTGATTGACTTGACCCATTCCGTTAGCTTAGCACTTGATCGTTTAGTTTGTTGCTATTGCTTTCTTCATGACTTATACATGTTCCTATGACTATGAGATTATGCAACTCCCGTTTACTGGAGGAACACTTTGTGTGCCACCAAATGTCACAACGTAACTGGTGATTATAAAGGTGCTCTACAGGTGTCTCCAAAGGTACTTGTTGGGTTGGCGTATTTCAAGATTAGGATTTGTCACTCCGATTGTCGGAGAGGTATCTTTGGGCCCACTCGGTAATGCACATCACTATAAGCATTGCAAGCATTGCAACTAATGAGTTACTTGCGGGATGATGTATTACGGAACGAGTAAAGAGACTTGCTGGTAATGAGATTGAACTAGGTATTGAGATACCGACGATCGAATCTCGGGCAAGTAACATACCGATGACAAAGGGAACAACATATGTTGTTATGCGGTCTGACCAATAAAGATCTTCGTAGAATATGTAGGAGCCAATATGGGCATCCAGGTCCCGCTTTTGGTTATTGACCGGAGAGGTGTCTCGGTCATGTCTACATAGTTCTCGAACCCGTAGGGTCCGCATGCTTAACATTCATTGACAATATAGTACTATGAGTTATTTATGTTGGTGACTGAATGTTGTTCGGAGTCTCGGATGAGATCACGGACATGACGAGGAGCTCCGAAATGGTCCAGAGGTAAAGATTCATATATTGGATGATATGGTTTGGCCAAGGGGTCGGGCCCATGGGGCTATAAGTCGGTGCAAAAGGAGTTTTGCGGAGGTGAGGGGGCCAAACGCCGGAGTCCCTGGTGTCTAGCCCTAGGCCAGACGCCAAGGCCCATGGCGTCTGGGCCAAACGCCAAGGATTGTGGCATTTGGTCCTGGAGTCCGAGTGGGACTCTTGCCTTTCGGGCAAAACCGACTTTGAGCAGGCTTTTGCTCCAAGTTTCGACCCCAGGGCTCAACATATAAATAGAGGGGCAGGGCTAGCACCAAAGACACATCAAGAAACACCAAGCCATGTGCCGGCAACCCCGTCCCCTCTAGTTTATCCTCCGTCATAGTTTTCGTAGTGCTTAGGCGAAGCCCTACGGAGATTGTTCTTCACCAACACCTTCACCACGCCGTCGTGCTGCCGGAACTCATCTACTGCTTCGCCCCTCTTGCTGGATCGAGAAGGCGAGGACGTCACCGAGCCGAACGTGTGCAGAACTCGGAGGTGCCGTGCTTTCGGTACTTGCATCGGTCGGATCGTGAAGATGTACGACTACTTCAACCACGTTGATATAACGCTTCCGCAAACGGTCTACAAGGGTATGTAGACAACACTCTCCCCTCTCGTTGCTATGCATCACCATGATCCTGCATGTGCGTAGGAAATTTTTGAAATTACTACGTTCCCCAACAGTAGTTGCCGGGGGGATGCCCAGAACCCCTTCTGGTGACCGATATGCACCCGGTACCCCCGGAATTCTTCCGATGTCCGAATACCATCGTCCAATATATGAATCTTTACCTCTCGACCATTTCGAGACTTCTCATCATGTCCATGATCTCATCTGGGACTCTGAACAACATTCGGCCACCAAATCACATAACTCATATAATACAAAATCGTCATCGAACGTTAAGCGTGCGGACCCTACGGGTTTGAGAACTATGGAGACATGACCGAGACACCTCTCCGGTCAATAACCAACAATGGAACTTAGATGCTCATATTGGTTCCCACATATTCTACGAAGATCTTTATCGTTCGTACCGTAATGACAACATACGTTATTGTTGGGGAAAGCAGTAATTTCAAAAGAAAATCCTACGCACACGCAAGATCTATCATGGTGATGCATAGCAACGAGAGGGAAGAGTGTTGTCCACGCACCCTCGTAGACCGTAAGTGGAAGCGTTATGACAACGTGGTTGCTGTAGTTGTATGTCTTCACGATCTGACCAATCCTAGCACCGAAAGTACAGCACCTCCGCGATCAGCACACGTTCAGCTCGGTGACGTCCCATGAACTCTTGATCCAGTTGAGTGTCGAAGGAGAGCTTCATGACATGATGACGGTGATGATGAAGCTACTGGTGCAGGGCTTCGCCTAAGCACTACGACGATATGACCAAGGTTGATTATGGTGGAGGGGGGCACCGCACATGGCTAAGAGATCAATGATCAACTTGTGTGTCAATGGGGTGCCCCCTGGCCACGTATATAAAGGATGGAGGGAGGAGGAGGTGGGACCTCATAGGGCGCGCCCTAAGTGTGGAGTCCTACTAGAATTCCCTAGTCCTAGTAGGATTCCACCGCATACATGGAATAGGAAAAAGGGAAGGGAGAAGGAGAAGGAATGAAGGGGGCACCCCCTTTCCCTAGTCCAATTCGGACCAGTCCATGGGGAAGGGGTGCGGCCACCCTTGAGGCCTTTCTCTCCTTTCTCGTATGGCCCATTAAGGCCCAATATGAATCCCCGTAACTCTTCTGTACTCTGAAAAATATTCGAATCACTCGGAACCTTTCCGATGTCCGAATATAGCCTTCCAATATATCGATCTTTACGTCTCGACCATTTCAAGACTCTTTGTGATGTCCCTGACCTCATCCGGGACTCCAAACAAACTTCGGTCATCAAATCACATAACTCATAATACAAATCGTTACAGAACATTAAGCGTGCAGAGCCTACGGGTTCGAGAACTATGTAGACATGACCGAGACTCATCTTCGGTCAATAACCAATAGCGGAAGCTGGATGCTCATATTGGCTCCTACATATTCTACAAAGATCTTTATCGGTCAAACCGCATAACAACATACGTTGTTCCCTTTGTCATCGATATGTTACTTGCCCGAGATTCGATCGTCGGTATCCTCATACCTAGTTCAATCTCGTTACCGGCAAGTCTCTTTACTCGTTCCGTAATGCATCATCCCACAACTAACTCATTAGTCACAATGCTTGCAAGGCTTATAGTGATGTGCATTACCGAGAAGGCCCAGAGATACCTCTCCGACAATCGGAGTGACAAATCCTAATCTCGATCTATGCCAACTCAACAAACACCATCGGATACACCTGTAGAGCACCTTTATAATCACCCAGTTACATTGTGACGTTTGGTAGCACACAAAGTTTTCCTCCGGTATTCGGGAGTTGCATGATCTCATAGTCATAGGAACATGCATAAGTTATGGAGAAAGCAATAGCAACAAACTAAACGATCATCGTGCTAAGCTAACATATGGGTCAAGTCAATCACATCATTCTCTAATGATGTGATCCCGTTAATCAAATGACAACTCATGTCTATGGTTAGGAAACATAACCATCATTGATTCAATGAGCTAGTCAAGTAGAGGCAAACTAGTGACACTCTATTTGTCTATGTATTCACACATGTACTAAGTTTCCAGTTAATACAATTCTAGCATGAATAATAAATATTTATCATGATATAAGGAAATATAAATAACAACTTTATTATTGCCTCTAGGGCATATTTCCTTCAGTCTCCCACTTGCACTAGAGTCAATAATCTAGTTCACATCGTCATGTGATTTCACACCAATAGTTCACATCTTTATGTGATTAGTTCACATCTTCATGTGACTAATACCCAAAGGGTTTACTAGAGTCAATAATCTAGTTCACATCGCTATGTGATTAATACCCAAAGAGTGATCATGGTTTGCTTGTCAGAGAAGTTTAGTCTACGGTTCTGCAACATTCAGATCCGTATGTATTTCGCAAATTTCTATGTCTACAATACTCTACATGGAGCTACTATAGCTAATTGCTCCCACTTTCAATATGTATCCAGATCGAGACTTAGAGTCATATAGATAGACGAAAAAATCTTGCATCAACATAACTCTTTATGACGAACTCTTTTATCACCTCCATAACCAAGAAATATTTCCTTAGTTCTCTAAGGATAATTTTGACCGCTGTCCGGTATTCCCTTGCCAGAATCATGCTAAGGTATACAATAGGACTGGTACACAGCATAGCATACTTTATAGAACCTATGACCGAGGCATAGGGAATGACATTTCATTCTCTTTCTATTTTCTGTTGTGGTCAGGTTTTGAGTCTTTACTCAACTTCACACCTTGCAACACAGGCAAGAACTCCTTCTTTGACTGTTCCATTTTGAACTACTTCAAAATCTTGTCAAGGTATGTACTCATTGAAAAATCTTATCAAGCGTCTTGATCTATCTCTATAGATCTTGATGCTCAATGTGTAAGCAGCTTCACTGAGATCTTTTCTTTGAAAAACTCCTTTCAAACACTCCTTTATGCTTTCCAAAAAATTCTACATTATTTCTGATCAACAATATGTCATTCACATATACTTATCAGAAATGTTGTAGTGCTCCCACTCACTTTCTTGTAAATACAGGCTTCACCGCAAGTCTGTATAAAACCATATACTTTGATCACTTTATCAAAGCATATATTCCAACTCCGAGATGCTTGCACCAGTCCATAGATGGATCGCTGGAGCTTGCTCACTTTATTAGAACCTTTAGGATTGACAAAACCTTCTAGTTGCATCATATACAACTCTTCTTTAAGAAATCCATTAAGGAATGCAGTTTTGACATCCATTTGCCAGATTTCATAAAATGCAGCAACTGCTAACATGATTCGGATAGTCTTTTAAGCATCAATACGAGTGAGAAAATCTCATCATAGTCAACACCTTGAACTTGTCGAAAACATTTGTGCGACAATTCAAGCTTTGTAGATAGTAACACTACTATCAACGTCCGTCTTCCTCTTGAAGATCCATTTATTCTCAATGACTCACCGATCATCGGGCAAGTCAATAAAGTCCATACTTTATTCTCATACATGGATCCCATCTCAGATTTCATGGCCTCAAGCCAATTTGCGGAATCTAGGCTCATCATCGCTTCCTCATAGTTTGTAGGTTCGTCATGGTCTGGTAACATGACTTCCAGAACAGGATTACTGTACCACTCTGGTGTGGACCATACTCTGGTTGACCCACGAGGTTCGGTAGTAACTTGATCTGAAGTGTCATGATCATCATCATTAGCTTCCTCACTAATTGGTGTAGGAATCACTGGAACTGATTTCTGTGATGAACTACTTTCCAATTCGGGAGAAGGTACAATTACCTCATCAAGTTCTACTTTCCTCCCACTCACTTCTTTCGAGAGAAACTCCTTCTCTAGAAAGGATCCATTCTTAGCAACAAAATATCTTGCCTTCAGATCTGTGATAGAAGGTGTACCCAACAATTTCTTTTGGGTATCCTATGAAGACGCACTACTCCGATTTGGGTTCGAGCTTACCAGTTTGAAACTTTTTCGCATAAGCATTGCAACCTCAAACGTTAAGAAACGAGAGCTTTGGTTTCTTGCCAAACCATAGTTCATACGGTGTCATCTCAATGGATTTATATGGTGCCCTATTTAACGTGAATGCAACTGTCTCTAATGCATAACCCCAAAACAATAGTGGTAAATCGGCAAGAGACATCATAGATCGCACCATATCCCATAAAGTACGATTACAATGTTCGGACACACCATCATGTTGTGGTGTTCTAGGTGATGTGAGTTGCAAAACTATTCCACATTGTTTCAAATGAAGAACAAACTCGCAACTCAAATTTTCGCCTCCGCGATCAAATCGTAGAAACTTTATTTTCTTGTTACGATGATTTCCACTTCACTCTGAAATTCTTTGAACTTTTCAAATGTTTCAGACTTATGTTTCATTAAGTAGATATACCCATATATGCTCAAATCATCTGTGAAGGTCAGAAAATAACGATACCCACCGCGAGCCTCAACACTTATCGGATTGCATACATCAGTATGTATTGTTTCCAATAAGTCAGTTGCTCGCTCCATTGTTTCAGAGAACGGAGTCTTTGCCATCTTACCCATGAGGCATGGTTCGCAAGCATCAAGTCATTCATAATCAAGTGATTCCAAAAGTCCATCAGCATGGAGTTTCTTCATGTGCTTTACACCAATATGACCTAAATGGCAGTGCCACAAATAGGTTGCATTATCATTATTAACTTTGCATCTTTTGGCATCAATATTATGAATATGTGTATCATTACGATCGATATTCAATAAACCATTCACCTTGGGTGTATGACCACAGAAGGTTTTATTCATGTAAATAGAATAACAATTATTCTTTGACTTAAATGAATAACCGTATTGCAATAAACATGATCCAATCATATTATCCTCAACGCAAACACCAAATAACATTTATTTTAGGTTCAACACTAATCCCGAAGGTAAAGGGAGTGTGCGATGGTGATCTTATCAACCTTGGAATCATTTCCAACACACATCGTCACCTCATCCTCAACCAGTCTTTGTTTATTTTGCAACTCCCGTTTCGAGTTACTACTCTTAGCAACTGAACTAGTATCAAATACTGAGGGGTTTGCTATAAACACTAGTAAAGTACACATCAATAACATGTATATCAAATATACCTTTGTTCACTTTGCCATCCTTATTATCCTCCAAGTATCTAGGGCAGTTCCACTTCCAGTGACCATTTCCTTTGTAGTAGAAGCACTCAATTTTTAGGCTTGGGTCTAGCTTTGGGCTTCTTCATGGGAGTCACAACTTGCTTGCCATTCTTCTTGAAGTTCCCTTTCTTTCCCTTGCCCTTTTACTTGAAACTAGTGGTCTTGTCAACCATCAACACTTGATTCTTTTTCTTGATTTCTAGCTTCGTTGATTTCAGCATCACGAAGAGCTTTGGGAATCGTTTACATTATCCCTTGCATATTATAGTTCATCACAAAGTTCTAGTAACTTGGTGATAGTGACTAGAGAACTCTATCAATCACTATCTTATCGGGAGGATTAACTCCCACTTGATTCTAGTGATTGTAGTACTCAGACATTCTGAGCACATGCTCACTCGTTGAGATATTCTCCTCCAACTTGTAGGCAAAGTACTGTCAGAGGTCTCATACCTCTTGACACGGGCATTAGTATGAGATACCAATTTCAACTTTGGGAACATCTTATATGCTCCGTGGCATTCAAAACATTTTTGAAGTCCCGGTTCTAAGCCGTAAAGCATGGTGCACTAAACTATCAAGCAGTCATCATACCGAGCTTGTCAAATGTTCATAACGTCTGCATCTGCTCCTGCAATAGGTCTGTCACCTAGCAGTGCATCAAGGACATAATTCTTCTGTGCAGCAATGAGGATAATTCTCAGATCACGGACCTAGTCCGCATCGTTGCTACTATCATCTTTCAACATAGTTTTTCTCTAGGAACATATCAAAAAAACGGGGAGCTACATCGCGAGCTATTGATCTACAACATAGTTATGCAAATACTATCAGGACTAAGTTCATGATAAATTAAAGTTCAATTAATCATATTACTTAAGAACTCCCACTTAGATAGACATCCCTCTAGTCATCTAAATGATCACGTGATCCAAATCAACTAAACCATGTCCGATCATCACGTGAGATGTAGTAGTTTTCAATGGTGAACATCATTATGTTGATCATATCTACTATATGATTCACGCTCGACCTTTCGGTCTCCAGTGTTCCGAGGCCATATCTGCATATGCTAGGCTCGTCAAGTTTAACCCGAGTATTCTGCGTGTGCAAAACTGGCTTGCACCCGTTGTATGTGAACGTAGAGCTTATCACACCCTATCATCACATGGTGTCTCGGCACGATGAACTGTCGCAACAGTGCATACTCAGGGAGAACACTTATACCTTGAAATTTAGTGAGAGATCATCTTATAATGCTACCGCCGAACTAAGCAAAATAAGATGCATAAAGGATAAACATCACATGCAATCAAAATATGTGACATGATATGGCCATCATCATCTTGTGCCTTTGATCTCCATCTCCAAAATACCGTCATGATCTCTATCGTCACTGGCATGACACCATGATCTCCATCATCTTGATCTCTATCAACGTGTCGTCACATGGTCGTCTCACCAACTATTGCTTTTGCAACTATTGCTATCGCATAGCGATAAAGTAAAGCAATTATATGGCGCTTGCGTCTTATGCAATGAAGATACAACCATAAGGCTCCTACCAGTTGCCGATAACTTTAACAAAACATGATTGTCTCATACAACAATTTATATCTCATCACATCTTTACCATATCACATCACAACATGCCCTGCAAAAACAAGTTAGACGTCCTCTACTTTGTTGTTGCAAGTTTTACGTGGCTGCTACGGGCTGAGCAAGAACCGTTCTTACATACGCATCAAAAACCACAATGCGGTATAGTGATTGCTTTTTTATCTTCAGAAAGAACCCTGTTCATTGAATCTGATTCAACTAAAGTTGGAGAAACAGACACCCACTAGCCACCTGTGTGCGAAGCACGTCGGTAGAACCAGTCTCGCGTAGGTGTACGCGTAATGTCGGTCTGAGCCGCTTCATCCAACAATACCGCCGAATCAATAATCAACTAGTGATGGCAAGCAATATGTATATACCCACGCCCACAACTCCTTTGTGTTCTACTCGTGCATATAACATCTACGCATAGACCTGGCTCTGATGCCACTGTTGGGGAACGCAGTAATTTCAAAAAATTCCTACGCACACGCAAGATCTATCTTGGTGATGCATAGCAACGAGAGGGAAGAGTGTTGTCCACGTACCCTCATAGATCGTAAGCGGAAGCGTTATGACAACGCGGTTGATGTAGCCGTATATCTTCACGATCCAACCGATCCTAGTACCGAAAGTACGACACCTTCATGATCAGCACACATTCAGCTCAGTGACGTCCCATGAACTCTTGATCCAGTTGAGTGTCGAAGGAGAGCTTCGTCAGCACAGCGGCGTGATGACGGTGATGATGAAGCTACCGGTGCAGGGCTTCGCCTAAGAACTATGACGATATGACCGAGGTTGATTATGGTGGAGGGGGGCACCGCACACGACTAAGAGATCAATGGTCAACTTGTGTGTCTATGGGGTTCCCCCTGGCCACGTATATAAAGGATGGAGGGAGGAGGAGTCCGGACCTCATAGGGCACGCCCAAAGTGTGGAGTCCTACTAGGACTCCCTAGTCCTAGTAGGATTCCACCGCCTACATGGAATAGGAAAAAGGGAAGGGAGAAGGGGAAGGAAGGAAGGGGGTGCCTCCTTTCCCTAGTCCAATTCGGACCAGTCCATGGGGAAGGGGTGCGGCCACCCTTGAGGCCTTTCTCCCCTTTCTCGTATGGCCCATTAAGGCCCAATACGAATTCTCGTAACTCTGCGGTACTCCGAAAAATACCCAAATCACTCGGAACCTTTCCGATGTCCGAATATAGCCTTCCAATATATCGATCTTTACGTCTCGACCATTTCGAGACTCTCCGCCATGTCCCCGATCTCATCCGGGACTTTGAACAAACTTCGGTAATCAAATCACATAACTCATAATACAAATCGTCACAGAACATTAAGCGTGCGGACCCTACGGGTTCGAGAACTATGTAGACATGACCGAGACCCATCCCCGGTCAATAACCAATAGCGGAACCTGGATGCTCATATTGGCTCCTACATAATCTACGAAGATCTTTATCGGTCAAACCGCATAACAATATACGTTGTTCCCTTTGTCATTGGTATGTTACTTGCCCGAGATTCGATCGTCGGTATCCTCATACCTAGTTCAATCTTGTTACCGGCAAGTCTCTTTTCTCGTTCCGTAATGCATCATACCACAACTAACTCATTAGTCACAATGCTTGCAAGGCTTATAGTGATGTGCATTACCAAGAAGGCCCAGGGATACCTCTCCGACAATCGGAGTGACGAATCCTAATCTCAATCTATGCCAACTCAACAAACACCATCAGATACACCTGTAGAGCACCTTTATAATCACCCAGTTATGTTCTAACGTTTGGTAGCACACAAAGTGTTCCTCTGGTATTCGGGAGTTGCATGATCTCATAGTCATAGGAACATGTATAAGTTATGGGGAAAGCAATAGCAACAAACTAAACGATCATCGTGCTAAGCTAACGGATAGGTTAAGTCAATCACATCATTCTCTAATGATGTGATCTTGTTAATCAAATGACAACTCATGTCTATGGTTAGGAAACATAACCATCATTGATTCAACGAGCTAGTCAAGTAGAGGCAAACTAGTGACACTATGTTTGTCTATGTATTCACACATGTACTAAGTTTCCTGTTAATACAATTCTAGCATGAATAATAAACATTTATCATGATATAAGGAAATATAAATAAAAACTTTATTATTGCCTCTAGGGCATATTTCCTTCAGTTATTCCCTTTGTCATCGGTATGTTACTTGCCCGAGATTCGATCTTCGGTATCTTTATACCTAGTTCAATCTCGTTACCGGCAAGTCTCTTTACTCATTCCGTAATACATCATCCCGCAACTAACTCATTAATCACATTGCTTGCAAGGCTTATTATGATGTGCATTACCGAGGGGGCCTAGAGATACCTCTCCGATACTCAGAGTGACAAATCCTAATCTTGATCTATGCCAACCCAACAAACACCTTCAAAGATACATGTAGAGCATCTTTATAGTCACCAAGTTACGTTGTGACGTTTAATAGCACACAAGGTATTCCTCCAGTATCCGGGTGTTGCATAATCTCATAGTCGAAGAAATATGTATATGACATGAAGAAAGCTATAGCAATAAAACTGAACGATCAACATGCTAAGGTAACGGATGGGTCTTGTCCATCACATCATTCTCCTAATGATGTGATCCTGTTTATCAAATGACAACACATGACTATGGTTAGGAAACTTAACCATCTTTGATTAACGAGCTAGTCTAGTAGATGCTTACTAGGGACACAGTGTTTTGTCTATGTATCCACACATGTATCAAGTTTCCGGTTAATACAATTCTAGCACGAATAATAAACATTTATCATGGTATAAATAAATATAAATAACAACTTTATTATTGCCTCCAGGGCATATTTCCTTCAGTCTCCCACTTGCACTAGCGTGAATAATCTAGTTCACATCACCATGTGATTTAACACTAATAATTCACATCTTTATGTGATTAACACCCATAGCTCACATCGCCATGTAACCAACACTGTCGTGGAATTGTCACGGCAGATGTCCTAGTGTGAGGACTTAGTCGTGAGGCCAACGCATTGCTACGTCTCGAGCTAGCGTTGGTTTTCCCCGAAGAGGAGGGGGTGATGCAGCACAGTAGCGTAAGTATTTCCCTCAGTTTTTGAGAACCAAGGTATCAATCCAGTAGGAGGTCACGCGCACGTCCCCCGTACCTGCACAAAACGGTAGCAACTCGCAACCAACGCTTAGGGGTTGTCAATCCCTTCATGGTCACTTATGAGAGTGAGATCTGATAGAGATAATATTTTTGGTATTTTTGGTATAAAGATGCAAAGTAAAAAGTAAAAGCAAAACAAGTAAAATAAAGTAATGGAGATTGATATGATGAGAATAGACCCGGGGGCCATAGGTTTCACTAGTGGCTTCTCTCAAGAGCATAGATATTCTACGGTGGGTGAACAAATTACTGTTGAGCAATTGATAGAATTGAGCATAGTTATGAGGTTATCTAGGTATGATCATGTATATAGGCATCACGTCCGTGACAAGTAGACCGACTCCTGCCTGCATATACTACTATTACTCCACTCATCGACCGCTATCCAGCATGCATCTAGAGTATTAAGTTAAAAACAGAGTAACGCCTTAAGCAAGATGACAAGATGTAGAGGAATAAATTCATGCAATATGATAAATACCCCATCTTGTTATCCTCGATGGCAACAATACAATACGTGCCTTGCAACTCTTTATGTCACTGAGTAAGGACACTGCAAGATTGAACCCAAAGCTAAGCACTTCTCCCATTGCAAGAACTACCAATCTAGTTGGCCAAACCAAACGGATAATTCGAAGAGACTTGCAAAGATAACTCAATCATACATAAAAGAATTCAGAGAAGATTCAAATATTATTCATAGATAAGTTGGATCATAAACCCACAATTCATCAGTCTCAACAAACACACCGCAAAAAGAAGATTACATCGAATAGATCTCCATGAGAGAGGGGGAGAACATTGTATTGAGATCCAAAAAGAGAGAAGAAGCCATCTAGCTACTAGCTATGGACCCGAAGGTCTGAAGTAAACTACTCACACTTCATCGGAAGGGCTATGGTGTTGATGTAGAAGCCTTCCGTGATGGATGCCCTCTCCGGCGGAGCTCCGGAACAGCCCCCAAGATGGGATCTCGTGGATACATGAAGTTGCGGCGGTGGAATTAGGTTTTTGGCTCTGTCCTTGGTCTAATGGGGGTACGTAGGTATATATAGGAGGAAGGAGCACGTCGGTGGAGCTCCGAGGGGCCCACAAGGCAGGGGGGCGCGCCCAGGGGGGGCGCCCTCCACCCTCGTGACCTCCCTGGAAACTTCTTGGAGTAGGGTCCAAGTCTCCTGGATCACGTTCGGTGAGAAGATCACGTTCCCAAAGGTTACATTCCGTTTGGACTCCGTTTGATATTCTGTTTCCTCAAAATACTAAAATAGGCAAAAAACAGCAATTCTGGGCTGGGCCTCCGGTTAATAGGTTAGTCCCAAAAATAATATAAAAGTGGAAAATAAAGCCCAATATAGTCCAAAACAGTAGATAAAGTAGCATGGAGCAATCAAAAATTATAGATACGTTGGAGACGTATCAGGCATCCCCAAGCTTAATTCCTGCTCGTCCTCGAGTAGGTAAATGATAAAAAGAGAATTTTTGATGCGGAGTGATACTTTGGCATAATTTCAATGTAAATCTTCTTAATCATGGTATGAATATTCAGATCCGAAAGGTTCAAGACAAAAGTTCATATTGACATAAAAATGATAATACTTCAAGCATACTAATCAAACAATTATGTCATCTCAAAATAACATGGCCAAAGGAAGTTCATCCCTACAAAATCATATAGTTAGGCTATGCTTCATTTTCGTCACACAAAGATGTTCCCAACTTCTATACCCCCGATGACAAGCCAAGCAATTGTTTCATACTCAAATAATCTCAAACTTTTTCAACCTTCACGCAATACATGAGCGCGAGCCATGGACATAGCACTATGGGTGGTATAGAATATGATGATGGGGATTGTGTGGAGAAGACAAAAAAGGAGAAAGTCTCACATCAACGAGGCTAATCAATGAGCTATGGAGATGCCCATCAATTGATGTTAATGCAAGGAGTAGGGATTGCCATGCAACGGATGCACTAGAGCTAAGAATGCTCAACAAAAGAAAACTAGTGGGTGTGCATCCAACTTGCTTGCTCATGAAGACCTAGGGCATTTTGAGGAAGCCCATCGTTGGAATATACAAGCCAAGTTCTATAATGAAAAATTCCCACTAGTATGAACAAGACAACTTATGAGACTCACTATATGAAAACCATGGTGCTACTTTGAAGCACAATATATGAGACTCACTACATGAAGAACAAGGTGCTACTTTGAAGCACAAGTGTGGAAAAAGAGATAGTAGCATTGCCCTTTTTATTTTCTCTTTTTTTTGGGCCTTTCTTTTTTTTCTTTTTGGCCTTTCCCCCTTTTTTTGATTGGGCAATGCTCTAATAATGATGATCATCACACTTCTATTGATTACAACATAATGATTACAACTCGATACTAGAACAAGATATGACTCTATATGAATGCCTCCGGCGGTGTACCGGGATGGTGCAATGAATCAAGAGTGACATGTATGAAAAATAATGCATGGTGGCTTTGCCACAAATACGATGTCAACTACAAGATCATGCAATGGCAATATGACAAAAGTAAAGCATGTCATGATGATGATGATGATGATGGAAGTTATATGGCAATATATCTCGGAATGGCTATGGAAATGCCATGATAGGTAGGTATGGTGGTTGTTTTGAGGAAGATATAGGGAGGTTTATGTGTGAAAGAGCGTATCATATCACGGGGTTTGGATGCACCGGCGAAGTTTGCACCAACTCTCAATGTGAGAAA
The DNA here is from genome assembly GCF_018294505.1 of Triticum aestivum. Taxonomy (NCBI): domain Eukaryota; kingdom Viridiplantae; phylum Streptophyta; class Magnoliopsida; order Poales; family Poaceae; genus Triticum; species Triticum aestivum. The sequence goes on along the minus strand of NC_057797.1, from coordinate 519,459,080 downwards.
GGGCAATGCACGGTACCGAAGAGGCTAGCAAATGGCGAAAAGGTAAAAGTGCGTATAATCCATGGACGCAACATTAGTCAAAAGAACTCATATACTTATTGCAAAAATTTAGAAGTCATCAAAAATCAAGTACTACGCGCATGCTCCTAGGGGGATAGATTGGTAGGAAAAGACCATCGCTCGTCCCCGACCACCACTCATAAGGATGCACAAGCCAGGTACACTTCATGCTTCAAATTTGTTACACAACTTTAACCATACGTGCATGCTACGGGACTTGCTAACTTCAACACAAGTATTTCTCAAATTCACAACTACTCAACTAGCACGACTATGATATTATCACCTCCATATCTCAAAACAATTATCAAGCATCAAACTTATCTTAGTATTCAACCCACTAAAAAGAAAGTTTCACATATCTTGAATACCAAGTATATTAACATTAAGCAAATTACCATGCTATTAACGACTCTCAAAATAATCTAAGTGAAGCATGAGAGATCAAGTTTCTTTAAAACAAACCACCACCGTGCTCTAAAAGATCTAAGTGAAGCACTAGAGCAAAAATTATCACGCTCAAAAAGATATAAGTGAAGCACATAGAGTAAACTATCAAGCTCAAAAGATATAAGTGAAGCACATAGAGTATTCTAACAAATTTCAATTCATACATGGCTCTCTCAAAAGGTGTGTACAGCAAGGATGATTGTGGTAGACTAACAAGCAAAGACACAAATAATACAAGACGCTCCAAGCAAAACACATATCATGTGGTGAATAAAAATATAGCTCCAAGTAAATTACCGATGGAAGTGGACGAAAGAGGGGATGCCTTCCGGGGCATCCCCAAGCTTTGACTTTTTGGTGTCCTTGGATTATCTTGGGGGTGCCATGGGCATCCCCAAGCTTAGGCTCTTGCCACTCCTTGTTCCATAATCCATCAAAAGAATTCACCCAAAACTTGAAAACTTCACAACACAAAACTCAATAGAAATCTCGTGAGCTCCGTTAGAGAAAGAAAACAAAAGACTACTTTAAGGTACTGTAGTGAACTTGTTCTTTATTTGTATTGGTGTTAAATCTACTGTATTCCAACTTCTCTATGTTTTATAAACTATTTTACTAGCCATAGATTCATCAAAATAAGCAAACAACACACGCAAAACAGAATCTGTCAAAAACAGAACAGTCTGTAGTAATCTGTTACTAACGCAAACTTCTAGAACCCAAAAAATTCTACCAAAATTAGACGACCTGGGAAATTTGTTTATTGATCAGAAGCAATCGGAATCACTATTTTATCACGTTCTGGTGATTGTTGAAAATTCGGGCACTGAGCGCAAAGATTCTGGAAATTACAGCAAGATCAAATAACTATCTTCCAAGAAGATCTAATAGGTTTAACTTGGCACAAACACTAATTAAAAGATAAAACCACATCTAAACAGAATCTAGATGGATTATTTATTCCTAAAAAAACCAAAAACAAAAAACACAAAATAAAATTGGGTTGCCTCCCAACAAGCGCTATCGTTTAACGCCCCTAGCTAGGCATAAAAGCAAGGATAGATCTAGGTATTGTCATCTTTGGTAGGCAATCCATAAGTGGCTCTCATGATAGATTCATATGGTAATTTTATTTTCTTTCTAGGAAAGTGTTCCATGCCCTTCTTTAAGGGAAATTGGAATTTAATATTCCCTTCCTTCATATCAATAATTGCACCAATCGTTCTAAGGAAAGGTCTACCAAGAATAATAGGACATGAAGGATTGCAATCTATATCAAGAACGATAAAATCTACGGGCACATAATTCCTATTTGCAACAATAAGAACATCATTAATTCTTCCCATAGGCTTTTTAATAGTGGAATCCGCAAGATGCAAGTTTAGAGAGCAATCATCAAAGTCACGGAAATCTAGCAAATCACACAAAGCTTTGGGGATAGTAGAGACACTAGCACCCAAATCACACAAAGCATGAAACTCATAATTTTTAATTTTAATCTTAATTGTAGGTTCCCACTCATCATGGAGTTTTCTAGGGATAGAAACTTTCAACTCAAGCTTTTCTTCATAAGATTGCATTAAGGCGTCAACAATGTGTTCGGTAAAGGCCTTATTTCGACTATAAGCATGAGGAGAATTTAACACGGATTGCAACAAGGAAATACAATCAATTAAAGAGCAATTTTCATAGTTAAATTCCTTGAGATCCAAAATAGTGGGTTTAGCAATATCTAGATTTTTATTTCTTTCAATCCCTTTTTTATCAATTTCATCATCAGGATCTAAAAACTCAGAATTCTTAGAACGCCTTCTAGGTAAGGGAAGATCATAATCAGATTCATCAAGATTCATATTGCAAAACAAAGATTTAATAGGGGACACATCAATAACTTTCAGATCTTCATCTTGATTTTCATAGGATTTAGAAGAACACGCTTTAATAAAGGCATCTTTGTAAGCACGCATCCTAGCGGTTCTTTCTTTGCACTCATCAATGGAAATTCTCATGGCTTTGAGAGACTCATTGATATCATGCTTAGGAGGAATAGATCTAAGCTTTAAAGAATCAACCTCAAGAGAAATTCTATCAACGTTCCTAGCCAAATCATCAACTTTAAGCAATTTCTCTTCAAGCAAAGCATTGAAATTCTTTTGCGAATTCATAAATTCTTTAACACTACTCTCAAATTCAGAGGGCATCTTATTAAAATTTCCATAAGAGTTGTTGTAGGAATTTCCATAATTATTAGAAGGATTACTAGGATAAGGCCTAGAATTAAAATTCCCTCTATACGCGTTGTTACCAAAACTATTCCTACCAACAAAATTCACATCCATAGATTCATTATTATTCTCAAGCAAAGTAGATAAAGGCATATTATTGGGATCAGAAGAAACACTCTTAACAAATAAATTCCTAAGTTCATCCATCTTTTCACTCAAAACATTGATTTCTTCTATAGCATGCACTTTTTTATTAGTAGATCTTTCAGTATGCCATTGAGAATAATTGACCATAATATTATCTAGGAGTTTAGTAGCATCTCCTAAAGTGATTTCCATAAAAGTGCCTCCCGCGGCCGAATCTAAAAGATTTCTAGAAGCAAAATTCAATCCAGCATAAAAATTTTGTATAATCATCCATAAGTTCAAACCATGAGTAGGACAATTACGTAGCATTAATTTCATTCTCTCCCAAGCTTGTGCAACATGTTCATGATCAAGTTGCTTAAAATTCATAATATCATTCCTAAGAGAGATAATCTTAGCGGGAGGAAAATACTTAGAGATAAAAGCATCTTTGCACTTGTTCCAAGAATCAATACTATTTTTAGGCAAAGATGAAAACCACGCTTTAGCACGATCTCTAAGCGAAAAAGGAAATAGCTTCAATTTAACGACATCATTATCGACATCCTTTTTCTTTTGCATATCACATAAATCAACAAAGCCATTTAGATGAGTAGCGGCATCTTCACTAGGAAGGCCGGCGAATTGATCTTTCATAACAAGATTCAACAAAGCAGTATTGATTTCACAAGATTCAGTATTGGCAAGAGGAGCAATCGGAGTGCTAAGGAAATCATTGTTATTGGTATTGGTGAAGTCACACAATTTGGTAGCATCTTGGGCCATCACGACAAGCAAGCAAACTAACACACGAGCAAACAAAAGGCAAAGGGAAAGAGAGGGTGAATAAAACGGCAAGGGTGAAGTGGGGGAGAGGAAAATGAGAGGCAAATGGCAAATAATGTAATGCGAGAGATAGAGATTGTGATGGGTACTTGGTATGTTGACTTTTCCGTAGGCTTCCCCGGCAACGGCGCTAGAAATGGCTCGTTGACGGGAGAGTAAATCTTGACTTGACTTGGTGTAGCCTCCCCGGCAACGGCGCCAGAAATCCTTCTTGCTATGTCTCGAGCTAGTGTTGGTTTTCCCCGAAGAGGAGGGGGTGATGCAGCACAGTAGCATAAGTATTTCCCTCAGTTTTTGAGAACCAAGGTATCAATCTAGTAGGAGGTCATGCGCAAGTCCCTCGTACCTGCACAAAACGGTAGCAACTCGCAACCAACGCTTAGGGGTTGTCAATCCCTTCACGGTCACTTACGAGAGTGAGATCTGATAGAGATAATATTTTTTGTATTTTTGGTATAAAGATGCAAAGTAAAAAGTAAAAGCAAAACAAGTAAAATAAAGTAATGGAGATTGATATGATGAGAATAGACCCGGGGGACATAGGTTTCACTAGTGGCTTCTCTCAAGAGCATAAATATTCTACGGTGGGTGAACAAATTACTGTTGAGCAATTGATAGAATTGAGCATAGTTATGAGGTTATCTAGGTATGATCATGTATATAGGCATCACGTCCGTGACAAGTAGACCGACTCCTGCCTGCATCTACTACTATTACTCCACTCATCGACCGCTATCCAGCATGCATCTAGAGTATTAAGTTAAAAACAGAGTAACGCCTTAAGCAAGCTGACATGATGTAGAGGAATAAATTCATGCAATATGATAAATACCCCATCTTGTTATCCTCGATGGCAACAATACAATACGTGCCTTGCAACTCTTTCTGTCACTGAGTAAGGACACCGCAAGATTGAACCCAAAGCTAAGCACTTCTCCCATTGCAAGAACTACCAATCTAGTTGGCCAAACCAAACGGATAATTCGAAGAGACTTGCAAAGATAACTCAATCATACATAAAAGAATTCAGAGAAGATTCAAATATTATTCATAGATAAGTTGGATCATAAACCCACAATTCATCGGTCTCAACAAACACACCGCAAAAAGAAGATTACATCGAATAGATCTCCACGAGAGAGGGGGAGAACATTGTATTGAGATCCAAAAAGAGAGAAGAAGCCATCTAGCTACTAGCTATGGACCCGAAGGTCTGAAGTAAACTACTCACACTTCATCGGAAGGGCTATGGTGTTGATGTAGAAGCCCTCCGTGATGGATGCCCTCTCCGGTGGAGCTCCGGAACAGTCCCCAAGATGGGATCTCATGGATACAGGAAGTTGCGGCGGTGGAATTAGGTTTTTGGCTCTGTCCTTGGTCTTATGGGGGTACGTAGGTATATATAGGAGGAAGGAGCACGTCGGTGGAGCTCCGAGGGGCCCACGAGGCAAGGGGGCGTGCCCAGGGGGGGCGCCCTCCACCCTCGTGACCTCCCCGGAAACTTCTTGGAGTAGGGTCCAAGTCTCCTGGATCACGTTCGGTGAGAAGATCACGTTCCCGAAGGTTTTATTCCGTTTGGACTCCGTTTGATATTCTTTTTCCTCGAAATACTGAAATAGGCAAAAAACAGCAATTCTGGGCTGGGCCTCCGGTTAATAGGTTAGTCCCAAAAATAATATAAAAGTGGAAAATAAAGCCCAATATAGTCCAAAACAGTAGATAAAGTAGCATGGAGCAATCAAAAATTATAGATACGTTGGAGACGTATCACACATCTATGTGGTAGCTTGAACGGGGTTGGTAGAATCGAGAGACGCGAGGTTTTACCTAGGTTCAGTCCCTCACAGTGCAAGTAAAAGCCTACATCCTGCTTCATTGATATTGATGATCATCACCATTACATGGGTGCTCTATCTCGAGAGCTATTGACTTGTTTGTCTATCGAGACTTATGAAACTTGTGGAACATGTCCCTCTTGGGGAGCCCTGTCCCTCCTTATATATGTTGAAGGGGCAGCTTACATGACTAGTCCTATTAGGATTAGGATTACTCTATTACAAGTGGAGTCCTAGTAGCGGCTCAAGCATGACCGGCGGACAAGCAAGCCGGCGACTCGAAACGGCGGCTCGGCAAGGCCAGCCCGAGGTAGAGTGAAGCGGGCCACGGCCACGACGGAAGTGGGTTGACCCGAGGCGGCTCAAAAACCGTGGCGGCGTGGTGGCTTAGAGGCGTAGCGGCAAGGGGTGACGGAGACACGCGGGCCATAGCAGAAACGTCTGGAGTGGCGAAGGCAGTGGAGTGGAGGCCGCTTAGCGCTGGGGTAGTGGAGAAGCTCTGGGCCGTAGTAGAGGCAGCGGTTCAACGCAGCCGTGATGGAGGAGTCCTTCGCATAGAGTCGGAGATGCAAGGCCGGGCGGCTCACGGCCGGAGCGGCTCAAGCAGACGTGGTGATGAGGCCGAGGCGGAAGCAGAGTCCATGGGCGACTCGAATTGAAGGCGCGGGTAACTCGAGATGAGTCGAGGCGAGGCCGACTTGGAGTTGGTTCAGGGTGTCTTCGCGGTGGCTCAGGACGATGTCTCAGCATGGCCGGCGGCTCAGAGTGGCCACGGCAGAAACAGGGCCGGCGAACTTAGGCAGGCCGCGAGGGCAGCAAGGCAATCCGGCGGAGGTGCGCTGTGGTAGCGAGGCAAACTGGGAGGCAAGGCAGATTTTGCCGGCGAGGGCGGCTTGATGGAGGCAGCCAAACAGAGCCGCGCAGGTCGCGGCAAACCACAGCGGAGGCGCGCCGACGGAAACGAGGCGGTGGAGGCCAAATCCAACTTCCCTCCATGTCCTTGTCTTGGTCGTTCTTGGTTTGACCATCCACATCCATGTATGTTGATGTATAACACTTTTGTACTAGTGCTGGTTTAATGAATGTAGTATAAGCATGACCCTGACATGACTTCAGGACCTGATCCATCATAATAAACAACTTATGTTTTCATGTTTTGGCTGCAACAAAAATACTCCGTTGATCTCGACGACTTGTACTTCGTATCGACTGATTTCAGATGCGAAACTTTGACCTGTAGCAGCCACGGAAATTTACCCGGCCTTGACGGATCATCTGATCACGTGCGCTGGCGCATAAACTCAACCCTAATTTTCTTGTACATGTTGCTTTGACTGTTCGTCGATGATGTTATATTCTGCGCCGGCTCTTTTCCATCTGGCACATCGCGAACTCCTTGATCCCTAAAGAAATCCCTCCAAGAACTCAACACCACCGTGCGCAGGCCCCACGGTGAGCACCAACTATCGTGGAATTGTCACGGCAGATGTCCTAGTGTGAGGACTTAGTCGTGAGGACAACACATCTATGTGGTAGCTTGAACGGGGTTGGTAGAATCGAGAGACGCGAGGTTTTACCCAGGTTCGCCCCCTCACGGTGGAGGTAAAAGCCTACATCCTGCTTCATTGATATTGATGATCATCACGATTACAGGTGTGCTCTATCTCGAAAGCTATTGACTTGTCCATCTATCTAGACTTATGAAACTTGTGTAACATGTCCCTCTTGGGGAGCCCTGTCCCTCCTTATATATGTTGAAGGGGCGGCTTACATGACTAGTCCTATTAGGATTAGGATTACTCTATTACAAGTGGAGTCCTAGTATTGCTTCCTTTGTAAGGGAATATTCCTTATGATTTCCTCTTAAACCGGCCCACCATAACACGAGCCGGCATACTGGGCCTTGGACTTGTCGTCTGTTTGACCCGCCCGCTGGGTTACTAATGAGCTGCCAAGATCGGTCGAATCTTCAGTGAGTGGAGAGATCCGGACGGGTACTTAGTGAGTCGTCAAGTCAGGGCGGGTCACCAGTGAGTCGCCAAGTCAGGGCGGGTCACCAGTGAGTCGCCAAGTCCGGCCGGGTCATACCACGGGGTATATCCCCGACATTAGCCCCCAGTTTAACTTGGATTTATCCATGTTAAATTGATCCTACAAAATAAACACAAGAACAAATTTGACAGGTTGTGCTCCGGGTTAAAAATTCTGGTAAACCGGTACCTGATCACCTTAAGTCCTTGTTATTTCCTCCTTCTGGAAAGTCCAGGTCAATAGACTAGCTTCATAATCAATTTGCTGACATTGGTTTCTCACAGAGAAAAAATGTGAATAATAATTCATAAAGATTGTAAATACTTATCTGATTTTCAGCCGGCTTTGAAGATGTAAAACTTGTCGGTTTATCATTACCAAAATTGTCGGGCTATAAAACAGACAATGCCGGGTCATAATTGTTGTTGACACCGGGTCATGTAATTGATCTTCCTGATTTGCTCAAAACTGATAATTTGAAGATGTTCCTCCTTTATATGCATAATACCTGTAGCTCCCAAGTCTTAAGAGGAGAACATAGTGATAGCTTAAGACTTCCTCCAATATAAATGTTGCAACCTTTGAAGAAATCCAGATTGTTCATCTCAGTCACTAGTCAAAACTGAATATTCCACCTATGTAGCCCCCAAGTGCCGGGTTTTCATGCTTGCAGCAGCCTGGGACTTATAATTGCCTTTATGCTCATAAAAACTTCAACTAGTGTAGCCCCCAAGGACCGGGTCATTATGTAATAATGAGTAGGGACTTTATAAATACGATCATGTAGATTTGAACAACAACGTGTAGCCCCCAAGGGCCGGCTCGGTAAGATAATATTGAGCTGGGACTTTATATATATATATATCCTTGAAAAGAATATCATATGCTGTAATCCTCTCCATGGGGCTCGAACCCACGTCCATAAGGTTAAGAGCTTTGTTCTCTTCCAACTGAGTAGTGGACCTTTCAATATAATGGATTTAAGACTTGTGTACCTTGAATTATTGACATGAGCAATTGGTAGCCCCCAAGGGCCAGCTCATTATGATGTGATGAGTTGGGTCTTTAATAAGGCCAGTAAAAATGACATTGCATTAGCCCCCAATTGTCATGGTGCATGCTTGCAGCGACATGAGACTTGCATATTTGATGTAATCTCAACTTGAATAATGTAGCCCCCAAGTGCCGGGTCGTAAGCCTGCAGCGACTCGGGACTATTCCTTCCATTGTAGAATAAATCATATCCATTGATAAAATAATAGCCATTGCGTTGAAGTGACTTTTGAAAACCTCCACCATAATACTGGTTATTGATGACCATAATAAAAATCCAGCCATGTTGACTATTCAAGATTTGAATAATATAATCCGGTATGAAAACCTCAATCATTCAATATCGTCATGACAAACCAGCCAAGTTTGGCTATTAAAGATTTGAATACCTTATCGGTTAACAAGTAAATCAGGAGTTTAAATACTCAGTGGCTCTTAGCCGATAGCGACTTAATGCGCATCCATTGTAATCCAGGATGTTTGTAACCTGGCGGCTTATAGCCTTTGTGAAAATCAATAATTGATAACCCTTTTGATTATGGGCTTGAACTTAATCATTTATGTAATTCATAGCTCCACAAATCCTGCACAGAGTTTTAAACAACATATGCCCTGGCGACTTAATGTCAAAAGCCAGGGCCAGTTTAATCACAACCGTATATAATTAGAACAAAATATCATACTTGTGCAGTAAGGGTTACAACCCAAAAGATTGAGCGCATAATGCCCTGTTCAATTGACATATACCGCCGGCTTACAACGTCGTATGCAGTAAGGGGCAATATCCTAAAACTTAGAGCACAACGCTTCCAAATATATAAGATCATCTTATATTGGCGACTTATAGTCCAAAGCCAGGCCGGGTTAATAAACACCGGATAATTTCTCATCATACACCGGCGACTTATAATCCAGAGCCAGGCCGGGTTAATAAACACCGGATAATTTCTCATCATACACTGGCGACTTATAGTCCAAAACCAGGCCGGGTTAATAAACACCGGAGAATTATAATCATAAAACTTTATAAGCCTTATCAAATAAACCACAAAAAGAAAGAACCTGTTGAATAAAAAACAAACAAGAAGCGAGGCTTTTCATGGGCTACCAGGCCCAAAACGAGGCTTTTCATGGGCTGCCAGGCAACTGAGTTAAACCGTTTTACAAACCTTATAAGATGGACCTCACATTAACAAATCGTCGTTTTAACTTTGAGAAGTTCAGGGTTTGCATAAGATTGACTTGTCAAACATTCGGCGGGTTTTTCCAGGATTACTTGGGCAGAGTGGCTTACCGAAAAAGGCAAGATAACCCGGGGTTTTAGGTGAATACACCTGGCTTCCAAGCCTGGCTTTTAAGCCTATTACAAGGGTTATAAAAACTCTTTGTTCTTTAGAACAAAAGAGCCCCCAAGCAATATTTTTGAGATGTGCTCAATGGGCGCCTATGTTTGAGTTGTGCTTTTGCAACAAACTCTCTTTGGTCCATTTAATAATTTTTTTTGAGAACTTGAACTTTGCGAGAGATAATATTCTTCTTGAGCCGGAATTTTAAACCGAATATTGATACGTCTCCAACGTATCTATAATTTTTGATTGTTCCATGCTATTATATTATCTGTTTTGGATGATAACGGGCTTTATTTTACACTTTTATATTATTTTTGGGACTAACCTATTAACCGGAGGCCCAACCCAAATTGTTGTTTTTTGCCTATTTTAGTGTTTCGCAGAAAAGGAATATCAAACGGAGTCCAAACGGAATGAAACCTTCGGGAGCGTGATTTTTGGAACAAACGTGATCCAGAGGACTTGGAGTGGACGTCAAGCAATCAACAAGGAGGCCACGAGGCAGGGGGCGCACCTACCCCCTGGGCGCACCCTCCACCCTCGTGGGCCCCTTGTTGCTCCACCAACCTACTTCTTCCTCCTATATATATACCCCGCAAACATCCAGGAGCACCACGAAACCCTATTTCCACCGCTGCAACCTTTTGTACCCAAGAGATCCCATCTTGGGGCCTTTTCCGGAGCTCCGCTGGAGGGGGCATCGATCACGGAGGGCCTCTACATCAACTCCATGGCCCCTCCGATGATGTGTGAGTAGTTTACCTCAGACCTTCGGGTCCATAGCTAGTAGGTAGATGGCTTCTTCTCTCTCTTTGGATCTCAATACAAAGTTGTCCTTGATTCTCTTGGAGATCTATTCGAAGTAATCTTCTTTTGCGGTGTGTTTATCGTGATCCGATGAATTGTGGGTTTATGATCAAGTTTATCTATGAACAATATTTGAATCTTCTCTGAATTCTTTTATGTATGATTGGTTTATCTTTGCAAGTCTCTTCGAATTATCAGTTTGGTTTGGCCTACTAGATTGATATTTCTTGCAATGGGAGAAGTGCTTAGCTTTGGGTTCAATCTTGTGGTGCTCGATCCCAGTGACAGAAAGGGAAATGACACGTATTGTATTGTTACCATCGAGGATAAAAAGATGGGGTTTACATAATATTGCATGAGTTTATCCCTCTACATCATGTCATCTTGCTTAAGGCGTTACTCTATTCTTATGAACTTAATACTCTAGATGCATGCTGGATAGCGGTCGATGTGTGGAGTAATAGTAGTAGATGCAGGCAGGAGTCGGTCTACTTGTCACGGACGTGATGCCTATATACATGATCATACCTAGATATTCTCATAATTATTCGCTTTTCTATCAATTGCTCGACAGTAATTTGTTCACCCACCGTAATACTTATGCTATCTTGAGAGAAGCCACTAGTGAAACCTATGGCCCCCGGGTCTGTTTTCCATCATACAAGTTTCTAATCTATTTTATTTTGCAATCTTTACTTTCAATCTATATCATAAAAATACCAAAAATATTTATCTTATTATTATTATCTCTATCAGATCTCACTCTTGCAAGTGGCCGTGAAGGGCTTGACAACCCCTTTATCGCGTTGGTTGTGAGGTTCTTATTTGTTTGTGTAGGTACAAGGTGACTCGCGCGTGGTCTCCTACTGGATTGATACCTTGGTTCTCAAAAACTGAGGGAAATACTTACGCTTCTTTATTGCACCACCCTTTCCTCTTCAAGGGAAAACCAACGCAATGCTCAAGAGGTAGCAAGAAGGATTTCTGGCGCCGTTGCCGGGGAGATCTACGCCAAGTCAGGACATACCAAGTACTCATCACAACTCTTATCCTTCGCATTACATTATTTTCCATTTGCCTCTCATTTTCCTCTGCCCCACTTCACCCTTGCCGTTTTATTCGCCCTCTTTTCCTTTCGCCCTCTCTTTCCGTTCGCCTCTTTTCTGCTTGCTTCGTTGTTATGCTAGTCCTTTATCCGCTCCTTTGTCTCCCGAGAATGAAGTTCTTAATTTTAAACAAAGGGAGGGAGAAAATCTAAAAGATGCCTGGTACAGAATTTGCAATGCGCAAAATAGATCTACTAGGAAGTAATCTACTTCCGTTCTTCTTCGCAATTTTTATGTAGGCATCACTCCTTGGAATAGATGTATTCTTGATACCATTACCGGAGGAAATTTCTTGGGTAGCCATACTTTTGATTCTTATAATGCTATGATAGATTTGTTTCGCCCACCACCTCTTTTGGTTAATGGAACTATTTTAACTTTGGAACATGTGATGCAATGGCTTGAAATTATTGAAAATAAAGTTTCCACCGTAGAGTTAATTGAAAATTTGGATATAAAGATCAATAACCAAATTACCCAATACGGATCTAAGGTAGGAGTTGCTCTTAAAAGTTTTAAAGAAAAGGGACCTATGGTTAATGAAAAGATAGATCAAGATTCCACTAGAATCGATAAAATTGAGGATATTATTACCAACCTTGGGTCTGCCTTTTCTTCCATGAAAAACACTCCTCCTAATGCTAAGAATGCCAAATTGATGTATGTTCCTAAAAATAAGGGTGAAACTTCTAGTAAGGAAAATGTGGACCTGAAATCCATAAGTGTTCACCCCAATTTTCTCACTATCCTTAAGGAACCTTTTGCTACAAATTATTTTCTTGATTTCATGCCTAGGAGTTTGATAATTAATAAAATAAAGAAACTCCTAAAAGTTATAGGTGTCTTATTGAAGAATTGCCTACCAAAGATGGCAATACCTAGATCTATCCATGCTTTTATGCCTAGCTAAGGGCGTTAAATGATAGCGCTTGTTAGGAGGCAACCCAATTTTATTTTTGTTCTTGTTTAGTAATAAATAATTTACCTATCCTCTGTTTTGGTTGTGTTTTTTGTGTTTAATTAGTGTTGGTGCCGAGTAGAACCGTTGGGAAGACTTGGGGAAAGTCTTTTTGATCTTGCTGTAAAAAAACAGAAACTTTGGCGCTCACAAGAATTGCTGCCATTTTTTTATTGGAGAGTGATATTTAGTTAATTATTTTTGCAGATAATTAATAGATAAATTCCTCACGCCCAGCAATTTATTTTAGAATTTTTGGGGTTCCATAAGTTTGCGTTAGTTACAGATTACTACAGACTGTTCTGTTTTTGACTGATTCTGTTTTCCGTGTGTTGTTTGCTTATTTTGATGAATCTATGGCTAGTAATAGAGTTTATGAACCACATAAAAGTTGGAATACAATAGGTTTAACACCAATATAAATAAAAAATGAGTTCATTACAGTACCTTGAAGTGGTGGTTTGTTTTCTTTTACTAATGGAGCTCACAAAGATTTTGTTTTAAGTTATGTGTTCTGAAGTTTTCAAGTTTTGGGTAAGGATTTGATGGATTATGGAACAAGGAGTGGCAAGAACTAAGCTTGGGGATGCCCAAGGCACCCCAAGGTAAAATACAAGGACACCAAAAAGCCTAAGCTTGGGGATGCTCCGGAAGGCATCCCCTCTTTTGTCTTCGTTCATCGGTAACTTTACTTGGAGCTATATTTTTATTCGCCACATAATATGCATTTTGCTTGGAGCGTCTTGTATGATTTGAGTCTTTGATTTTTAGTTTAACACAATCATCCTTGCTGTACACACCTTTTGAGAGAGACACACATGGATTGGAATTTATTAGAATACTCTATGTGCTTCACTTATATCTTTTGAGATATGTAGTTTTTGCTCTAGTACTTCACTTATATCATTTAGAGCACGGTGGTGGTTTTATTTTATAGAAATAATTGATCTCTCATGCTTCACTTATATTATTTTAGAGTCCTTTAGAACAACATGGCAATTTGCTTTTAGGCATAATAAAAACTTTCATATAAGTGCATTGAGTACTAAGAGAAGTTTGATACTTGATGATTGTTTTGAGATATGGAGATAGTGGTATAAAAGTTGTGCTAGTTGAGTAGTTGCGAATTTGAGGAATACTTGTGTTGAAGTTTGCAAGTCTCGTAGCATGCACGTATGGTAAACATTGTGTAACAAATTTGAAACATGAGGTGTTATTTGATTGTCTTCCTTATGAGTGGCGGTCGGGGACGAGCGATGGTCTTTTCCTACCAATCTATCCCCCTAGGAGCATGCACGTAATACTTGGTTTTTGATGACTTGTAGATTTTTGCAATAAGTATGTGAGTTCTTTATGACTAATGTTGAGTCCATGGATTATACACACTCTCACCCTTCCATCATTGCTAGCCTCTTTGGTACCGTGCATTGCCCTTTCTCACCTTGAGAGTTGGTGCAAACTTCGCCGGTGCATCCAAATCCTGTGATACGATACGCTCTATCACACATAAACCTCCTTATATCTTAATCAAAACAGCCACCATACCTACCTATTATGGCATTTCCATAGCCATTCCGAGATATATTGCCATGCAACTTTCCACCGTTCCATTTATTATGACACGCATCATCATTGTCATATTGCTTTGGATGATCATGTAGTTGACATCGTATTTGTGGCAAAGCCACCGTTCATAATTTTTTTTCATACATGTCACTCTTGATTCATCGCAATCCCGATACACCGCTGGAGGTATTCATATAGAGTCATATCTTGTTCTAGTATCGAGTTGTAATCATTGAGTTGTAAATAAATAGAAGTGTGATGATCATCAGTAATAGAGCATTCTCCCATAAAAAAGAAAAAAAAAGAAAAAAAAGAAAGGCCAAAAAAAGAAGGCCACCAAACAAGGGGGCAATGCTACTATCCTTTTTTCCACACTTGTGCTTCAAAGTAGCACCATGATCTTTATGATAGAGAGTCTCTTGGTTTGTCATTTTCATATACTAGTGGGAATTTTCATTATAGAACATGGCTTGTATATTCCAACAATGGGCCTCCTCAAGTGCCCTAGGTCTTCATGAGCAAGCAAGTTGGATGCACACCCACTTAATTTCTTTTGTTGAGCTTTCATACATTTATAGCTCTAGTGCATCCGTTGCATGGCAATCCCTACCCCTTGCATTGACATCAATTGATGGGCATCTCCCTAGCCCATTGATTAGCCGCATCGATGTGAGACTTTCTCCTTTTTTGTATTCTCCACATAACCCCCTTCATTATATTCTATTCCACCCATAGTGCTATATCCATGGCTCACGCTCATGTATTGCGTGAAAGTTGAAAAAAGTTTGAGATTACTAAAGTATGAAACAATTGCTTGGCTTGTCATCGGGGTTGTGCATGATGAGAGCATTCTTGTGCAACGAAAATGGAGCATGACCAAACTATATGATTTTGTAGGGATGAACTTTCTTTGGCCATGTTATTTTGAGAAGACATGATTGCTCAGTTAGTATGCTTGAAGTATTATTATTTTTATGTCAATATTAAACTTTTATCTTGAATCTACTCGAGAAAATTACATTGAGAAATATGTTAGGAAGAATTCCACATCAAAAATTCTGTTTTTATCATATACCTACTCGAGGACGAGCAGGAATTAAGCTTGGGGATGCTTGATACGTCTCCAACATATCTATAATTTTTGATTGTTCCATGCTACTATATTATCTGTTTTGGATGATAACGGGCTTTATTTTACTATTTTATATTATTTTTGGGACTAACCTATTAACCGAAGGCCCGGCCCAAATTGTTGTTTTTTTTGCCTATTTCAGTGTTTCGCAGAAAAGGAATATCAAACGGAGTCCAAACGGAATGAAACCTTCGGGGCGTGATTTTTGGAACAAACGTGATCCAGAGGACTTGGAGTGGACGTCAAGAAATCAACAAGGAGGCCACGAGGAAGGGGGCGCGCCTACCCCTCTGGGCGCGCCCTCCACCCTCGTGGGCCCTTTGTTGCTCCACCGACCAACTTCTTCCTCCTATATATATTCATATACCCCGCAAACATCCAGGAGCACCACGAAACCCTATTTCCACGGCCGCAACCTTCTGTACCCAAGAGATCCCATCTTGGGGCCTTTTCCGGAGCTCCGTCGGAGGGGGCATTTGTTGGGGAACATAGCAATTTCAAAAAAATTCATAGGCACACGCAAGATCATGGTGATGCATAGCAACGAGAGGGGAGAGTGTTGTCTTCGTACCCTTGTAGACCGAAAGCGGAAGCGTTAGCACAACGCGGTTGATGTAGTCGTACGTCTTCACGGCCCGACCGATCAAGCACTGAAACTATGGCACCTCCGAGTTCTAGCACACGTTCAGCTCGATGACGATCCCCGGACTCCGATCTAGCAGAATGTCGGGGAGGAGTTCCGTCAGCATGATGGTGTCGTGACGATCTTGATGATCTACTGTCGCAGGGCTTCGCCTAAGCACCACTACAACATTATCGAGGACTATGGTGGAGGGGGGCACCGCACACGGCTAAGAGATCAATGATCAACTGTTGTGTCTATGGGGTGCCTCCTGCCCCCGTATATAAATGAGCAAGGGAGGGAGGCGGCCGGCCTAGGAGGAGGGCGCGCCAAGGGGGGAGTCCTACTCCCACCGGGAGTAGGACTCCTCCTTCCCTTGTTGGAGTAGGAGAGAAGGAAAGAGGGGGAGAGGAACAAGGAAAAGTGGGTTGCACCCCTTGTCTAATTTAGACCAGATGGGGGGCGCGCGCCTCCTTCCTTTTGGCCTCTCTCCTCTATTCCTGTATGGCCCAATAAGGCCCATATACTCCTCGGCGAATTCCCGTAACTCTCCGGTACTCCGAAAAATACCCGTATCACTCGGAACCTTTCCGATGTCCGAATATAGTCGTCCAATATATCGATCTTTACGTCTTGACCATTTCGAGACTCCTCGTCATGTCTCCGATCTTATCCAGGACTCCGAACTCCTTCGGTACATCAAAACTCATAAACTCATAATATAATCGTCACCGAAATTTTAAGCGTGCGGACCCTACGGGTTCGAGAACTATGTAGACATGACCGAGACATGTCTCCGGTCAATAACCAATAGCGGAACCTGGATGCTCATATTGGCTCCCACATATTCTACAAAGATCTTTATCAGTCAAACCGCATAACAACATACGGTGTTCCCTTTGTCATCGGTATGTTACTTGCCCGAGATTCGATCGTTGGTATCTCAATACCTAGTTCAATCTCGTTACCGGCAAGTCTCTTTACTCGTTCCATAATACATCATCCTGCAACTAACTTATTAGTTGCAATGCTTGCAAGGCTTAAGTGATGTGCATTACCGAGAGGGCCCAGAGATACCTCTCCGACAATCGGAGTGAAGAATCCTAATCTCAAAATACGCCAACCCAACAAGTACCTTCGGAGACACATGTAGAGCACCTTTATAATCACCCAGTTACATTGTGACGTTTGGTAGCACACAAAGTGATCCTCCGGTAAATGGGAGTTGCATAATCTCATAGTCATAGGAACATGTATAAGTTATGAAGAAAGCAATAGCAACAAACTAAACGATCAAGTGCTAAGCTAATGGAATGGGTCAAGTCAATCACATCATTCTCCTAATGATGTGATCCCGTTAATCAAATGACAACTCATGTCTATGGCTAGGAAACATAACCATCTTCGATTAATGAGCTAGTCAAGTAGAGGCATACTAGTGACACTCTGTTTGTCTATGTATTCACACATGTATTATGTTTCCGGTTAATACAATTCTAGCATGAATAATAAACATTTATCATGATATAAGGAAATAAATAATAACTTTATTATTGCCTCTAGGGCATATTTCCTTCAGTCTCCCACTTGCACTAGAGTCAATAATCTAGTTCACATCGCCATGTGATTTAACATCAATAGTTCAAATCACCATGTGATTAACACCCATAGTTCACATCGTCATGTGACCAACACCCAAAGGGTTTACTAGATTCAATAATCTAGCTAGTTCACATCGCTATGTGATTAACGCCCAAAGAGTACTAGGGTGTGATCATGTTTTGCTTGTGAGAGAAGTTTAGTCAACGGGTCTGCCACATTCAGATCCGTAAGTATTTTGCAAATTTCTATGTCAACAATGCTCTGCACTAAGCTACTCTAGCTAATTGCTCCCACTTTCAATATGTATCCAGATTGAGACTTTGAGTCATCTGGATCAGTGTCAAAACTTGCATCGATGTAACCCTTTACGACGAACCTTTTGTCACCTCCATAATCGAGAAATATATCCTTATTCCACTAAGGATAATTTTGACCAATGTCCAGTGATCTACTCCTAGATCACTCTTGTACTCCCTTGCCAAACTCAGGGCAGGGTATACAATAGGTCTGGTACACAACATGGCATACTTTATAGAACCTATGGCTGAGGCATAGGGAATGACTTTCATTCTCTCTCTATCTTCTGCCGTGGTCGGGTTTTGAGTCTTACTCAACTTCACACCTTGTAACTGTTGGGGAACGTAGTAATTTCAAATATTTCCTACGCACACGCAAGATCATGGTGATGCATAGCAACGAGAGGGGAGAGTGTTGTCCATGTACCCTCGTAGACCGAAAGCGGAAGCGTTAGCACAACGCGGTTGATGTAGTCATACGACTTCACGATCCGACAGATCAAGTACCGAATGCACGGCACCTCCGAGTTCTGCACACGTTCAACTCGATGACGTCCCTCGAACTCCAATCCAGCCGAGTGTTGAGGGAGAGTTTTGTCAGCACAACAGTGTGGTGACGATGATGATGTTCTACCGAAGCAGGGCTTCGCCTAAGCACCGCTACGATATGACTGAGGTGGATTATGGTGGAGGGGGGCACCGCACACGGCTAAGAGATCAAGAGATCAATTGTTGTATCTTTGGCGTGCCCCATGCCCCCGTATATAAAGGAGTGGAGGAGGGGGAGGGCCGACTCTCTCTATGGCGCGCCCTAGGGGAGTCCTACTCCCACCGGGAGTAGGATTCCCCCTTTCCTAGTAGAACAAGGAGCCCTTCCAAGTAGTAGGAGTAGGAGGGAAGGACAGGGAACGGAAAAGGAGAAGGAAGGAAGGGGGCGCCCCCCTCCCTAGTCCAATTCAGACCAGCCCATGGGGAGGGGTGTGGCCACCCTTTGAGGCCTTTCTCTCCTTTCCCGTATGTCCCATTAAGGCCCAATACGAATTCCTGTAAC
Organism: Triticum aestivum; assembly: GCF_018294505.1. NCBI lineage: Eukaryota > Viridiplantae > Streptophyta > Magnoliopsida > Poales > Poaceae > Triticum > Triticum aestivum. The sequence goes on along the minus strand of NC_057797.1, from coordinate 519,439,965 downwards.
TCCCCGGTACTCCCGAAAATACCCGACTCACTCGGAACCTTTTTGATGTCCGAATATAGTCGTCCAATATATCGATCTTTACGTATCGACCATTTCAAGACTCCTCGTCATGTCCCCGATCTCATCTGGGACTCTAAACTCCTTCGGTACATCAAAACACATAAACTCATAATATAACCGTCATCGAAACCTTAAGCGTGCGGACCCTACGGGTTCGAGAACAATGTAGACATGACCGAGACAAGTCTCCGGTCAATAACCAATAGCGGAACCTGGATGCTCATATTGGCTCCCACATATTCTACGAAGATCTTTATCGGTCAAACGCATAACAACATACGTTGTTCCCTTTGTCATCGGTATGTTACTTGCTCGAGATTTGATTGTTGGTATCTCAATACCTAGTTCAATATCGTTACAGGCAAGTCTCTTTACTCGTTCCGTAACACATCATCCCGCAACTAACTCATTAGTTGCAATGCTTGCAAGGGTTATAGTGATGTGCATTATCGAGTGGGCCTAGAGATACCTCTCCAACAATCGGAGTGACAAATCCTAATCTCGAAATATGCCAACCCAACAAGTACCTTCGGAGACACCTGTAGAGCACCTTTATAATCACCCAGTTACGTTGTGACGTTTGGTAGCACACAAAGTGTTCCTCCAGTAAACAGGAGTTGCATAATCTCATAGTCATAGGAACATGTATAAGTCATGAAGAAAGCAATAGCAACAAACTAAACGATCAAGTGCTATGCTAACAGAATGGGTCAAGTCAATCACATCATTCTCTAATGATGTGATCCTGTTAATCAAATGACAACTCATGTCTATGGCTAGGAAACTTAACCATCTTTGATTCAACGAGTTAGTCAAGTAGAGGCATACTAGTGACATACTGTTTGTCTATGTATTCACACATGGATTATGTTTCTGGTTAATACAATTATAGCTTGAATAATAAACATTTATCATGATATAAGGAAATAAATAATAACTTTATTATTGCCTCTAGGGCATATTTCCTTCAGTCTCCCACTTGCACTAGAGTCAATAATCTAGTTCACATTGCCATGTGATTTAACATCAATAGTTCACATTACCATGTGATTTACACCCATAGTTCACATCGTCATGTGACCAACACCCAAAGGGTTTACTAGAGTCAATAATCTAGTTCACATCGCTATGTGATTAATACCCAAAGAGTACTAAGGTGTGATCATGTTTTGCTTGTGAGGGAAATTTAGTCAACGGGTCTGCTACATTCAGATTCGTATATATTTTGCAAATTTCTATGTCAACAATGCTATGCACGGAGCTACTCTAGCTAATTGCTCCCACTTTAAATATGTATCCAGATTGAGACTTTGAGTCATCTGGATTAGTATCAAAACTTGCATCGACGTAACCCTTTACGACGAACCTTTTGTCACCTCCATAATTGAGAAACATATCCATATTCCACTAAGGATAATTTTGACCAATGTCAAGTGATCTACTCCTAGATCACTATTGTACTCCTTGCCAAAAACATTGTAGGGTATACAATAGATCTGGTACACAGCGTATGGCCAATGCATAGGGAATGACTTTCATTCTCTTTCTATCTTCTGCCATGGTCGGGCATTGAGTCTTACTCAGTTTCACACCTTGTAACACAGGCAAGAACTCTTTCTTTGACTGTTCCATTTTGAACTACTTCGAAATCTTGTCAAGGTATGTACTCATTGAAAAACTTATCAAGCGTCTTGATCTATCTCTATAGATCTTGATGCTCAATATGTAAGGAGCTTCACCGAGGTCTTTCTTCAAAAAACTCCTTTCAAACATTCCTTTATGCTTTGCAGAATAATTCTACATTATCTCCGATCAAAAATATGTCATTCACATATACTTATCAGAAATGCTATAGTGCTCCCACTCACTTTCTTGTAAATACAGGCTTCACCGCAAGTCTTTATAAAACTATATGCTTTGATCAACTTATCAAAGCGTATATTCCAACTCCGAGATGCTTGCACCAATCCATAGATGGATCACTGGAGCTTGCATATTTTGTTAGTACCTTTAGGATTGACAAAACCTTCTGGTTGCATCATATACAACTCTTCTTTAATAAATCCATTAAGAAATGCAGTTTTGTTTATCCATTTGCCAGATTTCATAAAATGCGGCAATTGCTAACATGATTCGGACAGACTTAAGCATAGATACAAGTGAGAAACTCTCATCGTAGTCAACACCTTTAACTTGTCGAAAACCTTTTTGCGACAATTCTAGCTTTGTAGATAGTAACACTACTATCAGCGTCCGTCTTCCTCTTGAAGATCCATTTAATCTCAATGGCTCGCCGATTAATGGGCAAGTCAATAAAAGTCCATACTTTGTTCTCATACATGGATCTCATCTCAGATTTCATGGCCTCAAGCCATTTCGCGGAATCTGGGCTCATCATCGCTTCCTCACAGTTCGTAGGCTTGTCATGGTCAAGTAATATGACCTCCAGAACAGGATTGCCATACCACTCTCGTGCAGATCTCACTCTGGTTTACCTACGAGGTTCGGTAGCAACTTGATCTGAAGTTACATGATCATCATCATTAGCTTCCTCACTAATTGGTGTAGTAGTCACAGGAACATATTTCTGTGATGAACTACTTTCCAATAAGGGAGCAGGTATAGTTACCTCATCAAGTTCTACTTTCCTCCCAGTCACTTCTTTCGAGAGAAACTCCTTCTCTAGAAAGGATCCATTCTCAGCAACGAATATCTTGCCTTCAGATCTGTGATAGAAGGTGTACCCAACATTTTCTTTTGGGTATCCTATGAAGACGCACTTCTCCGATTTGGGTTTGAGATTATCAGGTTGAAACTTTTTCACATAAGCATTGCAACCTCAAACTTTAAGAAACAAAGCTTAGGTTTCTTGCCAAACCATAGTTCATACGGTGTCGTCTCAATGGATTTAGATGGTGTCCTATTTAACGTGAATGCAGTTGTCTCTAATGCATAACCCCAAAATGATAGTGGTAGATCGATAAGAGACATCATAGATCGCACCATATCTAATAAAGTACGGTTATGACGGTGACACACCATTACACTGTGGTGTTCCAGGTGGCGTGAGTAGTGAAACTATTTCACATTGTTTTAACTGAAGGCCAAACTCTTAACTCAAATATTTTACCTCTGTGATCAAATCATAGAAACGTTTATTTTCTTGTTACGATGATTCTCCACTTCACTCTGAAATTCTTTGAACTTTTCAAATGTTTCAGACTTGTTCTTCATTAAGTAGATATACCCATATCTGCTCAAATCATCTGTGAAGGTCAGAAAATAACGATACTTGCCGTGAGCCTTAACACTCATCGGACCACATACATCAGTATGTATTATTTCCAATAAGTCAGTTGCTCGCTCCATTGTTCCGGAGAACAGAGTCTTAGTCATCTTGCCCATGAGGCATGGTTCGCAAGCATCAAGTGATTCCAAAAGTCCATCAACATGGAGTTTCTTCATGCGCTTTACACCAATATGACCTAAACGGCAGTGCCACAAATAAGTTGCACTATCATTATTAACTTTGCATCTTTTGGTTTCAATATTATGAATATGTGTATCACTACGATCGAGATCCAATGAACCATTTTCATTGGGTGTGTAACCATATAAGGTTTTATTCATGTAAACAGAACAACAATTTATTCTCTTACTTAAATGAATAACCGTATTGCAATAAACATGATCACATCATATTCATGCTCAACACAAACACCAAATAACACTTATTTAGGTTCAACACTAATCCCGAAAGTATAGGGAGTGTGCGATGATGATCATATCAATCTTGGAACCACTTCCAACACACATCGTCACTTCACCCTTAACTAGTCTCTATTCATTCTGCAACTCCCGTTTCAAGTTACTACTCTTAGCAACTGAACCAGTATCAAATACCGAGGGGTTGCTACGAACACTAGTAAAATACACATCAATAATCTATATATCAAATATACCTTTGTTCACTTTGCCATCCTTCTTATCCGCCAAATACTTGGGGCAGTTCCGCTTCCAGTGACCAGTCCCTTTGCAGTAGAAGCACTTATTCTCAGGCTTAGGACCAGCCTTGGGCTTTTTCACTTGAGCAGCAATTTGCTTGCCGTTCTACTTGAAGTTCACCTTCTTCCCTTTATCCTTTTCTTGAAACTAGTGGTCTTGTCTACCATCAACACTTGATATTTTTCTTGATTTCTACCTTCGTTGATTTCAGCATTACGAAGAGCTTGGAAATCGTTTCCGTTATCCCTTGCATATCATAGTTCATCAAGAAGTTCTACTAACTTGGTGATGGTGACTAGAGAATTCTGTCAATCACTATCTTATCTGGAAGATTAACTCCCACTTGATTCAAGCGATTGTAATACCCAGACAATCTGAGCACATGCTCACTGCTTGAGCTATGCTCCTCCATCTTTTTAGCTATAGAACTTGCTGGAGACTTCATATCTCTTCAACTCGGGTATTTGCTTGAGATATTAACTTCAACTCCTGGAACATCTCATATGGTCCATGACATTCAAAACATCTTTGAAGTCCCGATTCTAAGCCATTAAGCATGGTGCACTAAACTATCAAGTAGTCATCATATTGAGCTAGCCAAACGTTCATAACATCTACCTCTACTCCTGCAATAGGTCTGTCACCTAGCGGTGCATCAACGACATAATTCTTCTATGCAGCAATGAGGATAATCCTCAGATCACGGATCCAATCCGCATCATTGCTACTAACACTTTTCAACATAATTTTTCTCTAGGAACACAATAAACTGGGAGCAACATCACGAGCTATTGATCTATAACATAGATATGCTAATACTACCCGGACTAAGTTCATGATAAATTAAAGTTCAATTAATCATATTACTTAAGAACTCCCACTTAGATAGACATCCCTCTAATCATCTAAGTGATCACGTGATCCAAATCAACTAAACCATAACCGATCATCACATGAAATGGAGTAGCTTTCAATGGTGAACATCACTATGTTGATCATATCTACTATATGATTCACGCTCGACCTTTTGGTCTCAGTGTTCTGAGGCCAATCTGCATATGCTAGGCTCGTCAAGTTTACCTGAGTATTCTGTGTGTGCAAAACTGGCTTGCACCCGTTGTAGATGGACGTAGAGCTTATCACACCCGATCACCACGTGGTGTCTGGGCACGACGAACTTTGGCAACGGTGCATACTCAGGGAGAACACTTTTATCTTGAAATTTAGTGAGAGGTCATCTTATAATGCTACCGCCGAACTAAGAAAAGTAAGATGTATAAAAGATAAACATCACATGAAATCATAATATGTGACATGATATGGCCATCATCATCTTGTGCCTTTGATCTCCATCTCCAAAGCATCGTCATGATCTCCATCGTCACCGGCATGACACCATGATCTCCATCATCTTGATCTATATCAATGTGTCGTCACATGGTCGTCTCGCAAACTATTGCTCTTGCAACTATTGCTATCGCATAGCGATAAAGTAAATCAATTATTTGGCGCTTGCATCTTATGCAATAGAGAGACAACCATAAGGCTTTTGCCAGTTGCCGATAACTTCAACAAAACATGATCATCTCATACAACAACTTATATCTCATCACATCTTGACCATATCACATCACAACATGCCCTGCAAAAACAAGTTAGACGTCCTCTACTTTGTTGTTGCAAGTTTTACGTGGCTGCTATGGGCTGAGCAAGAACCGTTCTTACCTACGCATCGAAAACCACAACGATAGTTTGTCAAGTTAGTGTTGTTTTAACCTTCTCAAGGACCGGGCGTAGCCACGCTCGGTTTAACTAAAGTTGGAGAAACCGACACCCGCTAGTCACCTGTGTGCATAGCACGACAGTAAAACCAGTCTCGCGTAAGCGTACGCGTAATGTCGGTCCGGGCCGCTTCATCCAACAATACTGCCGAACCAAAGTGTGACATGCTGGTAAGCAGTATGACTTATATCGCCCACAACTCACTTGTGTTCTACTCGTGCATATGACATCTACGGATAAAACCTAGGCTCGGATGCCACTATTGGGGAACGTAGTAATTTCAAAAATTTCCTACGCACACGCAAGATCATGCTGATGCATAGCAGCGAGAGGGGAGAGTGTTTTCCACGTACCCTCGTAGACTGAAAGTGGAAGCGTTAGCACACCGCGGTTGATGTAGTCGTACGACTTCATGATCCGACCGATCAAGTACCGAACGCACGGCACCTCCGAGTTCTGCACATGTTCAACTCGATGACGTCCCTCGAACTCCGATCAAGCCGAGTGTTGAGGGAGAGTTTTGTCAGCACGACAGTGTGGTGACGATGATGATGTTCTACCGAAGCAGGGCTTCGCCTAAGCACCGCTACGATATGACCGAGGTGGATTATGGTGGAGGGGGGCACCGCACACGGCTAAGAGATCAATTGTTGTATCTTTGGGGTGCCCCCTGCCCCCGTATATAAAGGAGTGGAGGAGGGGGAGGGCCGGCCCTCTCTATGGCGCGCCCTAGGGGAGTCCTACTCCCACCGCGAGTAGGATTCCCCCTTTCCTAGTAGAACTAGGAGCCCTTCCAAGTAGTAGGAGTAGGAGGGAAGGAAAGGGAAGGGAGAAGGAAAAGTAAGGAAGGGGGCGCCCCCCCTCCCTAGTCCAATTCGGACCAGCCCATGGGGAGGGGTGCGGCCACCCTTTGAGGCCATTCTCTCCTTTCCCGTCTGGCCCATTAAGGCCCAATACGAATTCCCGTAACTCCCCGGTACTCCCAAAAATACCCGAATCATTCGGAACCTTTCCGATGTCCGAATATAGTCATCCAATATATCGATCTTTACGTCTCGACAATTTTGAGAGTCCTCGTCATGTCCCCGATATCATTCGGGACTCCGAACTCCTTCGGTACATCAAAACACATAAACTTATAATATAACCGTCATCGAAACCTTAAGCATGCGGACCCTACGGGTTCGAGAACAATGTAGACATGACCGAGACATGTCTCCGGTCAATAACCAATAGCGGAACCTGGATGCTTATATATTGGCTCCCACATATTCTGCGAATATCTTTATCGGTCAAACCGCACAACAACATACGTTGTTCCCTTTGTCATCGGTATGTTACTTGCCCGAGATTTGATCGTTGGTATCTCAATACCTAGTTCAATCTTGTTACAGGCAAGACTCTTTACTCGTTCTATAACACATCATCCTGCAACTAACTCATTAGTTGCAATGCTTGCATGGCTTATAGTGATGTGCATTACCGAGTGGGCCCAGAGATACCTCTCCGACAATCGGAGTGACAAATCCTAATCTCGAAATATGCCAACCCAACAAGTACCTTCGGAGACACCTGTAGAGCACCTTTATAATCACCCAATTACGTTGTGACGTTTGGTAGCACACAAGGTGTTCCTCGGTAAACGGGAGTTGCATAATCTTATAGTCATAGGAACATGTATAAGTCATGAAGAAATCAATAGCAACAAACTAAACGATCAAGTGCAATGCTAACGGAATGGGTCAAGTCAATCACATCATTCTCTAAGGATGTGATCCCATTAATCAAATGGCAACTCATATCTATGGCTAGGAAACTTAACCATCTTTGATTCAACGAGCTAGTCAAGTAGAGGCATACTAGTGACATACTGTTTGTCTATGTATTCACACATGTGTTATGTTTCCAGTTAATACAATTATAGCATGAATAATAAACATTTATCATGATATAAGGAAATAAATAATAACTTTATTATTGCCTCTAGGGCATATTTCCTTTAGTAACACAAGCAAGAACTCCTTCTTTGACTGTTCCATTTTGAACTACTTCAAAATCTTGTCAAGGTATGTACTCATTGAAAAACTTATCAAGCGTCTTGATCTATCTCTATAGATCTTGATGCTCAATATGTAAGCAGCTTCACCGAGGTCTTTCTTTGAAAATCTCCTTTCAAACATTCCTTTATGCTTTGCAGAATAATTCTACATTATCTCCGATCAACAATATGTCATTCATATATACTTATCAGAAATGTTGTAGTGCTCCCACTCACTTTCTTGTAAATACAGGCTTCACCGCAAGTCTGTATAAAACTATATGCTTTGATCAACTTATCAAAGCGTATATTCCAACTCCGAGATGCTTTCACCAGTCCATAGATGGATTGGTGGAGCTGGCATATTTTGTTAGCACCTTTAGGATTGACAAAACCTTCTGGTTGCATCATATACAACTCTTATTTAATAAATTCATTAAGGAATGCAGTTTTGTTTATCCATTTGGCAGATTTCATAAAATGCGGCAATTGCTAACATGATCCGGACAGACTTAAGCATAGATACGAGTGAGAAACTCTCATCGTAGTCAACACCTTGAACTTGTCGAAAACCTTTTACGATAATTCTAGCTTTGTAGATAGTAACACTACTATCACCATCCGTCTTCCTCTTGAATATCCATTTATTTTTTATGGCTTGCTGATCATCGGACAAGTCAACCAAAGTCCACACTTTGTTCTCATACATGGATCCCATCTCAGATTTTATGGCCTCAAGCCATTTCACGGAATTTGGGCTCATCATCGCTTCCTCATAGTTCATAGGCTCGTCATGGTCAAGTAACATGACCTCCAGAACAGGATTACCGTACCACTTTGGTGCGGACCTCACTCTGGTTTACCTACAAGGTTCGGTAGTAACTTGATCTGAAGTTTACATGATCATCATCATTAGCTTCCTCACTAATTGGTGAAGTAGTCACAGGAACAGATTTCTGTGATGAACTACTTTCCAATAAGGGAGCAGGTATAGTTACCTCATCAAGTTCTACTTTCCTCCCACTCACTTCTTTCGAGAGAAACTCCTTCTCTAGAAAGGATCCATTCTCAGCAATGAATATCTTGCCTTCGGATCTATGATAGAAGGTGTAGCCAACATTTTCTATTGGGTATCCTATGAAGATGCACTACTCCGATTTGGGTTTGAGCTTATCAGGTTGAAACTTTAAGAAACGACAACCTAGGTTTCTTGCCAAACCATAGTTCATATGGTGTCGTCTCAACGGATTTAGATTGTGCCCTATTTAATGTGAATGTAGCTGTCTCTAATGCATAACCCCAAAACGAAAGTGGTAAATCGGTAAGAGACATCATAGATCGCACCATATCTAATAAAGTACGGTTACGATGTTCGGACACACCATTACACTGTAATGGTGTTCTAGGTGGCGTGAGTAGTGAAACTATTTCACATTGTTTTAACTAAAAGCCAAACTCGTAACTCAAATATTTTACTTCTGCGATTATATCGTAGATACTTTTATTTTTGTTAAGATGATTCTCCACTTCACTCTGAAATTCTTTGAACTTTTAAAATGTTTCAAATTTGTGTTTCATGAAGTAGATATACTCATATCTACTCAAATCATCTGTGAAGATCAGAAAATAATGATATCGGCCGCGAGCCTCAATATTCATTAGACCACATACATGAGTATGTATGATTTCCAACAAATCTTTTGCTCGCTCCATTGTTCCGGAGAACGGAGTCTTAGTCATCTTGCCAATGAGGCATGGTTCGCAGGTATCAACTGATTCATAATCAAGTGATTCCAAAAGCCCATCAGCATGGATTTTCTTCATGCGCTTTACACCAATATAACCTAACCGGCAGTGCCACAAACAAGTTGCACTATCATTATTAACTTTGCATCTTTTGGCTTCAATATTATAAAAATGTGTATCACCACGATCGAGATCCAACAAACCATTTTCATTGGGTGTATGACCATAGAAGGTTTTATTCATGTAAACAGGACAAAAATTATTCTCTAACTTACATGAATAACCGTATTGCAATAAACATGATCAAATCATATTCATGCTCAACGCAAACACCAAATAACACTTATTTAGGTTCAACACTAATTCCGAAAGTATAGGGAGTGTGCGATGATGATCATATCAATCTTGGAACTACTTCCAACACACATTGTCACTTCACCCTTAACTAGTCTCCGTTCATTCTGCAACTCCCGTTTCGAGTTACTACTCTTAGCAACTGAACCAGTATCAAATACCGAGGGGTTGCTACGAACACTAGTAATATACACATCAATAATATGTATATCAAATATACCTTTGTTCACTTTGCCATCCTTCTTATCCGCCAATTACTTGGGGTAGTTCTGCTTCCAGTGACAAGTCCCTTTGCAGTAGAAGCACTCAGTTTCAGGCTTAGGTCCAGACTTGGGTTTTTTTCACTTGAGCAGCAACTTGCTTGCTGTTCTTCTGGAAGTTCCCCTTTCTTCCCTTTTCCCCTTTACTTGAAACTAGTGATTTTGTTTACCATCAACACTTGATGCTTTTCTTGATTTCTACCTTCGTCGATTTCAGCATCACGAAGAGCTTGGGAATCGTTTCCGTTATCCCTTGCATATTATAGTTCATCACAAAGTTCTACTAACTTGGTGATGGTGACTAGAGAATTCTGTCAATCACTATTTTATCTGGAAGATTAAGTCCCACTTGATTCAAGCGATTGTAGTACCTAGACAATCTGAGCACATGCTCACTGCTTAAGCTATTTTCCTCCATCTTTTAGCTATAGAACTTGTTGGAGACTTCATATCTCTCAACCCGGGTATTTACTTGAAATATTAACTTCAACTCCTGGAGCATCTCATATGGTCCATGACGTTCAAAACGTCTCTGAAATCCCGATTCTAAGCTGTTAAGCATGGTGCACTAAACTATCAAGTAGTCATCATATTGAGCTAGCCAAACGTTCATAACGGCTGCATCTGCTCCTGCAATAGGTCAGTCACCTAGCGGTGCATCAAAGACATAATTATTCTATGCAGCAATGAGGATAAAACTCAGATCACAGACCCAGTCCGCATCATTGCTACTATCATCTTTCAACTTAGTTTTCTCTAGGAACACATATAAAACATAGGGAAGCAATAACGCGAGCTATTGATCTACAACATAGATATGCAAATACTATCAGGACTAAGTTCATGATAAATTAAAGTTCAATTAATCATATTACTTAAGAACTCCCACTTAGAAAGACATCCCTCTAATCTTCTAAGTGATCACGTGATCCAAATCAACTAAACCATAACCAATCATCACGTGAAATGGAGTAGTTTTCAATGGTGAACATCACTATGTTGATCATATCTACTATATGATTCACGCTCGACCATTCGGTCTCAGTGTTCCAAGGCCATATCTGCATATGCTAGGCTCGTCAAGATTAACCTGACTATTCTGCGTGTGCAAAACTGGCTTGCACCCGTTGTAGATGGACGTAGACCTTATCACACCCGATCATCACGTGGTGTCTGGGCACGACGAAGTTTGGCAATGGTGCATACTCAGGGAGAACACTTTTATCTTGAAATTTAGTGAGAGATCATCTTATAATGCTACCGTCAATCAAAGCAAGATAAGATGCATAAAAGATAAACATCACATGCAATCAATATTAGTGATATGATATGGCCATCATCATCTTGTGCTTGTGATCTCCATCTGCGAAGCACCGTCATGATCACCATCATCACCGGCGCGACACCTTGATCACCATCATAGCATCGTAGTCGTCTCACCAATCTTATGCTTCCATGACTATTGCTACCGCTTAGTGATAAAGTAAAGCATTACAGCGCTATTGCATTGCATACAATAAAGCGACAACCATATGGCTCCTACCAGTTGCTGATAACTCGGTTACAAAACATGATCATCACATACAATAAAATTTAGCATCATGTCTTGACCATATCACATCACAACATGCCCTGCAAAAACAAGTTAGACATCCTCTACTTTGTTGTTGCAAGTTTTACGTGGCTGCTACGGGCTTAGCAAGAACTGTTCTTACCTACGCATCAAAACCACAACGATAGTTTGTCATGTTGGTGATGTTTTAAGCTTCACAAGGACCGGGCGTAGGCACACTTGGTTCAACTAAAGTTGGAGAAACTGACACCCGCCAGCCACCTGTGTGCAAAGCACGTCGGTAGAACCAGTCTCGCATAAGCGTACGCGTAATGTCCATCCGGGCCGCTTCATCCAACAATACCGTTGAACCAAAGTATGACATGCTGGTAAGTAGTATGACTTATATCGCCCACAACTCACTTGTGTTCTACTCATGCACAACATCAACGCATAAAACCTAGGCTCGGATGCCACTGTTGGGGAACGTAGCAATTTAAAAAAAAATTCCTACGCACACGCAAGATCATGGTGATGCATAGCAATGAGAGGGGAGAGTGTTGTCTACGTACCCTTGTAGACCGAAAGCGGAAGCATTAGCACAACGTGGTTGATGTAGCCGTACGTCTTCATGGCCCGACCGATCAAGCACCGACACTACGGCACCTCCGAGTTCTAGCACACGTTCAACTCGATGACGATCCCCGGACTCCGATCGAGCAGAATGTCGGGGAAGAGTTCCGTCAGCACGATGGTGTGGTGACGATCTTGATGTTCTACTGCCACAGGGCTTTGCCTAAGCACCACTACAATATTATCGAGGACTATGGTGGAGGGGGGCACCGCACACGGCTAAGAGATCAATGATCAACTGTTGTGTCTATGGGGTGCCCCCTGCCCCCGTATATAAAGGAGCAAGCGAGGGAGGCGGCCGGCCTAGGAGGAGGGCTCGCCAAGGGAGGAGTCCTACTCCCACCGGGAGTAGGACTCCTCCTTCCCTTGTTGGAGTAGGAGAGAAGGAAAGAGGGGGAGAGGAACAAGGAAAAGTGGGCTGCACCCCTTGTCCAATTCGGACCAGATGGGGGGCGCGCGCCTCCTTCCTTTTGGCCTCTCTGCTCTATTCCCGTATGGCCCAATAAGGCCCATATACTCCCCGGCGAATTCCCGTAACTCTCCGGTACTCCAAAAAATACCCGAATGATTCGGAACCTTTCCGATGTCCGAATATAGTCGTCCAATATATGGATCTTTACGTCTTGACCATTTTGAGACTCCTCGTCATGTCCCCGATCTCATCCGGGACTCCGAATTCCTTCGGTACATCAAAACTCATAAACTCATAATATAATCATCACCGAAACTTTAAGCGTGCGGACCCTACGGGTTCCAGAACTATGTAGACATGACCGAGACTCATCTTCGGTCACTAACCAATAGCGGAACCAGGATGCTCATATTGGCTCCCACATACTCTACGAAGATCTTTATCGGTCAGACCGCATAACAACATACGTTGTTCCCTTTGTCATCGGTATGTTACTTGCCCAAGATTCGATCGTTGGTATCTCAATACCTAGTTCAATCTCGTTACCAGCAAGTCTCTTTACTCGTTCCGTAATACATCATCCTGCAACTATCTTATTGGTTGCAATGCTTGCAAGGCTTAAGTGATGTGCATTACCGAGAGGGCCCAGAGATACCTCTCCGCAATCGGAGTGACAAATCCTAATCTCGAAATATGCCAACCCAACAAGTACCTTCGGAGACACCTGTAGAGCACCTTTATAATCACCCAGTTACATTGTGACGTTTGGTAGCACACAACGTGTTCCTCCGGTAAACGGGAGTTGCATAATCTCATAGTCATAGGAACATGTATAAGTTATGAAGAAAGCAATAGCAACAAACGAAACGATCAAATGCTAAGCTAATGGAATGGGTCAAGTCAATCACATCATTCTCCTAATGATGTGATCCCGTTAATCAAATGACAACTCATGTCTATGGCTAGGAAACATAACCATCTTCGATTAACGAGCTAGTCAAGTAGAGGCATACTAGTGACACTCTGTTTGTCTATGTATTCACACATGTATTATGTTTCCGGTTAATACAATTCTAGCATGAATAATAAACATTTATCATGATATTAGGAAATAAATAATAATTTTATTATTGCCTCTAGGGCATATTTCCTTCAGCATCGATCACAGAGGGCCTCTACATCAACTCCATGGCCTCTCCGATGATGTGTGAGTAGTTTACCTCAGACCTTCGGGGTCCATAGCTAGTAGCTAGATGGCTTCTTCTCTCTCTTTGGATCTCAATACAAAGTTTTCCTCGATTCTCTTGGAGATCTATTCGATGTAATCTTCTTTTGCGGTGTGTTTGTCAAGATCCGATGAATTGTGGGTTTATGATCAAGTTTATCTATGAACAATATTTGAATCTTCTCTGAATTCTTTTATGTATGATTGGTTTATCTTTGCAAGCTCTGTTGGAAAAGGCAGTGCCTAGGAGGCGCTTAGGCACGCCTAGGCGCTAGGCAATGGCCAAACGCCTCACCTAGGGCACAAATGGAGGTCTAGGCAGGGCAAGTAAGGAGTTGTCTACCCAAGCAAGAAATCATGCAACATAATATACTGATATGCCAAATGGGTTAGATTCCAATGGCCGTAGACGGTAATTAACTTATTTATATGCCCTAAACTAATATCAACACCCATATAATAATCACAAATATACTACGAGTAAAAACTATATTACCGCCTAGGCCGTGCTTAGGCGCCGCCTAGGCACTAGGCGAAGGCCAACCGCCTCACTTACGCCTACCGCTTTTTCCAACCTTGCAAGTCTCTTCGAATTATCAGTTTTGTTTGGCCTACTAGATTGATCTTTCTTGCAATGGGAGAAGTGCTTAGCTTTGGGTTCAATCTTGCGGTGCCTGATCCTAGTGACAGGAAGGGAAACAACACATATTGTATTGTTGCCATCGAGGATAAAAAGATGGGGTTTACATCATATTGCATGAGTTTATCCCTCTACATCATGTCATCTTGCTTAAGGCGTTACTCTGTTCTTATGAACTTAATACTCTAGATGCATGCTGGATAGCGGTCGATGTGTGGAGTAATAGTAGTAGATGCAAGCAGGAGTCGGTCTACTTGTCACGGACATGATGCCTATATACATGATCATACCTAGATATTCTCATAATTTTTCTCTTTTCTATCAGTTGCTCGACAGTAATTTGTTCACCCACCGTAATACTTATGTTATCTTGAGAGAAGCCACTAGTGAAACCTATGGCCCCGGGTCTATTTTCCATCATACAAGTTTCTAATCTATTTTATTTTTCAATCTTTACTTTCAATCTATATCATAAAAATACCAAAAATATTTATCTTATTATTATTATCTCTATCAGATCTCACTCTTGCAAGTGGCCATGAAGGGATTGACAACCCCTTTATCGCGTTGGTTGCGAGGTTCTTATTTGTTTGTGTAGGTACGAGGTGACTCGCACGTGGTCTCCTACTGGATTGATACATTGGTTCTCAAAAACTGAGGGAAATACTTATGCTGCTTTACTGCACCACCCTTTCCTCTTCAAGGGAAAATCAATGCAGTGCTCAAGAGGTAGCAGATATCAAGAGCTTCAGAGCTTTGTGGGAGACAGATTTCCCTTGAGCCAGATTTTAAACCGGAATTTTCATTTAGAGCCGGAAATTTTCTGACGGCCTTTAAATTTTCATCAATATGGCAGCAGCCTCCGGGACTGGGTTATCTTTTCCTCCAATGACCCGAGCTTCTTAAAATTAGCTGAAACTGGCAACATTTGCTGAGTCCTGTCATCATAGCCCCTGAGTCTCAAGACGACTCAAGGAGTTGGTTTGAGATTTTTCATACTTGGCCGTGATATAAACCGGCATATAGCTGAACAGCGGAACGCTATAATATGTTGAAGCTGGAAGCAAGGTGGGGAGTTAATGATCTTCGCAACACTCATTGTACATCCTTGGCGTTGATAATGCAATATGAACCCATGGAAACTTGAGGTTGATCATGGCAGGTTATAAATGACTCCGTATGATTTGTGTCAGTAATCAGGCCAGCGGTTCATCCCAACTGGCTGTTGAAGCTTAATCAAACTGTAGTGATGGTGATTTGTACATCTGTTCATCAAGCCATCCAGTGTAGACGGTGGCTGATAATACATGATAATTTGGTCCAGAGTTGTTGGAAGAAAACCGGGCTACCCGAGCAGTGACTGGTTTTATACTCAATAAACCGCTCATGCAGACAGGTGCGGCCCGGTGTGTTGATGTAGACCAGGACGTGAGAGACGGACAGTAAAGACGACCGTAGCATCATAGGCGGCACAGACAGATAAGTCGGCCGCGGTGTTGTAAGCCGGTGCGGACGGGAGAGTCGGCCGTGAGGGCGGACGAGTGAGTTATCGGTAATGTTGTAAACCGGCACAGATAGGACAACCGGCACGGTGTTTGTTGTTGTAAACCGAGCCACAGAGGCGGCGGCTTGCACACACATTTGTTGAACAATACGGTATAATTGGATGCTGGCGGTTAATATTATTGGCGCGAGCCTTATATCCATGACATAACGACCATTCTTGCAGTGAATAATTTTCCTGCATAAACAATATTGCAGACCAAGGCAAAGATAAACTGCATTTTTTTGACAAAAACAATATGTGTGAATAAAACAAACTTAGATGGATATCACCTGATTTGTTCGAACGACGGATGATCCACATATAAAGCATCCATGAATAATCTCTGATAATTTTAACGGTGCTTCAACCACTCTCCTGAGGTTGCAGCGGAGGTAGCGGGCCGTAACCACAAAGGCATCTCGCAGCAAAAGCACAACAGCTCAAAACACAGCCGCACAGGATAACGTGAGATCGCAGTAGCAATAGCAACGGCTCGTGAAGGCAATGGATTGAAAACGCGACCACAGCAGAACGGTAATAGGAGGCTCAAAAAGGACCCTCCAAGTTAGTTTGGTACGGCCTATACATAACCAGGATCTTAGCTCCCTTGATATTTTATTATCCTCATGTGGGTCAAACTAAGCTTCTGACGTAACTGAGAATTCCTCCAACATTGTAGCCTTGGAAAGCAGAAACCTTGCAAGTGTGTTATTTCTGGCAGGTCAATTCGACTACGGCCGAACAAGTGCTGCATTTCTCTTAGTATCACAATCAGAAATCAATTCCTCCAGACCCAGGCTTTAACTTGACATCCAATTTTTCGAAGATCCAAACTGCTGTAGAGCTCATTCACTACTTCTTTCCTGTATTTCACACTTGTTGCTCTAGCAAAGGCAACTTGCAAGCCAGCGGCTCTCGACAGAAACAAATAGGTCGAGGTGAGCTGAGCTGAGGGCGGAGACTCGCGGTAGACCGCGTCAGTGGCGACTCGAGGTAGGAGCGGTGACTCAGTGCGGCAGCGACGCATGTCAACGGCGGTCCAACGAGGTAAGGGTGCTGCCGGTGTCAAAACCGGCGGATCTCGGGTAGGGGGTCCCGAACTATGCGTCTAAGGCGGATGGTAAGAGGAGGCAGGGGACACGATGTTTTACCCAGGTTCGGGCCCTCTTGATGGAGGTAAAACCCTACATCCTGCTTGATTATTCTTGATAATATGAGTAGTACAAGAGTTGATCTACCACAAGATCAGAGAGGCTAAACCCTAGAAGCTAGCCTATGGTATGATTGTATGTTGTCCTACGGACTAAAACCCTCTGGTTTATATAGACACCGGAGGAGGCTAGGGTTACACAAGGTCGGTTACAAAGGAGGAGGTATGCATATCCGTATTGTCTAGCTTGCCTTCCACGCCAAGTAGAGTCCCATCCGGACACGGGACGAAGTCTTCAATCTCGTATCTTCATAGTCCAACAGTCCGGCCCAAGGATATAGTCCGGCTGTCCGGAGACCCCCTAATCCAGGACTCCCTCAGTAGCCCCTGAACCAGGCTTCAATGACGATGAGTCCAGCGCGCAGTGTTGTCTTCGGCATTGCAAGGCGGGTTCCTCCTCCGAATACACCACAAAAGAGTTTGAATACAAGGATAGTGTCCGACCCTGCAAAATAAGTTCCGCATACCACCGTAGAGAGAATAATATTTCCACAAATCTAATCTGCTGACACGTTTTGGCAGCATGACATCACGCCATGGCCCGGTAATTATTCGAACCGTTTTTTCTTTAACCAGCCCCGCACATAACGCGAGGTGGTTTCTTGACACGTCTTGTCAAAGCAGGGATTGTGTTCCCCTTATTAAGGGATTCTCATCAATACAATTGTGGGTAACCCAACCGTCCCTGTTGGTATGACTCCTAGATGTTAGGTAAGTCTCGAACGGCCACAAGGAGGACGCCTGATATTCATCCCCTTTATAAAGGGACAGGGCTTTTTCTTTTTTCCCTCCTGCGCTCAATCGAATCCCTCCCCCGCCTCGAGTTCTAACACCCAAAGCCCAGGTCAGGCGCTTCGGACCTTCAATCATGTCCGGATCCAGCCTTCAAGGCCGGTGGATGCCTTCCTCCATCACGAAGGAGGACATCAAGAAGTTGAGGGGGCCAGACATCTGACCGCCAAAATTTCGCATAGGCTGCCCGCCCGAGGGCAGGTCGTCCCTACTCCCAAACCCAATGAGAGCGTTGTCTTTGTATCCCACTTCCTCCGAGGACTAGGCCTCGCTCTGGATCCCTTCGTTAGGGGTCTTATGTTCTATTACGGGCTGGATTTTCACGATCTGGGCCCGGATTCCCTTCTTCACATCTCGTCATTTATTGTCGTTTGTGAGGCCTTCCTCCGCATTACCCCTCACTTCGGTACGTGGCTCAAGACCTTCGATGTGGAACCGAAGACGGTCGAGGGGCAGTATGCAGCGTGCGGAGGTGCTTTAATAAGCAAAATTGCTGACGCTCCATGGCCAAAGGGTTCCTTTCCAGAGGTGTCCGGATTGTGGCAATAGGAGTGTTGGAAATATGCCCTAGAGGCAATAATCAAATGGTTATTATTATATTTCTTTGTTCATGATAATTGTCTATTGTTCATTCTATAATTGTGTTATCCGGAAATCGTAATACATGTGTGAATACATAGACCACAACACGTCCCTAGTGAGCCTCTAGTTGACTAGCTCGTTGATCAAAGGATAGTCATGGTTTCTTGACTATGGACATTAGATGTCATTGATAACGGGATCACATCATTAGGAGAATGATGTGATGGACAAGACCCAATCCTAAGCTTAGCTCAAAGATCGTGTAGTTCGTTTGTTGTAGCTTTTTTGAATGTCAAATATCATTTCCTTAGACCATGAGATTGTGCAACTCCCGGATACCATAGGAGTACCTTGGGTGTGCCAAACGTCACAATGTAACTGGGTGACTATAAAGGTACATTACAGGTATCTCCGAAAGTGTCTGTTGGGTTGGCACGAATCGAGACTGGGATTTGTCACTCCGTATGACGGAGAGGTATCTCTGGGCCCACTCGGTAATGCATCATCATAATGAGCTCAATGTGATCAAGTGGCTGATCACGGGATCATGCATTACGGTACGAGTAAAGTGACTTGCCGGTAACAAGACTGAACAAGGTATTGGGATACCGACGATCGAGTCTCGGGCAAGTAACGTACCGATTGACCAAGGGAATTGTATACGGATTGATTGAATCCTCGACATCGTGGTTCATCCGATGAGATCATCGTGGAGCATGTGGGAGCGAACATGGGTATCCATATCCCATTGTTGGTTATTGACCAAAGAGGCTTCTCGGTAATGTCTGCATGTCTCCCGAACCCATAGGGTCTACACACTTAAGGTTCGGTGATGCTAGGGTTGTAGAGATATTAGCACACGGTAACCCGAAAGTTGTTCGGAGTCCCGGATGAGATCCCGGATGTCACGAGGAGTTCCGGAATGGTCCGGAGGTAAAGATTCATATATTGGAAGTCCAGTTTCGGCCATCGGGAAGGTTTCAGGGGTCACCGGTATTGTACCGGGACCATCGGAAGGGTCCCGAGGGTCCATCGGGTGGGGCCACCTATCCTGGAGGGCCCCATGGGCTGACATGGGAGGGGAACCAGCCCCTAGTGGGCTGGTGCGCCCCCCTTGGGCCTCCCCCTGCGCCTAGGGTTGGAAACCCTAGGGGTGGGGGCGCCACCCTTGCCTCGGGGCGCAAGGCACCCCCTTTGGCTGCCACCCCCCTAGGCACCCTATATATAGTGGGGGGGAGGGACGGCTGCACACCCAAGCCCCTGGCCTCTCCCTCTCCCTCCCGTGACACTCCTCCGTCTCCCAGCGCTTGGCGAAGCCCTGCCGAGATCACCGTTGCTTCCACCACCACACCGTCGTGCTGCTGGATCTTCATCAACCTCTCATTCTCCCTTGCTGGATCAAGTTGGAGGAGACGTCTTCCCAACCGTACGTGTGTTGAACGCGGAGGTGATGTCCGTTCGGCACTTGGTCATCGGTGATTTGAATCACGTCGAGTACGACTCCATCAACCCCGTTCTCTTGAACGCTTCCGCTCGTGATCTACAAGGGTATGTAGATGCACTCCTCTTTCCCTCGTTGATAGATGACTCCATAGATTGATCTTGGTGATGCGTAGAAAATTTTAAAATTCTTCTATGTTCCCCAACAAGGAGTGGTTTTACGTCACAGCTCCTTGAAGTGCCAAGTGGGTAGCTCCCCCCACCTTTCGCTCGGGCCCTCCACCACAACTGATGTCATGGATCAGAAGGGGGCTGAGCTGGGGTCTAGCCAAGGACGTGCCAATACTGCAGAGCCGTATCCAAGATCTCTTCGAGGGAGATTTCAGTCTGGTTATGGTAATGCAAGTCATGCTGGTTCGTCGAGTCCAGCCTTGCAAACGCCAGCCCCTCCGCATGTGGGAATTCAACCCGGAAGGATCATGCACTATTTAGAATTTCCTCTGCATGACGCACAAGGAGATGTACAAGTCGTTCTTCGGACCCCCAAATAGAGTGTCCAGACACTACCAAGGACGCGGGCCTGAGCTGCAACTGCCCCACTGCCCAAGTAAGTAATCCCATGGCCGAACACACTGTCCTTTTATTTATCATGACATCATCCTGAAGAATCGCTCTTTGACCAGGACTGGATAACAAAGGCGAAGATGATCCGGTGTTCGGCCCCCCTTCCTGAAGGCTTGGACAATCCGGTGCTGGAAAAGATGCTTGAGCCAGCACCTTGTCTGGTGCCCTCAAAGGAAGATGAAGGGGGGAGTAAAGAGGGCGAAAGCGGGCCTCCATCGCTACCTATTCCAATCGAGGGAATGAGCGCCTCCGCGAGGGAGGATAACCAAGGGGAAGAATCTAACATTCTCTCTCCCCGGGGAAAGAAGAGGACTACCCCTGAAGATCCGGAAACTAAGGCTTCCAAACGGGAGAAGAAATCTCCACCAGAGGGTCCTACCTCGGAGGGTATTCTTGCCGCACAATGTCCGCGCGGGGATCAGCCCTCTACCGAGCTATAAGTAATAAAAAAGTACTTAATAGTGAAGATATCCTACCTTACTTCCGAAGACAATGATCGATGCTTGTAAATTGTAGCCCTTCTCGACAGAGTTCATCTTCGGGGGACCTTCTTCAGGAGATGATGGAGAATGA
The DNA here is from genome assembly GCF_018294505.1 of Triticum aestivum. Classification (NCBI taxonomy): domain Eukaryota; kingdom Viridiplantae; phylum Streptophyta; class Magnoliopsida; order Poales; family Poaceae; genus Triticum; species Triticum aestivum. Next base: position 519,418,491 of record NC_057797.1, on the reverse strand, counting down.
AACGCCTCCCCCAGATTCCCTAGCTCAAGAAGCAGGCGATCTTGAAGTGTCATCACGAAGGGTATCTCCGGATCCAATATCACTAGAGGATAACCCTTTGGCTGTCCGGCATCCCCAATATCCGACTCCTGAGGAGAGCGACAGCAGGGGTCCGTACTGTGTGCGGTCGGACGTGCTGAAGGATCTTTTGGGGAAAGTTGTCGTCTCGGAAGCGCATCGTACACTAATGGGTACGGTAATTGAAAGGATTTCATCCGCCAAAAGCGGTTTGCACGAAGCTTTTATGAGTCTGCTGAAAGGCTTTGAGGTAGGTAAATTAATGTATACCTTTAATAGTACCGCATACATTAGGTATGCCCATGCAGATAGTAGCCCCTGGGACTCTGGTTGTCATCGAGAACGGCGGCAAACAGAGGATCATAGTCCCAGGTAATAACCAGACCGGCTGTATGTGCAGGTGGTTGAAGCTCCGGTGGCTAGCCGGACTGATGGGTTTGCTGAACTAAAGCGGCAGCTAGATGCGGCAGATGCCGACGTTATGCTTTTCAACAAGCGGCTTGACGAGGCACAGGATGAGTGATTTTTCTGGTGATCGTCACATTATAAGAGCAGCATGATGCCAGTATCTTTTAATATGTTGTGACTGCAGATGGAGCTGCCACCGTGGAAACCCTTCGGGCGGAGCTTGCCCGAGTCAAGGAGCAAGCAAGGAGTAGCAATGCGGCCGCTTTAAAGGCGGCCGAAGAGTTAAGGGCCGAACAGGCCGCACATTGCAGGAGCAAAGAAAAAATTGCCAAGATGGCCATGGAGTTAAAAGATGCTGCTGACCGTTACCGGCTTCTTGAAGAAGAAAACCGGGTGAAGACGACGGGCCTGGAGAAGGCCCGGGTGGCTGCCAAGGAAGCCCGCTCCAAAATTAGGGCGACGAAGGAGGAGTTGAATCAAGCTACGGATATCGTTTCTGGGAATCCCTTCTTGTTGCGGACGAAGTTCGGAGATCCGAAATATGCTGCTCTAGACCGGCTATGGAGTTCTGTGGATGAGTACATGGATTTGGCTGCAAGTGCTGCGGATGCTATGGAGTACTTCAAGGATCAGAAAGGTCGTGAAGTGGAGAAGCTGTTCTGGTCACAGTTTCACGCTCCAGTCCATCCGTTGTTGCTGAATGAGCGACTGACCGGTTGGGCCGAGCTCCATAGATTATCCGGACTGGCCATGAGGTCCGTTGTGGATCATTTGTGGCTAGGAGGACCAAGGCTGAATAGCTACTTTAGCTTAGTGCAACAATTCCTTGGCGCTGTGCCACGCATCGATGCTGTAAAGAGGTCGACGTGCATAGAAGGCTCACGGATGGCCCTTGCCCACGTCAAAACATACTGGGCGGAGATGGATGCCACCACTGTTGCGGCACAGGGTTCGGCCATTGGCCGAGTGGCTGCCGAGCACTACTATGAAGAAGTTCTTGAAGGCACTCGTTCGATAGAAGCTCAGTGCTCGAAGAATATTATGTTTGAGTGACATGTATTCCCATTGTAAAAACAATGTTTTGTTGAGTTTATCAAGGCTGTATTTATACTTTTGCCTGAAAGTACTATGATGCCTCCTGTGCGGCCATTTATGTATATATGTATATAACCTGAAAGATGGCAGTCGTCGGCTTCAGCCCCCATGCATATAATGTGGGGGTGTTCGCAGAAGACGCATGTTCACACTTGATCCAACGTCTTGGTCCATGGAGGAGGTGATAGCGCAGCGAACTAGGCAATTGGACTATAATGCTTTAACACTTTCACTTAGCCATAGGAGTTTGACAGTGGGACTACTATATAGCCCCTGGTGGCTCCGCACTCATCTGAATTCGGGGTGCGTACATGCCTGGCCGGGAAACGACCCTTCCTTAAGGCGGAGGGATCCCGAAGATTCCACTAGGTCATCGAGTGGTTGACCAGTCTCATGCTATATCGTGACAGTCAGTTTTCGGCTTTCTCTACTGAGGTGCTCGTCCGGATGAACCAGGGCACAATCACAGTAGTTCTCCTGGTGCCGCCTTAGCCGGTAGAGCGGAACGTAAGGCAGCAAAACACAGGAGTCGGGCAAACCCAGCATTTGACCCAAGACATGATTCGTAGCTGATGCATATAAGGCCAAACTCGCGACGCCGAACACTCCCTAAGGTATTCGGTCTTTATGATGTAAACCAGGCCTAAACAGTTCCCTTGGTAATAAGCCCCTGGTGTCCAGGTACGTGCAATATTCCGACATGGCCACATGCCAATACGTCAGCATCCTTCTCAATTGTACTAAGAATCCGAGGGATGTGTATCAACAAGAGACAGTAAAAAAGGTTTACACAGGGTCTTAATCTAAAAAGAATCCTTGGAACGGGTCCCTGCTGCATGTCTGCGCCTGTGTCTCTGTTGTGTCGTGTCCTGGACGGGTCTAGCACAATGGTCATCTGTAAAAGAGAGGAACTTAGTTGAAAAGTTTTCGTGCAAAAAGGTAGGTTATACTAAATAAACTATATACAGTTCAAGATGAGTAAAGTTGAGCCTAATTGCCACTTGTTTGCGCGCTTTGAGCCCCTTGTATTGTAATAGGGGTATAGCCATCAAACCTGTATCAAGTACATATAGTTGCGCCGGACTCGTCTAACCGTGTTCGTGGTCTTAACGACCTGGCTGATGCATTAGTTGGTGAGGCCGTTTAGTGTGCGGCTGCCAAGGCAGCCGCACAGTCTTCCGCGCGCAAGGAGCGCTCAATATTTTCATTTACTGTAATGATGCCACATGGACCGGGCATCTTAAGCATGAGAGAAGCATAATGCGGTATTGCGTTAAAGCGAGCGAAAGCTTCGCGTCCGAGTAGTGCTTGATAACCACTTTGGAACGGAGCGATGTGGAATGTTAAATTTTTGCTGCGGAAGTTATCGGGAAAGCCGAATATAACCTCTAGTAGTAGGGAGCTCGTGCAATGGGCCTTTGGGCCTGGCGTTACTCCTTTAAAGGTAGTATTGCTGCAGCTAATTTTTGTTGGATTTATCCCCATTTTGCGGACTGTGTCATGATATATCAGGTTTAAACTGCTGCCGCCGTCCATCAGGACTCGTGTGAAGTGGTATCCGTCAATTATTGGATCTAATACCAAGGCAGCCCATCCTGCACGTCGGATACTTGCCGAGTAATCCTAACGGTCAAAGGTGATCGGTTGGGACGACCAGTGGCAGAACTCCGTGGTGATAGGCCCTGGGGCATGTGTCTCTAGGAGTGCCGCTTTGTTTCTCCCCTTTGTCACGTGTAACACGTTTATTGTTTTGACTTCTGGTGGGAACTTTTTCTGTTCCCCAGTGCTTTGCTTGCGAGGCTCGTCCTCGTCTTCACTTGGTCTATCCTGCCCCTTATGTTTGGCGTTGAGCTTGCCGGACTGCTTGAAGACCCAACATTCTCTACGGGTATGATTTTCAGGTTTATCTGGGGTGCTATGGATTTGACATATTTGATCCAGAATCTTGTTTAGGCTGGACAGTTCATCTCGGTTGCCTTTGGAGGGCAGCTTTTGCTGACCTGGCTGAGAGCTTCTGAATCTGGCGTTTATCGTCGTGCTCTTCGGGCTGTCTTCTTTATTCCGACGCTTATTTTTGCTGCGTCGTGATTTCCCGTTTCCGTCCCTGACTTCGGATGTACTTGGGTTGTTGGTGCTGCATCGGGCTAACTAGTTGTCCTCGCCGGCGCAAAAGCGGGTCATGAGGCTTGTTAATGCTGCCATTGTTCTCAGCTTTTCTTGGTCAAGGTGTCTGGCAAGCCATTCATCTCGAACGCTGTGCTTAAAAGCTGCTAAGGCTTCGGCGTCCGGAGAGTCGACTATTTGGTTCTTTTTAGTGAGGAACCTGTTCCAAAGCTTTCGGGCTAACTCTCCGGGCTGTTGAGTTATATGACTTAAATCATCTGCATCCGGTGGTCGGACATAGGTCCCTTGAAAATTTGCCTGAAAAGCGTCTTCGAGCTCTTCCTAGCTTCCAATGGAGTTTTTGGGGAGGCTTTTAAGCCAGTGCCGAGATGGCCCTTTGAGCTTGAGGGGTAAGTACTTGATGGCGTGGAGATCGTCTCCTCGAGCCATATGGATATGGAGGATGTAGTCCTCAATCCAGACCCCAGGGTCTGTCGTTCCGTCGTACGCCTCTATGTTTACGGGTTTGAATCCCTCTGGAAATTCATGGTCCAGCACCTCATCGGTGAAACATAGGGGGTGTGCGGCACCCCTGTATTTGGGTGTATCGTGGTGTTGGGATGTTTGTTGTGTTGCATTTCATGCTGGAGCGCGCTTGCGTGGCCCATAGATGGATCTGGTTGCGTCGTCCTTTTGATGCGAGCCCTCACGTGGATCGCGTACTGGCTTATGTGCGGCGTCGTTTGCCGCTCTATGTTGGCCACGAGGTCGTCTATCCGACCGGATGGCCATTTTGTTTTTTGGTTGTGGGGGATCTAAGGCCTCCTCATTGAATTCAGGTAGTAACTTTCGCTTCGGGTAGCTCTTGGTGTGGCGATTACCGCCGTACTTCGCTGGAGTGTTGAATACTTCACTCCATCTGATTCTGAGTGTGTCTTGTGCAACCTTGAGCCTTTGCTTATGCTTTTTCAGACTCCTCGCAGTGGCAATAAGCCTTTGATGGGCATTCTGTTGCTCCGGGTGCCTGTCCGGTGTGATGTCGTCCGGACTGTTATCTTTGACGGAGTCGGGTTGTTCGGTTTGATTCTCCGTGTTGTCGTGGTCGGGCGATGGTTCACCCTGCTCTATCGCTGGGTCTATATGATCGCTGTTTTTGTTGAGGCGGGATTTGGAGCGGCGCTTACGCCGCCGCTTTGACTGCTTCTCGAGGGAACAACCCTTCGATGCGTCCTTCTGTTCCTCGTCGTCATTTTCTTTGGGTGTGTCCACCATGTATACATAGTATGATGAAGTGGGCGTCTAGTGCCCTGTGGGCAGTGGTTCCTATTCGTCTCCTGCATCGTCGTCCATACCGTCGATGTCTTCGGAGTCGAAGTTGAGCATGTCCGTCAGATCGTCGACAGTGGCTACTAAGTGGGTGGTGGGTGGGCGGCGAATTTCTTCATCATCCGCGTCCCCATCCTGTCAAACATAGTTCGGCCAGGACTCTCTTGATAGGGAGAGAGACTTTAATGAGTTCAATATGTCACCGAAGGGCGAGTGCTGAAAGATATCCACGGAGGTGAACTCCATGATCGGCGCCCGGTCGGATTCGATAGGCACGGGCGCAGGCGGTTCGGACTCCGTGGCAAGGGAAGAATCCGGTAGTTCGGTGTCACGGCTCCCGCGAAGGGTAAGGTCGATACTCGGCTCGATCGCCGATGAGAGTGCGGCCTCAATGGCGGGGTCTATCCACCAATCACTGGATGGCGCAATTGGCTCCGAATTGAGGGTCGGAGTGGTCGCCGGTGCGATCTCCCGAACACTGTCCGATGGTAGAGCTAAATCATGCTCATCGTGACCGTGCGGCGCACTCGGCAAGGGCTCGAATCCGTCGAAGATCAAGTGTCCGCGGATGTCGGCCGTGTAGTTTAGGCTTCCAAGCTTGACCTGGTGGCCAGGGGCGTAACTCTTGATCTGCTCCAGATGGCCAAGCGAGTTGGCCCGCAGTGCGAAGCCGCCGAATACAAAGATCTGCCCGGGAAGAGAAGTCTCACCCTGGCCCGCATCGCTATCGATGATTGAAGGAGCCATCAAGCCTAACGGTGACGACACAGAGGAACTCTCAATGAAATCACCAATGTCGGTGTCAAAACCGGCAGATCTCAGGTAGGGGGTCCCAAACTGTGCGTCTAAGGCGGATGGTAATAGGAGGCAGGGGACACGATGTTTTACCCAGGTTCAGGCCCTCTTGATGGAGGTAAAACCCTACGTCCTGCTTGATTATTCTTGATAATATGAGTAGTAAAAGAGTTGATCTACCACGAGATCAGAGAGGCTAAACCCTAGAAGCTAGCCTATGGTATAATTGTATGTTGTCCTACGGACTAAAACCCTCTAGTTTATATAGACACGGAGGAGGCTAGGGTTACACAAGGTGGGTTACAAAGGAGGAGGTATGCATATTCGTATTGCCTAGCTTGCCTTCCACGCCAAGTAGAGTCCCATCCGGACACGGGACGAAGTCTTCAATCTCGTATCTTCATAGTCCAACAGTCCGGCCAAATGATATAGTCCGGCTGTCTGGAGACCCCCTAATCCAGGACTCCCTCAGGTGCCTCGGGGACGGAGGCTGGCGGCTTAAGGCCGGGTCCGGCAGAGGACTAGCGGCTCAAGCGTGACCAGCGGGCAAGCAAGCCGGTGACTCGAAACGGCGGGTCGGCAAGGCCATCCCGAGGTAGAGTGAAGCAGGCCGCGGCCACGGCGGAAGTGGATTGACCCGGGGTGGCTCAAAAACCATGGCGGTGCGGCAGCTTAGAGGCATAGCAGCAAGGGGTGACGGAGACATGCGGGCCATAGCAGAAACGTTCGGAGCGGCGAAGGCAGTGGAGTGGAGGTGGCTTAGTGCTGGGGTAGTGGAGAAGCTCCGGGCTGTAGTAGAGGCGACGGTTCAACACAGCCGTGATGGCGGAGTCCTTCGCATAGAGTCGGAGATGCGAGGCCGGGCGGCTCACGGCCGGAGCGGCTCAAGCAGACATGGCGATCAGGCCGAGGCGGAAGCAGAGTCCATGGGTGACTCGAATTGAAGGCGCGGGTGACTCGAGATGAGTCGAGGCGAGGCCGGCTTGGAGTTGGTTCAGGGGTGTCTTGGCGGTGGCTTAGGACGACGTCTCAGCATGGCCGGTGGCTCAGAGCGGCCACAGCGGAAACATGGCCGGCAAACTCAGGCAGGCCGCAAGGGCAGCAAGGCAATCCGGCAGAGGTGCACTGTGGTAGCGAGGCAAACTGGGAGGCAAGGCAGATTTTTTCGGCGAGGGCGGCTTGATGGAGGCAGCCAAACAGAGCTGCACCGGTCGCGGCAAACCACAGCGGAGGCGCGCTGGCGGAAACGAGGCGGTGGAGGCCAAATCCAAATTCCCTCCACGTCCTTGTCTTGGCCGTTCTTGGTTTGACCATCCACGTCCATGTATGTTGATGTATAACACTTTTTGTACTATTGCTGGTTTAATGAATGTAGTAGCAGCATGACCCTGACATGACTTCGGGACCTGACCCATCGTAATAAACAACTTATATTTTGATGTTTTGGCTACAACGAAAATACTCTGTTGATCTCGGCTACTTGTACTTCGTATCGACTGATTTCGGATGCAAAACTTTGACCTGTAGCAGCCACGGAAATTTACCCGGCCTCGACGGATCATCTGATCGCGTGCGCTGGCGCATAAACTCAACCCTAATTTTCTTGTACATGTCGCTTTAACAGTTCGTCGATAATGTTATTCTGCATCGACTCTTTTCCATCTGGCACATCACGAACTTCTTGATCCCTAAAGAAATCCCTCCAAGAACTCAACACCACCGTGCACAGGCCCCACGGTGGGCACCAACTGTCGTGGAATTGTCATGACAGATGTCCTAGTGTGAGGACTTAGTCGTGAGGCCAACGCATCTATGTGGTAGCTTGAACGGGGTTGGTAGAATCGTGAGACACGAGGTTTTATCCAGGTTAGCCCCCTTACGGTGGAGGTAAAAGCCTACATCTTGCTTCATTAATATTGATGATCATCACGATTACAGGGGTGCTCAATCTCGAAAGCTATTGACTTGTCTGTCTATCTAGACTTATGAAACTTGTGGAACTTGTCCCTCTTGGGGAGCCCTGCCCCTCCTTATATATGTTGAAGGGGCGGCTTACATGACTAGTCATATTAGGATTAGGAATACTCTATTACAAGTGGAGTCCTAGTCTTGCTTCCTTTGTAAGGGAATATTCCTTATGCTTTCCTCTTAAACCGGCCCACCATAACACGAGCCGGCATACTGGGCCTTGGGCCTTGTCGTCTGTCTGACCCGCTCGCCAGGTTACTAATGAGCCGCCAAGATCGGCTGGGTCTTCAGTGAGTGGAGAGATCCGAACGGGTCACTTAGTGGGTCGCCAAGTCAGGGCGGGTCACTAGTGAGTCGCCAAGTCAGGGCGGGTCGCCAATGAGTCGCCAAGTCCGGCCGGGTCATACCACGGGGTATATCCCCGACAAACACCCAAAGGTTTACTAGAGTCGATAATCTAGTTCACAGCGCTATGTGATTAATACCCAAAGAGTACTAAGGTGTGATCATGTTTTGCTTGTGAGAGAAGTTAGTCAACGGGTCTGCCACATTTAGAACCGTGTGTATTTTGCAAATTTCTATGTCTACAATACTCTGCACGGAGCTACTCTAGCTAATTGCTCCCACTTTCAATATGTATCCATATTGAGACACTGACATCTAGATTAGTGTCAAAGCTTGCATCGGCGTAATCCTTTACGACAGACTTTTTGTCACCTCCATAAACGAGAAACATTTCCTTAGTCCTCTTAGGTAACTAAGGATAATTTTGACCGCTGTCCAATGATCTACTCTTGGATCACTATTGTACCCCCTTGCCAAACTCATGGTAATGTACACAATATGTCTGGTACACAGCATTGCATACTTTATAGAACCTATGGCTGAGGCATAGGGAATGACTTTCATTCTCTCTCTATCTTCTGCCATGGTAGGTCTTTGAGTCTTACTCAACTTCACACCTTGCAACACAGGCAAGAACCCTTTCTTTGACTGATCCATTTTGAATTTCCTCAAAATCTTGTCAAGGTATGTGTTTTGTGAAAGTTCTATTAAGCGTGTTGATCCATCCCTATAGATCTTGATGCCCAATATATAAGTAGCTTCACCTAGGTCTTTCATTGAAAAATTCTTATTCAAATATCCTTTTATGCTATCCAGAAATTCTATATCATTTCCAATCAACAACATGTCATCCACATATAATATTAGAAATGGTACAGAGCTCCCACTCACTTTCTTATAAATACAGGCTTCTCCGAAAAGTCTGTATAAAAAATATGCTTTGATCACATTATTAAAGCGCATATTCCAACTCTGAGATGCTTGCACCAGTCCATAAATGGATCACTAGAGCTTGCAGACTTTGTTAGCACCTTTAGGATCGACAAAACCTTCTGGTTGCATCATATACAACTCTTCTTTGAGAAATCCATTAAGGAATGCAATTTTGACGTCCATTTGCCAGATTTCATAATCATAAAATACGACAATTGCTAACATGATTCGGACGGACTTAAGCATCACTATGGGTGAAACTCTCATTGTAGTCAACTCCTTTAACTTGTCGAAAACCTTTCGCGAGAAGTCGAGCTTTGTCGATAATAACATTACCATCAGCGTCAGTCTTCTTCTTGAAGATCCATTTATTCTCTATGGCTCACCGATCATCGGGCAAGTCAACCAAAGTCCACACTTTGTTCTCATACATGGATCCTATCTCAGATTTCATGGCCTCAAGCCATTTATCAAAATCTATGCTCATCATCGCTTCCTCGTAGTTCGTAGGTTCATGGTCTAGTAACATGACCTCCAGAACAGGATTACCGTACCACTCTGGTGCGGAACGTGCTCTGGTTGACCTACGATGTTCGGTAGTAACTTGATCTGTGATGTCGCTTGAATCTACATTGGTATTTCCCAAAATAGGAAGGGATGATGCAGCACAACGGCGGTAGGTATTTCCCTCAGATATGAAACGAAGGTTATCGAACCAGTAGGAGAACCAAGCAACACAACGTAAACAGCCCCTGCACACAAATAACAACCACTCGCAACCCGACATGTTAAAGGGGTTGTCAATCCCTTTCGGGTAACGGCGCCAGATATTGGTGCGTGGATGGAGAAAGTTGTAATAGATTGAATAAATAGATCGCAAATAAAATAAAGTCAAGCAAAGTATTTTTGGATTAATATATCTAAAAATAATGCAAAGGAAAAGTAGATCACTGTAACATCCCAAATTTTCAATTTGGAATGTTATATACAAGATCATTATTGCATATCATATGTTATTGCATTTTGGTTGATCCTACAAATTCTACGCAACTCAAGGACCCTCGGAGAGAGTTGGGGATTTCGTTATTTTCATATTTGAGTTTTCTCAAATTTTGAAAATAGGATCATTTGATTTTGTTTATTTTATCTTCAATTATTTCTATTATCAAACTATGAGAGAGGAAATAAAATGACTTTCCCAAAATAAAGAAATATTGAGGATTTAATAAAAAATCAAATAAGATTTTATTTTGGTTTTATTTGCTATTTTATTTGAATTTAGGAAAAATGTGCGTTTTTCAAAATTGCATTTAGGCCCCAAATAAATGTTCATCCTGTGCGGCTTGATTTTATAAGCCGGGGAAAATTTATTTCGGGATTTTTGGAGTCCGTTTATTATTCCTTTTTTAGCATAATTATTTTTAAAAAACGTGAACCGACTTCGGGCCGTGTCCGACCCGGACACTTGGCCCGACCGGCTTTATAAGCCGAGAGAGGCCCAGCCAAGCCCCAAACCCTAGCCGCCCTGCCCGCCGCCGCCGCCGCCCCTCGCCGCGCCGACGCCGCGCCTCGCCGCCCGCGCTGCCGCCCCGCACCGACCCCTCCGCCCGCCGGACCGCCGCCCCACCACTCGCCGGAGGTAGACCTCGCTGCCGCCGATCTTTCTTGAAAAACCGTTCGGTTTTTCGTTGGTTTTTCGTTCGGTTTTTTTAGTTTCATTTTTTTAATAGATCGGTTTTTCCGGTTTATTTAATTAGCGAGCATTCGCTCGTTCATTCATTTTAATGAACACGTTCATCGTTTAGATCCAGATAATGAACGTTCGTTCGTTAATATGTTCGTCTCTTTTTCTTTTCTCGGATTAAATCCGCGATTTTTCTGATCGCGATTCCTCATCCGATTTTCATTCTAGTATAACTTTTCGCTCGTTTGTCGGAATCAAGTGATTCAAGCGCCTGGAGTTTCGTCTCGAAACCCTCTTTCTATTTAACCAACTCAAACAAGTTTTTGCCACTGTAAAAATTGCCCTTGATCCAGAATAGTAAACGAAGTCTGTTTCTTTTGCCGTTTGTCTTCCGTTGCTTCGTTCGATTCGATTCTTTTTGCCAACCGGAGTTCTTAAGTTGAACTTTCTGGTCAGATCTCTTATTTGAGTTTTACCTATGCATTAGATGAGTACTTATTGTATGCTTGTTTGTTTGTGATAGAGTACCCGGAGTGCGCCGCTTGCTACTTCGAATCACTAGGTTTCCCGGATCATCAACAAGGCAAGTAACACTTTGATCATACCTCCTACTACCCAGTTTTTATTGCATTAGATCAATCCTCACACATTGCATGTTTAGGATCTAATTAAATGGTGGGTTTGGGAAGTAGTTGAGGTAGTACCTATTACCTGTTTATTATCAAACCTTTGGGAGTTATTTCTATGTTTTCTTATGCCATGCTATGCTAGTAGACGTGGATTGGGTGAGTGAAATCCATGACAGATGTGAGTTTGTTTAATCAATGGTTTTATCTAAGGTGGCAACTTAAATACACATCTGGGTGGATTGAGGCACCTGGGTATTCTAGCGATTGCCTGTTTTTCTTTTAGACCGCCACCCAGACTCAAAGGGATCATGAGATTATTCATGCTAGAAACTTCCGTGTGCAGCCACAAGCTACTATGGGCTCTAGCATAGTTGAGTAAGTCATGCGAACTCTTAAAGTGGTAGACTAGCAGATGTAGGGGAAAGTAGGTGTAACGGTCTACCCGTTCGTAAGGCGCTAGCGCTTCTGAAAGACTATGTCTCGGTCATCCATTTCTCAAACACCCTGCAGTGCGAGAATCCCAACGGAGGAGATCGAGTCTTGTGGGGAAAAGTGCACAAACCTCTGCAGAGTGTATAAACTAATCATGGTTAGCCGTGTCCCCGGTTATGGACATCTTGAGTATCTAGTACCTGGATTATCATGTGAATCTCATCATGTTACTCTAAATTAATTTTGTTTTGTTTTGTTTAATGATGATGCTTAATTGGGATTGAGAATGCTGTCAACCATTCTCAATATATAACAACTACCATGTTAGTTAAATAAAATTTATTCCTTTGTAGTAGGGAAAAATTGGCTTTACGCAAAACTGTAACCATAGAGCTTTCCACCAGCCAAATATGCATATAGTATAGCCTATATCTTTCATTACTCTCTATGTGGTACATTGCCAGCATATTCCATGTGCTGACCCGTTTCGGGCTGCAACGTTCATGTTGCAGACTTTTCAGACAACGATTAAGGTGCTTTTAGGTCGTGGTTCTATACTCAGTGATGCCGTTGGAGTTGATGGACTCACTTATCTTCCAAGCCTTCCGCTGTTATCATTATTAGATGGCCTTAAGCCATATTTATTGTAATAAGTTCTCTTTTGAGACAGTCGATGTAATAAGTGTGTGATTGCTACTCTGTTATAAATCCTTCAAGTACTGTGTGGTGCCAGTATTACTGATCCAGGGATGACACCTGAGCACAGAGATTGGACCGTTTGAGGTCTGGTCGCTACAAGATGGTATCAGAGCACACGCTGACTGTAGGACACGACCACTAAGCTAAAGCCCTAGATCACTACTCACTCTCTTCATTCTGACTTCTCATCTTTTCTGCTCTTTTAGGATGGCGGATGCAAGGAACAAGTTCACACAACCGGATGAAGATACACCCTTTGGACGTCACTTGAAGGAAGTTACTAGATACCTGAACATAGGAGTACCAAGCTTCACCGGGAACTTACAACGCCACTTTACCGGACGAAGAGCGCTGGATGATTCAAGTTCAAGTTCTAGGAAGGAAGTTCATGCCAGTCACTGAGCCCATAGAGTTTTGTTTTGATGCACCAACTTGGAATCTAGGAAAGAGCATGGAAGCTCACATCGCCATGGGACGCATTGGAGAAGTTTACCACAATGATCTCAAGGATACTATCTACCAGATTTGTGGGCGCCGAGATGAGGAATGGGAGATGATCACCACCAGGAAGGATAGATCAATTGCAGCTTTTATCCAGGAGTTAAACCAGCACATTCGACATTAGGAAAACCAGATGTGCACTGACATGATAGATCTGAAGAAGGCGAGGACAAGAATCAAGGAACGGGAGGAAGAACTCAAAGCTACACGTGAAGATTATGAAGAGGAAATTGAAGTACTCGTGGATAAGAATGCCGACTTAACAATGAAGATCAGAATATTTATGGGAGGCCCTACACCAGTAGAAGAAGACGAAGAACCCAAGGAGATTCGCCCAGAAGACTACATCATCATCGACGACACCAACTCGGATCCAGATGATAGCGATGATGACTATGTTGATGAAGCTGGAGCAGATATCATGGAGTCTGCAACCGAAGAATATTTTTAGTAGACCACCCCATCGATAGTAGTAGTCCACCATGTAAATATAGTAGTCCGAGCACTTTTGCGATAGATAGATCGATTGTATGCCGTTGTTTGATTGAATGAAGTGAATTGTTTGTTTTGCCTCATGAGCATATGGGTAGTGTTTTCTCTCTAGACCCCTCTCTATTCTTAAATCTCATCTTTTCTAAACCCTCAGATGCCTCCGAGACGTGACCCCGGATTTACATTCCCACCGGAGCTCACCCAGTTGATCCAGCAGCAGAACACATTGATGCAGTTGCTAGTCCAGAATCAGAATCAGGGGAACAACAACAACCCACCACCACCACCACCTGTTGATCACTTAGCCTGTTTCCTTAGGCTGAATCCGCCCGTGTTTTCCAGTAGCACCGAGCTGATATTAGCAGATGATTGGCTCCGCAAGACAGCAAGGGAGTTGACCACAGCAGGATGCACAAATGCGGAAAAGGTGAAGTTTGTCGCACATCAGCTTGAAGGACCCGCATCATCATGGTGGGAGAATTTCACAGCCACTTTCCCTGTCGACACTGTCACGTGGGACCAGTTTCAGCAGGCTTTCCGTACTGCCCATGTTTCAGCAGGAGCTATGGCCATGAAAAAACGAGAGTTTCGCAACTTGCGCTAAGGAGGACGGACAGTTGGCCAGTATGTGGAGGACTTTAGTAAGTTAGCATGTTATGCCCCAGATGACGTTGCTACGGATGCAGCTAAGCAAGAGAAGTTTCTGGAAGGACTGAATGATGAGTTGAGCATGCAGTTGATGGTGGCAACCTTCAACAACTACCATGAGTTGGTAGATCGTGCTCTTATGATTGAAGGGAAGCAGCAGCAGATTGAGAACGCAAGAGGAAGTATGGACAAGGGAAGTACAATTCTGGAGCTCAGCAGAAGCCACGTTTTACCCCTAGACTGGGAGGACATTTTCAGCATACCCATGCAGGAGGTAGCTCGCACAATCACAATGGCACCAAGAATGGTAATGGGAATGGAGGAAGCAACGGCCAGAACTGCACCAACCCATCGACCCCAGCCAAGCGAGACCTGAGCCAAGTCACTTGCTTTAAGTGCCAGAAGACCGGACATTATGCCAATGAATGTCCTGAATCCCAGAATGGAAATGGCAATGGAAGCTCTGGGAAGAAGCCGAACCCTTTCAATAGGGGACAGGTGAACCACGTTAACATGGAGGAGGTTGAAGAGCAGCCGGATGCAGTAATCGGTAAGTTTTTGGTTAAGTCATTTACTGCACTCATTCTTTTCGATACTGGTGCATCGCATTCATACATATCAAGGGGATTTGTGGATAAGTATAACCTGCCCACCAAAGTTCTTAGAACCCCTATGTTAGTAAGCTCACCAGGAGCGGAGTATATGGCTAGCAAGGGATGTTTTCAAGTGCCATTGAGTATAGGTAGGCATGTGTTTCCCTCGGATTTGATCATTTTGGAATCACAAGGTTTGGATGTAATTCTGGGTATGGATTGGCTATCGATGTATGGAGGAAACATCAATCGCGCCAGTAAGTCAATTTTGCTTACCACCCCAGAAGGAAGAAAGATCAATTATGTATCCCGGCATGTGCCGAAGAGGACTCAAGTAAATTGCTTAACAGGAGTTGTGCAGGAGGAAGTACCAGTAGTGAAGGATTTCCCGGATGTATTTCCAGAGGTGTTGCCACGCATGCCACCGGATAGAGATATTGAGTTTTTAATTGAGCTTTTTCCAGGCACAGGGCCAATATCTAAGAGACCATACAGGATGCCCGCAAAGGATTTGGAGGAGATTAAGAAGCAGATTAAGGAGTTACTGGATAAGGGATATATTTGCCCAAGTTCTTCGCCTTGGGAATCGCCGGTACTTCTAGTGGAAAAGAAGGATGGGTCGTTAAGGATGGTTGTTGATTATCGAGGATTGAATGAAGTAACCATCAAGAACAAGTACCCACTACCGATGATCAATGATCTGTTTCATCGATTGCAAGGAGCTACGGTATTTTCCAAGATCGACCCGCGATCAGGATACCATCAGTTGAAGATTCGAGAACAGGATATACCTAAGACGGCTTTTACCACCAGGTATGGGTTGTACGAGCATACCGTTATGTCATTTGGTCTGACTAACACACCTGCATATTTTATGAACATGATGAACAAAGTGTTTATGGAGTTTCTAGATAAGTTCGTCGTAGTGTTCATCGATGATATCCTGGTTTAGTCGAAGAATGATGAGGAGCATAAGGAGCGTTTGCGTTTGGTACTTGGTAAGCTCAGAGAACATCAGTTATATGCCAAGTTTAGCAAATGTGAGTTTTGGTTGAAGGAAGTTGGATTTCTCGAAGACGTTATATCTGGAGAAGGTATAGCAGTAGATCCCACCAAGGTTGACATTGTGACAAATTGGGAAGCCCAACAACAGTTGGAGAAATCCGGAGTTTTCTTGGACTTGCAAGATACTACCGAAGATTCATTGAAAATTTCTCGAAGATTGCAAAGCCTATGACGGAGTTGTTGAAGAAGGATACCAAGTTCATATGGACTGAGGAATGTGAGGCCAGTTTCCAGGAGCTGAAGAAATGTTTGGTTACATCACCAGTGTTGATTTTGCTAGATCAAACCAAGGATTATGAGGTGTATTGCGACGCTTCACGTCGAGGACTTGGAGCAGTGCTTATGCAGGAAGGAAGAGTTGTTTCATATGCCTCACGACAGCTTAAGCCTCATGAGTTGAATTATGCTACGCATGATTTGGAGTTAGCAGCCGTAGTGCATGCATTGAAGACTTGGAGACATTTTCTCATTGGAAACCATTGTGAGGTGTACACGGATCACAAGAGTTTGAAGTATATTTTCACTCAGAAGGAGTTGAATCTCAGACAAAGGCGATGGTTGGAGCTCATCAAGGATTACGATATGAGATTGCATTATCACCCTGGAAAGGCTAACGTAGTAGCTGACGCGTTGAGTCGTAAAAGCCATGTCAACACACTAATAACGGGAGATTTACCAAGGGAGTTAGCCAAAAATCTTCGTGAGCTATGTTTGGAGATAGTTCCGAGAGGCTATGTAGCAGCATTGGAGATTCAGTCTACGTTGATGGATAAGATCAGAGAAGCCCAGAAAAATGACAAGGAGATCGCTTCTATTAAGGAGAAAATGAGCAAAGGAAAAGCTAAAGGATTTCGTGAGGACGAACACGATACCTTATGGTTTGAAGACCGCGTTTATGTGCCTAATGACTTGGAGATCAGGAAGATAATTCTGCAGGAAGCCCATGATTCACCATACTCGATTCACCCAGGAAATACCAAGATGTATTTGGATTTGAAGGATACTTTCTGGTGGACCGGAATGAAGAAGGATATTGCGAAGTATGTAGTAGTTTGTGATGTATGTCATAGAGTAAAGGCAGAGCATCAGAAGCCAGCAGGATTGCTACAGCCATTGCCGATACCCGAATGGAAGTGGGATAAGCTAGGCATGGATTTTTTTACGGGTTTACCCAGAACTCGTTCAGGCTATGACTCGATTTGGGTTGTAGTCGATTGTTTGACAAAGGTAGCTCATTTCATTCCAGTGAAGACTACCTATACCAGTGCAAAGTTAGCAAAGATATACATGACCAGAATCGTATGTCTGCATGGAGTTCCAAGGAGCATTGTATCAGATAGAGGAACCCAGTTTACCTCAAAGTTCTGGAATCAGTTGCATGAAACTTTGGGTACCAGGCTAGAATTCAATACAGTTTTCCATCCGCAGACAGATGGACAGACCGAGAGAGTCAATCAGATTTTGGAGGATATGCTGAGAGCTTGTGCGCTAGATTACGGATCTAGTTGGGACGAGAATTTGCCATATGCAGAGTTCTCTTACAACAACAGATATCAATCCAGTTTGAAGATGGCCGCTTTCGAAGCCTTGTACAGAAGAAGGTGCAGGACCCCATTGTCGTGGGATGAAGTTGGAGACCGCCAGTTGTTTGGACCGGATCTGATTAAAGAGTCTGAACAGAAAGTAAAATTGATTCGCGATAGGCTCAAGGTAGCCCAATCCAGGCAGAAGAGCTACACAGATTCTAAACGCAAGGAGACAGTTTTCGAAGTAAGGAGACCAAGTTTATCTTCGAGTATCTCCACTTCGAGGAGTTAAGCGTTTTTGGAGTTAAGGGAAAATTAGCGCCACGTTTTGTAGGCCCATACAAGGTTTTGGAGCGTATGGGAGAAGTAGCTTATAAGTTGGAATTGCCCGAAGGATTGTCAGGAGTTCATGACGTGTTCCACGTTTCCCAGTTGAAGAAGTGCCACGCAGAGATGGCTGATATACCGCTGAGAGATACAGTGCCACTGGAAGCGATTCAGTTGGACAGTGATTTGACCTATGAGGAGAAACCAGTCAAGATTCTTGAGTATGCCAGCCGAGTCACCCGCAGCAAGGTTATCAAGTTTTGCAAGGTTCAGTGGAGCCACCACACGGAGGATGAAGCCACCTGGGAACGAGAGGAAGAATTGCTGAAGGTCCACCCTCACCTATTTTCTAGCCAACCCGAATCTCGAGGGCGAGATTCATCTTAAGGGGGGGTAGGTTTGTAACATCCCAAATTTTCAATATGGAATGTTATACACTAGATCATTATTTCATATCATATTTTATTGCATTTTGGTTGATCCTAGAAATTCTACGCAACTCAAGGACCCTCGGAGAGAGTTGGGGATTTCGTTATTTTCATATTTGAGTTTTCTCAAATTTCGAAAATAGGATCATTTGATTTTATTTATTTTATCTTCAATTATTTCTATTATCAAACTATGAGAGAGGGAATAAAATGACTTTCCCAAAATAAAGAAATATTGAGGATTTAATAAAAAATCAAATAAGATTTTATTTTGGTTTTATTTGCTATTTTGTTTGAATTTAGGAAAACTGTGCGTTTTTCAAAATTGCATTTAGGCCCCAAATAAATGTTCATCCTGTGCGGCTTGATTTTAGAAGTCGGGGAAAATTTATTTCGGGATTTTTGGAGTCCGTTTAGTATTCCTTTTATTTTTTTCTGAGTGTAATTATTTAAAAAAACGCGAACCGATTTCGGGCTGTGTCCGACCCGGACACTTGCCCGGCCGGCTTTATAAGCCGGGGGAGGCCCAGCCGAGCCCCAAACCCTAGTCGCCCGCCCGCCGCCTTTGCCGCCGCCGCCACCTTCGCCATCGCCGCCGCCGCCGTGCCACGCCGCCGTCGCCCCTCGCCGCCCGTGCCGCCTCCCCGCGCCGACCCCGCTGCCCGCCAAACCGCCGCCCCGCTGCTCGTCGGAGGTAGACCTCGGTGCTCGCCGGTTTTTCTCGAAAAACCGTTCGGTTTTCCGTCGGTTTTTCATTCATTTTTTTAGTTTCATTTTTTAATAGATCGTTTTTTCCAGTTTATTTAATTAGCAAGCGTTCACTCGTTCGTTCATTTTAACGAACGTGTTCATCGTTTAGATCCAGATAACGAACGTTCATTCGTTAATCTGTTTGTCTCTTTTCTTTTCTCGGATTAAATCCGCGATTTTTCTGATCGCGATTCCTGATCCGATTTTCGTTCTAGTATAACTTTTCGCTCGTTTGTCGGAATCAGGCGATTCAAGTGCCTGGAGTTTTGTCTCGAAACCCTCTTTCTGTTTAACCAACTCAAACAAGTTTTTCTCGAAACCCTCTTTCTGTTTAACCAACTCAAACAAGTTTTTGCCACTATAAAAATTGCCCTAGATCCATAATAGTAAACGAAGCCTGTTTCTTTTGTCGTTTGTCTTTCGTTGTTTCGTTCGATTGGATTCTTTTTGCCAACCAGAGTTCTTAAGTTGAACTTTCTAGTTAGATCTCTTATTTGAGTTTTACCTGTGCATTAGATGAGTACTTATTGTATGCTTGTTTGTTTGCGATAGAGTACCAGGAGTGCGCCGCTTGCTACTTCGAATCACTAGGTTTCCCGGATCATCAGCAAGGCAAGTAACACTTTGATCATAACTCCTACTACCCAGTTTTTATTGCATTAGATCAATCCTCACACATTGCATGTTTAGGATCTAATTAAATGGTGGGTTTGGGAAGTAGTTGAGGTAGTACCTATTACCTATTTATTATCAAACCTTTGGGAGTTATTTCTACGTTTGCTTATGCCATGCTATGCTAGTAGACGTGGATTGGGTGAGTGAAATCCATGACAGATGTGAGTTTGTTAAAGCAATGGCTTTATCTAAGGTGGCAACTTAAATACACATCTGGGTGGATTGAGGCACCTGGGTATTCCAGCGATTGCCTGTTTTTCTTTTGGACCGCCACCCAGACTCAAAGGGATCATGAGATTATTCATGCTAGAAACTTCCGTGTGCAGCCACAAGCTACTATGGGCTCTAGCATAGTTGAGTAAGTCGTGCGAACTCTTAAAGTGGTAGACTAGCAGATGTAGGGGAAAGTAGGTGTAACGGTCTACCCGTTCGTAAGGTGCTAGCGCTTCTGAAAGACTATGTCTCGGTCATCCATTTCTCAAACACCCTGCAGTGCGAGAATCCCAACGGAGGAGATCGAGTCTTGTGGGGAAAAGTGTGCAATCCTCTGCAAAGTGTATAAACTAATCATGGTTAGCCGTGTCCCCGGTTATGGACATCTGGAGTATCTAGTACCTAGATTATCATGTGAATTTCATCATGTTACTCTAAATTAATTTTGTTGGGTTTTGTTTAATGATGATGCTTAATTGGGATTGAGAATGCTGTCAACCATTCTCAATGTTTAACAACTACCATGTTAGTTAAATAAAATTTATTCCTTTGCAGTAGGGAAAAATAGGCTTTACGCAAAACTGTAACCATAGAGCTTTCCACCAGCCAAATATGCATATAGTATAGCCTATATCTTTCATTACTCTCTATGTGTTACATTGCCAGCATATTCCATGTGCTGACCCGTTTCGGGCTGCAACGTTCATGTTGCAGACTTTTCAGACGACGATTAAGGTGCTTTTAGGTCGTGGTTCTATACTCAGTGATGTCGTTGGAGTTGATGGACTCACTTATCTTCCAAGCCTTCCGCTGTTATCGTTATTAGATGGCCTTAAGCCATATTTATTGTAATAAGTTCTCTTTTGAGACACTCGATGTAATAAGTGTGTGATTGCTACTCTGTTACAAATCCATCAAGTACTGTGTGGTGTCAGCATTACTGATCCATGGATGACACCTGATGAGGAACCCTTCCGGTGAAAGATCTTCAAAACTTTGTCAAGGTATGTGCTTTGTGAAAGTCCAATTAAGCGTCTTGTTCTATCTCTATAGATCTTGATGCCTAATACGTAAGCAGCTTCACCGAGGTCTTTCATTGAAAAACTCTTGTTCAAGTATCCTTTTATGCTATCCAGAAATTCTATATCATTTCCAATCAATAATATGTCATCCACATATAATATTAGAAATGCTACAGAGCTCCCACTCACTTTCTTGTAAATACAGGCTTCTCCAAAAGTCTGTATAAAACCATATGCTTTGATCACACTATCAAAACGTTTATTCAAACTCTGAGATGCTTGCACCAGTCCATAAATGGATCGCTGGAGCTTGCACACTTTGTTAGTACCCTTCAGGTTGCATCATATACAACTCTTCTTCCAGAAATCCATTCAGGAATGCAGTCTTTACATCCATTTGCCAAATTTCATAATCATAAAATGTGGCAATAGCTAACATGATTCGTACGGAATTAAGCATTGCTACCGGTGAGAAGGTCTCATCGTAGTCAACTCCTTGAACTTGTCGAAAACCTTTCGCAACAAGTCGAGCTTTATAGATAGTAACATTACCGTCATCGTCAGTCTTCTTCTTGAAGATCCATTTATTCTCAATGGCTTGCCAATCAATGGGCAAGCCAACCAAAGTCCACGCTTTGTTCTCATACATGGATCCCATCTCAGATTTCATGGCCTCAAGCCATTTTGTGGAATCTGGGCTCATCATCGCTTCCTCATAGTTCGTAGGTTCGTCATGGTCAAGTAACATGACCTCCAGAACAAGATTAGTGTACCACTCTGGTGCGGATCTTACTCTGGTTGACCTACGAGGTTCGGTAGTAACTTGATCTGAAGTTTCATGATCGTCATCTTTAGTTTCCTCACTAATTGGTGTAGATGTCATAGGAACCGGTTTTTGTGATGAACTACTTTCCAATAAGGGAGCAGGTACAGTTACCTCATCAAGTTCTACTTTCCTCCCACTCACTTCTTTCGAGAGAAACTCCTTCTCTAGAAAGGATCCATTCTTAGCAACGAATGTCTTCCTTCGGATCTGTGATAGAAAGTGTACCCAACAATTTCCTTTGGGTATCCTATGAAGACACATTTCTCTGATTTGGGTTCGAGCTTATCAGGTTGAAGCTTTTTCACATAAGCATCACAGCCCCAAACTTTAAGAAACGACAACTTTGGTTTCTTGCAATTCATAAGGTGTCGTCTCAATGGATTTTGATGGTGCCCTATTTAACGTGAATGTAGCCGTCTCTAAAGCATAACCCCAAAACGATACCGGTAAATCAGTAAGAGACATGATAGATCACACCGTATCTTGTAAAGTACGATTACGACATTCGGACACACCATTACGTTGTGGTGTTCCGGGTGGCGTGAGTTGCGAAACTATTCCGCATTGTTTCAAATGTAGGCCAAACTCGCAACTCAAATATTCTCCTCCACGATCAGATCGTAGAAACTTTATTTTCTTGTTACGCTGATTTTCCACTTCACTCTGAAATTCTTTGAACTTTTCAAATGTTTCAGACTTATGTTTCATTAAGTAGATATACCCATATCTGCTCAAATCATATGTGAAGGTGAGATAATAATGATACCCGCCGCAAGCCTCAATATTCATCGGACCACATACATCAGTATGTATGATTTCCAACAAATCTATTGCTCGCTCCATAGTTCCGGAGAACGGCGTTTTAGTCATCTTGCCCATAAGGAACGGTTCACAAGTACCAAGTGATTCATAATCAAGTGATTCCAAAAGTCCATCAGTATGGAGTTTCTTCATGCGCTTTATACCAATATGACCCAAACGGCAGTGCCACAAATAAGTTGCACTATCATTATCAACTCTACATCTTTTGGCTTCAACATTATGAATATGTGTATCACTACTCTTGAGATTTAACAAAAAATAGACCACTCTTCAAGGGTGCATGACCATAAAAGATATTACTCATATAAATAGAACAACCATTATTCTCAGATTTAAATGAATAATCATCTCGCATCAAACAAGATCCAGATATAATGTTCATGCTTAACGCTGGCACCAAATAACAATTATTTAGGTCTAAAACTAATCCCGAAGGTAGATGTAGAGGTAGCGTGCTGACGGCGATCCAATCGACTTTGGAACCATTTCCCACGCGCATCGTCACCTCGTCCTTAGCCAATCTTCGCTTAATCCGTAGTCCCTGTTTTGAGTTGCAAATATTAGCAACAGAACCAGTATCAAATACCCAGGTGCTACTGCGAGCTCTGGTAAGGTACACATCAATAACATGTATATCACATATACCTTTGTTCACCTTGCCATCCTTCTTATCCGCCAAATACTTGGGGCAGTTCCGCTTCCAGTGACCAGTCTGTTTGTAGTAGAAGCACTCAGTCTCAGGCTTAGGTCCAGACTTCGGTTTCTTCTCCTGAGCAGCAACTTGTTTGCCATTCTTCTTGAAGTTCCCCTTCTTCTTCCCTTTACCCTTTTTCTTAAAACTTGTGGTTTTGTTAACCATCAACCTTGATGCTCCTTTTTGATTTCTACCTCCGCAGCCTTTAGCATCGCGAAGAGCTCGGGAATTGTCTTATTCATTCCTTGCATATTATAGTTCTTCATGAAGCTTTTGTAGCTTGGTGGCAGTGATTGAAGAACTGTGTCAATGACACTATCAACAGGAAGATTAACTCCCAGTTGAGTCAAGTGATTATGATACCCAAACATTTTGAGTATATGCTCACTGACAGAACTATTCTCCTCCATCTTGCAGCTATAGAACTTATTGGAGACTTCATATCTCTGTCAGTGCATCTAGTGCCACCCCTAGTTGGTTTTGGAGTATTGACAACAAACCTAGTTGAGGGACTAATGTGTTTGTGAGAATTGCAGGATAACACAGGTAGAAATCCCTCATTGATTCGGTTTTCCTACCAGAGATGACCCCTAAAAATGTAAGAAGACATTGAAGTCAAAGGTGGTATGTGAAGACATTCACATTGAAGACTATGACAAGAGAAGACATCACATGAAGACTATGGAGCGCGAAGACTTAGTTCTTTCGTCGTTCTTTTTCTTCTTTGTTGAGTCATAGGAACCACCGTACTGTTAAGTGGGGTCCAAGTGAACCAGTCAGAATGACTGAAGTGATGCTTAACCAAAATCCTATGTCTTCGAGTGAAGACTATGAGAGAAAATCTTGTCCAGAGTTGGATAAGTGAGCTTTGCTTGTAGCCCAAGTAAAGTTGTCGTGTGTGTTTGAAATCTGACCGTTGGAACACGTGTTAGTTCCTTAGTGACCCAGTGTCATTTCGGACAAATAGGTCGGGTTGCCTAGTGGCTATAAATAGCCCACCCCCTACAACCATAAATGGTTGGCTGCTCAGAGTTAGTGCACGGCTTTTGTCGTTTGAGAGCAACCCACCTCGAAGCCTTTGAGAGGGAATTCCTTGCGAGGATAAAGCCCTAAACACCCAGAGCCAAAGAGTGTTAGGCATCACTTAAGTCTTCTTGTCTGTGTGATCTGAAGACTTATTACACTTGAGGACTGTGAATCCTCTAGCCGTTTAGGCGTCGCGTTTTGAGCATCCAAGAGTCATTGTGGATCGCCGGTGAACGAAGTCTGTGAAGGTTTGGAAGTCTACCTTGAAGACTTACCAGAGTGATTGGGCGAGGACTGGGTGTCCTTAGCTCAAGGGGAATAAGGTGAAGACGAGGTCTTCTGAGTTGAATCTCAGCCTCCCTAACCAGATGTACAGTTGTCACAGCAACTGGAACTGGTCCAACAAATCATTGTCTTCAACGAGTCACTGGTTTCATCCTTCCCTTCCCTTTACTTACCGTTGGTCCTTGTGAAGTCATTGTATGATTGCTTTATCTTTTGTCTTCACTGAGTGACTGCTTGTTCTGATTGGCTTCACAATATCTTCCTACCTGATCTTTACTGCCTAGCTGCTATTAGTCATTGTGCTTTCACTCCATTGAATACTTGACTATGGTTTGCCTAGTGTAGTCTACCTTCCGCTGCATGGTAATAGGTTTATTTCTATCGTTTGTCTTTGAAACTTCCATGTTTTGAAGACTTTCATAAAAATCGCCTATTCACCCCCCCCCCCTCTAGTCGATCACTAGCACTTTCAATTGGTATCAGAGCGAGGTACGCCCTTGTTCTGTGTGATTCGGTTTAACCACCTGGAGTTTTAGCTATGTCGACTGCAGGGATAATCAAAGTCTCCGCTGCGTGCCCCGTCTTTGATGGAACTGAATATCCCTACTGGAAGAATAAGATGCGCATGCATCTTGAAGCCATTGATGTCGACCTATGGTATGTCGTCAAGAATGGCGTTCCCAAGGCTGGTGAAGGTGTCACCGCTGCTGATGTCAAGAAGTTCGTTCAACTGGACTCCACTGCCAAGAACATCATCTGTGGTCATCTAACCAAAGGACAGTATGGCCATGTGAGTGCTTTGGAAACATCTAAGCTAGTCTGGGACTGGCTCGCCAAGGTCAACGAAGGCGTCTCAACCCAGAGAGATCAGAGAATCAGTGTCCTTCGCAACCTCTTCAACCGCTTCAAGATAAATGACAATGAGAATGTCCAGCTCATGTTTGATCAACTCACTGACATCACAAATGAGCTTCAAGCCCTCGGCGCTACTGAGATCACCAAGCATGAAGTCGTCAAGACACTCCTGAGATCACTTGACAGCTCGTTTGACACCCTAGCCCTGATGATTCAAGAACGTCCTGACTTCAAGACACTCGATCCGTCTGTCATACTTGGGAGGCTCAACACACATGAGTTTCAGCTTTCTGAGAAAAGAGATATCTACGGTCCCAACTATGGGCAAACTCGTGCCTTGAAGGCAAAAGTTGTCTCCTCATATGAAGAAGAATCTGACAGTAGTTCTGATGATCCTAAAGACATTGGAAAGGAGCTTGCTATGCTTGTGAAGAAGTTCCAAAAATTCACCAAGAAGAAAGGCTTCAGAAAGTCCTCACGATCAGCTCAAGGAATGATGAAGCTTCTGCTCATGACTATAAGAAGAGAACATGCCACAAGTGCAAGAAACCTGGCCACTACATCTCCGAGTGTCCGAAGTGGGACAATGAGAACAAGAAGAAAAAGAAGAGCAAGGAGTATGATTCTGACGACAAGAAGAAGAAGAAATACTCACAGTCTTCTTCCAAGTCCTCCTCAAAGTCTTCATCACACAAGAAGAGCTCATCTGGCAAGGCACGTGCATTTGTTGGCAAGGAAATGGATTCAGAGGAGGAGTCCGCTTCTGAGGAGGCGGAGGTGGAGTCTGAGGAGGAGTCCGATTCTGGCGTTGCGAGTATGGCTACAGCATATGTTGCCAAGTCCATCTTCAACACTGAATACAATGACTCCGTCACCGACACCGATGCAAATGACAAGGACTACTCCGCTCCTACCTACTGCTTCATGGCACGCGGTGCCAAGGTAAACACACGCACTACTCACTATCAAACTTCCAGTGAAGATGACTCTGATTGTGGTTCCAAACCCAGCTACAAAACACTTGCTAAAATTGCAACTGAACAACAGAAAGCTATGGAACATATTCAAAAACTGTTAGACAAAAGCGATGACCTGTTAGACGCTGAAATGACTCGATCTCAGTCCTTAATTGAAGACATAAAAAATCTTCACGTTAAGTATGAGGAACTTGAAAGTCGTCATGAAATGCTCTCAACAACTCATGAAAAGCTTTCCTATGATTATCTTCAAAGGAAGCAAGATCTTGAGAAATTGAGAGCGGCTCATGAAGATCTTCAAAAGGAAAACTAGTCACTTCGCGCCAAACAGATCAGTTCAGCTGAGGAAGGATTTGAACCACCATGTATTAAATGTATTGAGCATGACAATGCTACTTCTGTTGTTGGTTGTTCTACTACTGCTACTATTGCAATATCTTCAACTGCTGATGTGCCAACTAACCCCTCTGCTGAGGATGCCACTGCTATTGCTGATGAGAATGCTAGGTTGAAGACATTGCTTGAAACAGGGATGTTCAAAAGCCTCAAAGGGCATCAGACACTATGTGATGTCCTCAAAAGGCAGATCCTGAACCGAAACCCTAGGAAAGAGGGTGTTGGGTTCGAAAGGAAAATGAATGTTGATGGCTCTTACTAGAAACCTGAGCAGTACCCCAAAACCACATGGGTTGCTGCAAAGGGACCTTCAGTGGATCCATCCACCCTATCTGGCTTCACTTGTGCTAATCCCATTGTTATTGATGAATCCTTTGATGCAAACTATAAACTGTTTAAGAATCAGAAGGGTGAAGTGTTTGCTAGGTATATTGGTACTAACTGCAGGAATGGACCGCCTATGAAGAAGGTCTGGGTGCCGAAAAGGTGTTTGGAGAATCTTCCTGTGAATGTCATCATGACACCACAGGTGAAGAAGACAAACCCCAGACCACGGGCTTCATACGGTCCAAAGGCTTCATATAGACAGAGGACTCACCTGAGTCGCACTAACGCAAATGTTTTGCAGGGAAGCCATACTCAGGCCTGTGAATATGAGCGCATTTCATCAAACTGCCATGTTCATAAGACCAAGAACTATTCTGCTTATTCTTATGAGTACTATTGTCCACCTGCAAGACTTTTTGCTAGGGCTCCAAAGCCAAAGTTCTCAGATGCTGCACTTAGACTCATTGCTTCGAAGCCACCCTTGAAGATGTGGGTGGCTAAGAAAGCTTAACTCTCTTTTGCAGGGAAAGGTCTCCATCCAAAAACCAAAATCGTCTGAAGCTATTGCTGGGGACCTTAAACATCTTGTAGGGTGCAAGATCAAATGCCCAAATGGTCTTATTATGTACTTTGTTCCAGAGTCGCTTGCTACTTGCCCTATCAGTCCTAATCTCGATCTAAGCTTTCATAATCCACTGGCTCGTCAAATGTTTTTGCTTCACAATTCTCTTCGTGAAGCCTATCCCCCTAACTGCACTGTAGGGTACGACACCAGCTGCTTCAGAATGGATTATTGATAGTGGGTGTACCAATCACATGACTGGCAAGTGAAGCCTTCTTATGGACTCAACCTTACGTCCATCTGACAAAAGTCACATCACGTTTGCTGACAGTAGTAAAAAGTAAGGTGTTGGGTCTAGGTAGAGTTGCAATGTCAAAGGATCAACACATGAATAAAGTCATGCTTGTTGAATCCCTTGGTTTCAACTTAATGTCTGTCTCAATGCTTTGTGATTTAAACATGGTTGTGATGTTTGGAAAATATTGTTGCCTTGTTCTAATGGAATCTAACAAGTCTCTAGTGTTTGAAGGGTATTGGAAAGATGATTTGTACGTGGTAGATTTCTTAGCAGGACCACAGCTTGCCGTATGTCTTCTAGTAAAAGCCTCAGAATGCTGGCTCTGGCATCGGAGGCTAGGGCATGCTGGCATGAGGAACTTGCACACTCTTGCAAGAAAGAAGCATGTCATAGGCATCGAGGGCGTCAAGTTCAAGAAGGATCACTTATGCGGTGCCTGTGAAGCAGGAAAGATGACGAGGGCCAAGCATCTCTTAAAGACAATCATGACAACGACTCAACCCTTCGAACTGCTCCACATGGATATTTTCGGTCCCACTCATTACTCAACTCTTACTACTACTGCTTGTCTCTATGGCTTTGTCGTTGTTGATGATTATTCAAGATATACTTGGGTGCATATAATCCTTTACAAGACTGAAGTGCAGGATGTCTTCAGACGCTTCGCCAATCGAGCAATGAATAACTATGGCGTCAAGATAAAGCACATCAGAAGTACCAATGGCACAGAATTCAAGAACACTGGCCTAGATACATATCTTGATACTTGGGGCATCACACATGAATTCTCAGCTCCGTACATGCCACAGCAGAATGGCGTCGTCGAACGCAAGAACAGAACACTTATTGAGATGGCTCGGACGATGCTTGATGAATACAAGACTCCAAGAAAATTCTGGCCTGAAACCATTGATACTGCATGCCATATCATCAACCGTGTTTATCTTCACAAGCTTCTGAACAAGACATCCTATGAGCTCCTTACTGGCAAGAGGCCAAATGTCAGTTACTTCAGAGTATTTGGTGCCAGGTGCTGGATCAAGGATCCACATCACACTTCAAAATTTGCACCAAAAGCACATGAAGGTTTTATGCTTGGATATGGAAAGGATTCGCACTCCTACAGAGTCTTCAACCTCTTTCACTATAAAGTCGTTGAAACTATGGATGTGCGGTTCGATGAGACTAACGGCTCACAAAGAGAGCACCTGCCAAATGTGCTAGATGAAGTTCCATCCAGTGAATCAATCAAACTTAAGGGAACTAGAGAAATCATACCTTCTGAAGCTCAGCCTGAAGAGGAACTTATCATCTCCGCACCTGATCAACCTGAAGACAATGATCAACCTGAAGACAATGCTCAGCCTGAAGACAATCCTTCTAACGATGACAATGATCAGCAAGAGCAAAATCTTCGTCCTGTACATCCTCGTGTTGCAAATGAAGTACAGATTGAGAGAATAATTGATAGCATCAATGCACTAGGTCCACTCACTCGTTCAAGGGCAACACAGCTAGCAAATTTCTGTGGGCACTTCGCATTTGTCTCAATATCTGAACCCAAGAAAGTTGATGAAGCCTTCATGGAACCTGAATGGATTCAAGCTATGCAAGAAGAGCTTCAATAGTTTGAGCTGAATAATGTATGGGAACTGGTTAAGCGTCCTGATCCTTGCAAGCACAATATAATAGGCACCAAATGGATATATCGCAACAAGCAAGATGAGCATGGTCAAGTTGTCAGAAACAAAGCTCGTCTCGTTGCTCAAGGATATACTCAAGTTGAAGGGATTGACTTCGATGAGACATTTGCTCCTCTGGCTAGACTTGAAGCCATACGCATACTACTGGCCTATGCAAATCATCATAACATTCTTCTGCATCAAATGGATGTGAAGAGCGCTTTTCTCAATGGCAAGATTGACGAAGAAGTGTATGTTGCACAACCGCCTGGCTTTGAAGATCCAAAACATCCTGATATGGTGTACAAGCTCAACAAGGCACTGTATGGCCTCAAACAAGCCCCTAGGGCTTGGTATGACACACTCAAAGACTTCCTGAAGAGCAAAGGCTTCAAACCTGGTTCCCTCGGCCCCACTCTCTTCACGAAGACATATGATGGTGAACTGTTTGTGTGCCAAATATATGTGGATGACATTATCTTCGGCTGAACCAATCAGAAATACACTGACGAGTTTGGATATATGATGCAAGAGCAATATCAGATGTCCATGATGGGTGAGCTGAAGTTCTTCCTTGGTCTTCAAATACGTCAACAACGCAACGGCATCTTTATATCTCAAGAGAAATACCTCAAAGATTGCCTGAAGAAATTTGGAATGCAAGATTGCAAAGGCTACACGACGCCAATGCCAGCCAAACATCATCTGGGTCCCGACGACAATGGTAAAGAGTTCGATCAAAAGGTATACCACTCCATGATTGGTTCCTTACTTTATTTATGTGCATCTAGGCCAGATATCATGCTTAGTGTTTGCATGTGTGCCCGGTTCCAAGCGGCACCAAAGGAATCGCATCACTTAGCTGTGAAGCGAATTCTCAGATATTTGGCTCACACCCCAACACTAGGATTATGGTATCCAAAGGGCTCAGAGTTTGATCTAGTTGGATTCTCGGATGCTGATTATGCTGGTGACAAGGTGGATCGCAAGTCTACATCAGGCACATGTCATTTTCTGGGACGATCACTTGTATGTTGGTCTTCAAAGAAGCAGAACTATGTATCTCTCTCCACTGCTGAATCTGAATACATTGCTACTGGATCTTGCTGCGCTCAGCTTCTATGGATGAAGCAAACACTCAAATACTATGGCATTCACCTGAAGCAAGTACCACTCTACTGCGACAACGAAAGCGCCATCAAGATTGCCAACAACCCAGTTCAGCACTCGAAGACAAATCACGTTGAAATTCATCATTACTTTCTCACAAATCATGTTGTGAAGGAAGATATTGAAATCATACACGTCAACACTGAAGAGCAATTGGAAGATATCTTCACCAAGCCCTTGGATGAGAAGAGGTTTTGCAAGTTACGGTGTGAGCTAAATATCTTGGAATCCTCAAATGTCCTGTGATCAGGCACACATCCTAACACTTATGCATGTTGATGACTTAGATGTGCAACACACGAAGTAAAGTATATCTTCAATCAATGAAGACTTACATTCTGAGTGTGAATACATTAACGTGGAATTTGACTTCGGAGCGCCACGATAATTTTGCGCCGTATCTGGGTCTAATACTTCCTATACGGTGGGTAACGCCACCACCAAATTCTTCTGTTTGAAGTGTTTTACCCATGGCGTTACATGTGCTATGTCTTCACATCTTGTTTGTCTTCATTTTCAACTTGTCTTCATGATTATCTTCACTATGTTGACTTGATTGTCTTCTGATATATACATACTAGTGTTCTGTCCTCTACAGCATTCACTTATAGCTACGTCTTCCTTGTTGAATCTTTTGAACTAAGTGAATGTGATCAGACCCTAATCTCTCTATGCTTTGTATCTCAAACTCTATCTGTCCAAATCATATGCATTCTATTGAAACTGTCGAATGTCTTCTCTGCGTCCTAGTCAGCAGAAGATACAGAGACAAACATTAAGTCAGTTTTCAATGCTAATTCCTTCACCTAAAACCCGGAGAAGTGGGAATGACCACCCGACAATCCAGGCATGCGTGGGAACGTGGAACAACCTCCGATATGTTGCATGATGGCCACGTGTCCTTCAGATGTGAATCGCCAGGGGCACCTGTGTAATAACATTGTGCCGTCCCTGTCCCTATAAATACATGCCTCACCACATTCATTATCCTTTCTTCCACTCTCGCACAAACCCTAGCGCCACCCTAGCCCTCGACAACGCCGGCGATGAAGCGCTTAGCTGCCGCGACCTCACCGACGCCGTCTTCACACCGGCCGCGGACATCGTCTTCTCTGCCGTCACCGTAGGTGTCCTCCGTCGCCAAGTTAGGGCACAGACGATCAAACTGCCCGGCCTCCTCTCCCACTCCGTCTAGCAGTTCTTCGTGTGAATTCTTACAACATCACATTAACTCTCCCGAAGCCAGTTCCTGTTTGACCAGAAAGCAGAAGCCTTTGAAGCCTTTAAACGTGTTGAAGCCCTTCAGTTTAAGCTTCATGGCACCAGAGAAACCTACAAGAAAGGGTGGCACACAGCATCGTAGCAACACCTCAAGAGATTTGCCTCCTGACCTCTATGAGCTGTACAAGATAGATCCAGAGGAGGACTACAATCAACGAAAAACTCGAATCCAATGGATTCGAAGATATTGGGCAGAACAGTGGTTCAAGTACAGGTTTGTGACCCAGGAGTATGCTGAGAAGAATGCCATCAAACGACCATGGGGAGACATTCTATACAGAAATCTTAAACCCAAGTCCAGAGCTGAAGCCATTGAACAAGGCTTCTATCCTTGCATGGTCCATGGACCGCAGCCTGCGGATGCAGACCCATCTTCATTACTGTGGTGCCGCGATGATAATCTGTTCAAGCGCAACCTTCAGTTTGCCAGGAACTCGGCCGAAGAGAACAAGAAGTCATGAGGCTTAGACTTCAATCAAGGCCCCTCTGCTCCTCGTGCTGATGGCACACACGAAGTTGAACCCAATCTTGTTGGGCCCTTCTACAACCTGGAAGGTCTCATCACTCATATCATGGTTCAAGGGACAACCGTGGATGAGCCTGCAGATGACGCTGAATCTGATGAAGCGCCTGCACCGCCGAAGCCAAAGAAACTGAAGAAGCCTAAAGCTTCAAAGCCTGCTCCTGCACCAAAGGTCTTACAGGCGAAGCCTCTGGCCACTGCACCTCCTGAACACAGTGTGCAGTCTGAAGATTTGTCACGCATCTCCAAGCCCTCGAGAGTAAAGATGCCCTTGCAACCCACCAGCCAAGAACTGACTGTTGTTGCTATTCTGCACAACGACGCCATTGATCTGTCCAGCGATGAAGATCTTGCAGATGACGCTCTTGAGCAACTGATCAAGAGCAAAGAAGAAGCAGAAATCTTCAATGATTTGCCTCTCTTTGACGTAGCAATCCTTCACAACTTCATTGATGAGTGGTTTGAAACCCCCAATCTCAGCTTTGATGATTTGCAACTTCCAATTGGCCTCAGCGTCGCTTTCACTGGCGTCATTGCTTCTGAGCTAGCTCTAGCTCAGCGCATCGTTGAACTGAAGCAAAAGATCGACTATGAGAAAGCTCAGTTCAAGCAGCACATGGCAAAGCTCAGCGTGCAAGATGTCAAGAACTTCAAGACTATGCTACACAAGCTCAAGGAAGCCTTTCTCAAGAAACGCGAAAAAGCTAAAGGTTCTCGTGAGCGCATGAAGAGTCTGGCTGACAAGTGCATGCAAGCCTACAATGAAGCTCAAAAGCGCAAGGCTCTTGGGCGTCCTGGCATCGATCCCAGGATGGCTGCAACGAAGAAGAAGAAACCAGCTGTGGCCGAACCCGAAGCAACAAGGTAGGAAGCACATCCCATTGTCTTCCCAGCCAGTATGACAGGCTCGAAGCCTAAGGTCCCCACAGTGGCTTCAGAATTAAAGAAGACAAGGGCTGCCGAGGCTGAAGCCAGAAAGAGGAAACATCCTGAAGCTTCTGATGTCGCTCCCTCCAAGAAGAAGCGCAAAACCAACAAGATCGGGCTGCTCCCACAGAGCCCCTTATTGTTGAGCCCATCTTGGTTGCTCGTCCTGCCTCTTCACATCAAGAACGATGAATGGTAATTCATGAGCCTGCTTCCACAAAGGCTCCTGAAGCTGAAGACATTCCAGCAGTTGACCCCACCTCTGCTGAAGACATTGGTCACCATGACAGTGTTGAAGATGATGAAGTCCTTCCTCAGATCGAGCACCAATTGGTATCATTGCATGTGCTTACGCACAGTGAACTCATCAGCATTGGTCGTCCTCTAACGCCAACTGCTGAGGATGCATCATGGGCTGATCACCCACAGAGACAAGACACTCCAAGCTCTCCCCAACCGCAAGCTACCCCACCAGTGCAAGAACACGATGACTTTGAGGCCCAGCGCACTCCATCTCCACAAGCGTCGCCAGCATTACGCGGGCTTCGCAAAGGACCAAGGCCCCAAGTCACTCCCACTATGAACGTGTCTGAGTCCGAAGCCAAAATGGCTGAAGATATTCCGGCTGCATCAGCCGATGAAGAAGAAGCACCAAGAGTTGAAAGAGTTGCTACACCCCTGTCTCACCAAGATGTTGTTCTCGAGGAGAACGTGTCTGACCCTCCAGCTCCTGAAGTGGAGGTTAACAACCCTAAGGTGGCCACCAACATCATCGCTAAAGCCAATGACGTCGTCATGGCTGAAGCTAATACGGTGCCTGAAGCTACTGCGGTGCCAGAAGTCCAAGCATCTGAAGCCACTGCTGCACCCGAAGTCAATGCTAAAGCACCTGAGGTACAAGCACCTGAAACCAATGTGGCCCCTGAAGCCCATGAAGACAATGCCAATGCCCCTGTTCCCCCTCCAATACCTCACACAATGGAGTTGGCATTTGATCGTGGTCAGCCAGTTATGGTTCAATGGCCCATTCTGACTCCTCCACCTACTGCTGGTCCACAATTTGAGTACCACGTCGAGCACAGGCCTCAAGTCCAAAAGCCCAAGCCAAGACTTCCATGTTTCCCAGGCACTGCCACTTCACCTGG
Organism: Triticum aestivum; assembly: GCF_018294505.1. NCBI lineage: Eukaryota > Viridiplantae > Streptophyta > Magnoliopsida > Poales > Poaceae > Triticum > Triticum aestivum. The sequence continues at coordinate 519,383,981 of NC_057797.1, read as the reverse complement.
GGTCTTCAATGCGAATGGCTTCGTGGCACATAATACCTTCTTCAACAGCTCCAAGAACCCTTATACCAGACCACGCATTTCCTCAGATCGGTTCTGGAGCTATCAGCAGCGCAGCTACAATTCCTATGTCCTATACGATCAAGGGCGCATATTTCCACATATGCGCCTCGACTCTGAAGCTATAGCTGGTCTGCCCTGCCTCGAAGAAGCATTGGACTGTTTTAGAGATGCTGGTCTGTTGTAGTTCATCACTGACAAGGAGCACTGGAATGAAGAATTGTTGCTTCAATTCTATGCCACTCTTCATATTCGAGGCTACAACAGGGATCTGAAGACTTGGATCCTTGAGTGGATGACAGGCAATGTCCATCATGAAGCTAAAGCTCTTGATATCATTGAGCTCACATGCCTGCACACTCCTGGTGAATACTATGAACCAGGTTGTCAACAACATCAAAATGCCTTGGAAAGCATCTTTCAGAAACCAGAACCCAACATGAGTCAAATGCTGAGCATGATGAAGCCTCTGCCTCATGACGTTGAAGACCTAGAGTACCTGCCTCGCACCATTTACCACATCATCAGGAAGACTCTATGGCCTGTCAAAGGACACTCATCTGCAGCGAAGCTTGAAGGAGCAATGAAGATTTTGGTTTTCTATATCTTCAATGGCATCAGCTTCAATGCTCAAGACTTCTTCATCAGGCAGTTGGCTGCGTCTGGCTCCGACATCTTTGTGTTGAAATTCTATGCTCCATGGGTCATGCGTCTGATCAAGCGTCACTCAGCCTTCAACTATCAGCTGTCTGCGCGCAATCATATTATATTCTTGCCCGAGGTTGATCTGTCAGTTGAAGACATTTACCCAGAGCCTGCTAAGGATCCCATTTATCTTCACAATGTTGATCACCAAAGCTTCACCCGGCCCATTGAAGGAATTCCAGTAGTGTCTCGTGTTTATCCCCTTGCTGGAAACACACGTGTCCTTCGTGCTCAAACTGATGCCACTGGTAGCACCATTGCGCAAAGGCCTCAAAGACGATCTTGTGTCCTCAATGACCGAGAGCTTCTCGTCGCACTGCATCAGAAACAGGACAAACATCATGACTGGCTTAAGCATCAGATGCCAAGCCTCGTGGTGGATGTCAAAAGCATTCGCAATCTTGCCACCAAGAATGCCTTTGTCACTCATGAAACCTGTCAGAGGTCGTGGAAGAGTTTGACCCTACTGAGTGCTGAAGCTGATCTGCACGACGATGGCTTCACTGAACGCTTCAAGTTTGACTCAACTCCTCCCAGAAATGCTCACTTGCGTCGGACTCCCTCACTTGAAGACTCTGAATACTCATCCTCAGCTGCGACCGTAAATGCCAGAGTCATCAATGACCAAGATGATGCAACTTCACCTCCTCCAACTTCAGCGTGTGACGACACTGCACCAAGTTCCTCTACACCACCGGATCTCACCGACGACCCTGCTGCCTCGCCTGCACCTCATGGGAATGAGTAGGTGTAGAGTTTTGTAGTAATTTCAAAAAAAATTCCTACGCACACGCAAGATCATGGTGATGCATAGCAACGAGAGGGGGAGAGTGTGATCTACGTACCCTTGTAGATCGACAATGGAAGCGTTAACTTGGTTGATGTAGTCGTACGTCTTCACAGCCCAACCGATCAAGCACCGAAACTACGGCACCTCCGAGTTCTAGCACACGTTCAGCTCGATGACGATCCCCGGACTCCGATCCAGCAAAGTGTCGGGGAAGAGTTCCGTCAGCACGACGGCGTGGTGACGATCTTGATGTACTACTGTCGCAGGGCTTCGCCTAAGCACCACTGCAATATTATCGAGGACTATGGTGGAAGGGGGCACCGCACACGGCTAAGAATATGATCACGTGGATCAACTTGTGTGTCTATGGGGTGCCCCCTGCCCCCGTATATAAAGGAGTGGAGGAGGGGAGGGCCGGCCCTCTCTATGGCGCACCCTAGGGGAGTCCTACTCCCACCGGGAGTAGGATTCCCCCTTTCCTAGTCCAACTAGGAGTCCTTCCATGTAGTAGGAGTAGGAGACAAGGAAGGGGAAGAGGGAAGAGAAGGAAGGAGGGGGCGCAGCCCCTCCCCCTAGTCCAATTCGGACTAGGCCTTGGGGGGCATGCGTCCTGCCTCTCCCTCTCCCCTAAAGCCCAATAAGGCCCATATACTTCTTCTCCCGTATTCCCGTAACTCCCCGGTACTCCGAAAAATACCCGAACCACTCGGAACCTTTCCGATGTCCGAATATAGTCGTCCAATATATCGATCTTTACGTCTCGACCATTTCGAGACTCCTCGTCATGTCCCCGATCTCATCCGGGACTCCGAACTCCTTCGGTACATCAAAACTCATAAACTCATAATATAACTGTCATCGAAACCTTAAGCATGCGGACCCTACGGGTTCGAGAACAATGTAGACATGACCGAGACACGTCTCCGGTCAATAACCAAGAGCGGAACCTGGATGCTCATATTGGCTCCCACATATTCTACGAAGATCTTTATCGGTCAGACCGCATAACAACATACGTTGTTCCCTTTGTCATCGGTATGTTACTTGCCCGAGATTCGATCGTCGGTATCTCAATACCTAGTTCAATCTCGTTACCGGCAAGTCTCTTTACTCGTTTCGTAATACATCATCTCGCAACTAACTCATTAGTTGCAATGCTTGCAAGGCTTATGTGATGTGCATTACCGAGAGGGCCCAGAGATACCTCTCTGACAATCGGAGTGACAAATCCTAATCTCAAAGTACGCCAACCCAACATGTACCTTTGGAGACACCTGTAGAGCTCCTTTATAATCACCCAGTTACGTTGTGACGTTTGGTAGCACACAAAGTGTTCCTCCGGTAAACGGGAGTTGCATAATCTCATAGTCATAGGAACATGTATATGTCATGAAGAAAGCAATAGCAACATACTAAACGATCGAGTGCTAAGCTAACGGAATGGGTCAAGTCAATCACATCATTCTCCTAATGATGTGATCCCGTTAATCAAATAACAACTCTTTGTCTATGGTTAGGAAACATAACCATCTTTGATTAACGAGCTAGTCAAGTAGAGGCATACTAGTGACACTTTGTTTGTCTATGTATTCACACATGTATTGTGTTTCCGATTAATACAATTCTAGCATGAATAATAAACATTTATCATGAAATAAGGAAATAAATAATAACTTTATTATTGCCTCTAGGGCATATTTCCTTCAGTCTCCCACTTGCACTAGAGTCAATAATCTAGTTCACAACGCCATGTGATCTAACATCAATAGTTCACATCTTTATGTGGTTAACACCCATAGTTCACATCGATATGTGACCAACACCCAAAGGGTTTACTAGAGTCAGTAATCTAGTTCACATTGCTATGTGATTAACACCCAAAGAGTACTAAGGTGTGATCATGTTTTGCCTATGAGAGAAGTTTAGTCAACGGTTCTGCCATATTCAGATCCATAAGTATTTTGCAATTTTCTATGTCTACAATGCTCTGCACGGAGCTACTTTAGCTAATTGCTCCCATTTTCAATATGTATCCAGATGAAGACTAAGAGTCATCCGGATTAGTGCCAAAACTTGTATCGACGTAACCCTTTTACGACGATCCTTTTGTCACCTCCATAATCGAGAAACATATCCTTATTCCACTAAGGATAACTTTGACCGCTGTCCAGTGATCTACTTCTAGATCACTATTGTACTCCCTTGACAAAATTAGTATAGGGTATACAATAGGTCTGGTACACAGCATGGCATACTTTATAGAACCTATGGCCAAGGCATAGGGAATGACTTTCATTCTCATTCTATTTTCTGCCGTGGTCGGGCTTTGAGTCTTACTCAATTTCACACCTTGTAACATAGGCAAGAATTCTTTCTTTGACTATTCCATTTTGAACTACATCAAAATCTTGTCAAGGTATGTACTCATTGAAAAAAAAACTTATCAAGCGTCTTGATCTATCTCTATAGATCTTGATGCTCAATATGTAAGAAGCTTCACCGAGGTTTTCTTTGAAAAAATCCTTTCAAACACTCCTTTATGCCTTGCATAATAATTCTACATTATTTCCGATCAACAATATGTCATACACATACACTTATCAGAAATGCTGTAGTGCTCCCACTCACTTTCTTGTAAATACAGGCTTCACTGCAAGTCTGTATAAAACTATATGCTTTGATCAACTTATCAAAGCGTATATTCCAACTCCGATATGCTTGCACCAGTCCATAGATGGATCGCTGGAGCTTGCATATTTTGTTAGCACCTTTAGGATTGACAAAACCTTTTGGTTGCATCATATACAACTCTTCTTTAAATCCATTAAGGAATGTAGTTTTGTTTATCCATTTGCCAGATTTCATAAAAATGCGGCAATTGCTAACATGATTTGGACAGACTTAAGCATCACTACGAGTGAGAAAATTTCATCCTAGTCAACACCTTGAACTTTGTCAAAAACCTTTTTCGACAAGTCTAGCTTTGTAGATAGTAACACTACTATCAGCGTCCGTCTTCCTCTTGAAGATCCATTTATTTTCTATGGCTTGCAGATCATCGGGCAAATCCATCAAAGTCCATACTTTGTTCTCATACATGGATCATACCTCAGATTTCATGGCCTCAAACCATTTCGCGGAATCTGGGCTCATCATCGCTTCCTCATATTTCACAAGTTCGTCATGGTCTAGTAACATGACTTCTAGAACAGGATTATCGTACCACTCTGGTGCGGATCTCACTCTGGTTTACCTACGAGATTCGGTAGTAACTTGATCTGAAGTTACATGATCATCATCATTAGCTTCCTCACTAATTGGTGTAGTAGTCACAAGAACAGATTTCTGTGATGAACTACTTTCCAATAAGGGAGAAGGTACAATTACCTTATCAAGTTTTCTACTTTCCTCCCACTCACTTCTTTCGAGAGAAACTCCTTCTCTAGAAAGGATCCATTCTTAGCAACGAATGTCTTGCCTTCAGATCTTGATAGAAGGTGTACCCAACAGTCTCCTTTGGGTATCCTATGAAGACATATTTCTCTGATTTGGGTTTGAGCTTATCAGGATGAAACTTTTTCACATAAGCATCACAACCCAAAACTTTAAGAAACGACAACTTTGGTTTCTTGCCAATCCATAATTCAGATTGTGTCGTCTCAACGGATTTAGATGGTGCCCTTTTAACGTGAATGCAGTTGTCTCTAATGCATAACCCCAAAACGATAGTGGTAGATCGGTAAGGGACATCATAGATTGCACTTTATCCAATAAAGTATAGTTATGACGATCGGACACACCATTATGCTATGGTGTTCCAGGTGGCATGAGTTTGTGAAACTATTCCACAATGTTTTAATTGAAGACCAAACTCATAACTCAAATATTTGTCTCCACGATCAGATCGTAGAGACCTTTTCTTTTCTTGTCACGATGATTTTCCACTTCACCCTGAAATTATTTGAACTTTTCAAATGTTTCAGACTTATGTTTCATTAAGTAGATATACTCATATCTGCTCAAATCATCTGTGAAGATCAGAAAATAATGATACCTGTCGCGAGCCTCAATATTCATCGGACCACATACATCAGTATGTATGATTTCCAACAAATCTGTTGCTCACTCCATTGTTCCGAAGAACGGAGTCTTGGTCATCTTGCCCATGAGGCATGGTTCGCAAGCATCAACTGATTCATAATCAAGTGATTCCAAAAGCCCATCAGTATGGAGTTTCTTCATGCGCTTTACACCAATATGACCTAAACGGCAGTGCCACAAATAAGTTGCACTATCATTATTAACTTTGCATCTTTTGGTTTCAATATTATGATTATGTGTATCACTACGATCGAGATCCAATGAACTATTTTCATTGGGTGTGTAACCATATGAGGTTTTATTCATGTAAACAGAACAACAATTTATTCTCTTACTTAAATGAATAACCGTATTACAATAAACATGATCAAATCATATTTATGCTCAACGCAAACACCAAATAACACTTATTTAGGTTCAACATTAATCCCGAAAGTATAGGGAGTGTGCGATGATGATCATATCAATCTTGGAACCACTTCCAATACACATCGTCACTTCACCCTTAACTAGTCTCTGTTTATTCTGCAACTCCCGTTTCGAGTTACTAATCTTAGCAACTGAACTAGTATCAAATACTGAGGGGTTGCTATAAACACTAGTAAAGTACACATCAATAATATGTATATCAAATATACTTATGTTCACTTTGCCATCCTTCTTATCCGCCAATCACTTGGGGTAGTTCCGCTTCCAGTGACCAGTCCCTTTGCAGTAGAAGCACTTAGTCTCAGGCTTAGGACCAGACTTGGGCTTCTTCACTTGAGCAGCAACTTGCTTGTTGTTCTTCTTGAAGTTCCCCTTTTTTCCTTTGCCCTTTTCTTGAAACTAGTGATCTTGTCAACCATCAACACTTGATGCTCTTTCTTGATTTCTACCTTCATCGATTTCATCATGAAGAGCTTGGGAATCGTTTTCGTCATCCCTTGCATACTATAGTTCATCACGAAGTTCTACTAACTTGGTGATGGTGACTAGAGAATTCTGTCAATCACTATCTTATCTGGAAGATTAACTCCCACTTGATTCAAGCGATTGTAGTACCCAGACAATCTGAGCACATGCTCACTAGTTGAGCGATTCTCCTCCATCTTTTAGCTATAGAACTTGTTGGAGACTTCATATCTCTCAACTCGGGTATTTGCTTGAAATATTAACTTCAACTCCTGGAACATCTCATATGGTCCATGACGTTCAAAACGTCTTTGAAGTCCCGATTCTAAGCCATTAAGCATGGTGCACTAAACTATCAAGTAGTCATCATATTGAGCTAGCCAAACGTTCATAACGTCTGCATCTGCTCCTGCAATAGGTCTGTCACCTAGCGGTGCATCAAGGACATAATTCTTCTGTGCAGCAATGAGGATAAACCTCAGATCACGGATCCAATCTGCATCATTGCTACTAACATCTTTCAACACAATTTTCTCTAGGAACATATCAAAATAAACACAGGAAGCAACAACGCGAGCTATTGATCTACAACATAATTTGCAAAATACTACCAGGACTAAGTTCATGATAAATTTAAGTTCAATTAATCATATTACTTCAGAACTCCCACTTAGATAGACATCCCTCTAATCCTCCAAGTGATTACGTGATCCAAATCAACTAAACCATGTCCGATCATCACGTGAGATGGAGTAGTTTCATTGGTGAACATCAGTATGTTGATCATATCTACTATATGATTCACGCTCGACCTTTCGGTCTCCGTGTTCCGAGGCCATATCTGTATATGCCTGGCTCGTCAAGTATAACCTGAGTATTCCGCGTGTGCAACTGTTTTGCACCCGTTGTATTTGAACGTAGAGCCTATCACACCCGATTATCACGTGGTGTCTCAGCACGAAGAACTTTCGCAACGGTGCATACTCAGGGAGAACACTTCTTGATAATTATTGAGAGATCATCTTAAAATGCTACCGTCAATCAAAGCAAGATAAGATGCATAAAAGATAAACATCACATGCAATCAATATAAGTGATATGATATGGCCATCATCATCTTGTGCTTATGATCTCCATCTTCGAAGCACCATCGTGATCACCATCGACACCGGCGTGACACCTTGATCACCATCGTAGCATCGTTGTCGTCTCGCCAATCTTATGCTTCCACGACTATCGCTACCGCTTAGTGATAAAGTAAAGCATTACAGCGCAATTGCATTGCATACAATAAAGCGACAACCATATGGCTCCTGCCAGTTGCCGATAACTTGGTTACAAAACATGATCATCTCATACAATAAAATTTAGCATCATGTCTTGACCATATCACATCACAACATGCCCTGCAAAAACAAGTTAGACGTCCTCTACTTTGTTGTTGCAAGTTTTACATGGCTGCTACGGGCTTAAGCAAGAACCAATCTTACCTAAGCATCAAAACCACAATGATAGTTTGTCAAGTTGGTGATGTTTTAACCTTCGCAAGGACCGGGCGTAGCCACACTCGGTTCAACTAAAGTTGGAGAAACTGTCACCCGCAAACCACCTATGTGCAAAGCACGTCGGGAGAACCGGTCTCACGTAAGCGTACACGTAATGTCGGTCCGGGCCGCTTCGTCCAACAATACCGCCCACAACTCACTTGTGTTCTACTCGTGCATATAACATCAACATATATAACCTAGGCTCGGATGCCACTGTAGAGTTTTGTAGTAATTTCAAAAAAATTCCTACGCACACGAAAGATCATGGTGATGCATAGCAACGAGAGGGGGAGAGTGTGATCTACGTACCCTTGTAGATCGACAACGGAAGCGTTAACTTGGTTGATGTAGTCTTACGTCTTCACGGCCTGACCGATCAAGCACCGAAACTACGGCACCTCTGAGTTCTAGCACACGTTCAGCTTGATGACGATCCCCGGACTCCGATGCAGCAAAGTGTCGGGGAAGAGTTCCGTCAGCACGACGGCGTGGTGACAATCTTGATGTACTACTGTCGCAGGGCTTCGCCTAAGCACCGCTGCAATATTATCGAGGACTATGGTGGAAGGGGGCACCGCACACGGCTAAGAATATGATCACGTGGATCAACTTGTGTGTCTATGGGGTGCCCCCTGCCCTCGTATATAAAGGAGTGGAGGAGGGGAGGGCCGGCCCTCTCTATGGCGCGCCCTAGGGGAGTCCTACTCCCACCGGGAGTAGGATTCCCCCTTTCCTAGTCCAACTAGGAGTCCTTTCATGTAGTAGGAGTAGGAGACAAGGAAGGGGAAGAGGGAAGAGAAGGAAGGAGGGGGCACAGCCCCTCCCCCTAGTCCAATTCGGACTAGGCCTTGGGGGGGCGCGCGGCCTGCCTCTCCCTCTCCCCTAAAGCCCAATAAGGCCCATATACTTCTTCTCCCGTATTCCCGTAACTCCCCGGTACTCCGAAAAATACCCGAACCACTCGGAACCTTTCCGATGTCCGAATATAGTCGTCCAATATATCGATCTTTACGTCTCGACCATTTCGAGACTCCTCGTCATGTCCCCGATCTCATCCGGGACTCCGAACTCCTTCGGTACATCAAAACTCATAAACTCATAATATAACTGTCATCGAAACCTTAAGCGTGCGGACCCTACGCGTTCGAGAACAATGTAGACATGACCGAGACATGTCTCCGATCAATAACCAATAGCGGAACCTGGATGCTCATATTGGCTCCCACATATTCTACGAAGATCTTTATCGGTCAGACCGCATAACAACATATGTTGTTCCCTTTGTCATCGGTATGTTACTTGCCCGAGATTCGATCGTCGGTATCTCAATACCTAGTTCAATCTCGTTACCGGCAAGTCTCTTTACTCGTTTCGTAATACATCATCTCGCAACTAACTCATTAGTTGCAATGCTTGCAAGGCTTATGTGATGTGCATTACTGAGAGGGCCCAGAGATACCTCTCCGACAATCGGAGTGACAAATCCTAATCTCGAAATACGCCAACCCAACATGTACCTTTGGAGACGCCTGTAGAGCTCCTTTATAATCACCCAGTTACGTTGTGACGTTTGGTAGCACACAAAGTGTTCCTCCGGTAAACGGGAGTTGCATAATCTCATAGTCATAGGAACATGTATAAGTCATGAAGAAAGCAATAGCAACATACTAAACGATCGAGTGCTAAGCTAACGGAATGGGTGAAGTCAATCACATCATTCTCCTAATGATGTGATCCCGTTAATCAAATAACAACTCTTTGTCTATGGTTAGGAAACATAACCATCTTTGATTAACGAGCTAGTCAAGTAGAGGCATACTAGTGACACTTTGTTTGTCTATGTATTCACACATGTATTATGTTTCTGATTAATACAATTCTAGCATGAATAATAAACATTTATCATGAAATAAGGAAATAAATAATAACTTTATTATTGCCTATAGGGCATATTTCCTTCAGTAGGCGCTCTATGTCTTCAAACCTTTTTGGTCCTCACTGACAAAAGGGGGAGAAGCATATGAGTTGATAGTCTTCAAGCGGGTCCATATGGGTGGTTGCTTTACTTTTTGCTACTTTTGCCAAGTGCTTACAACTCTCGTTTTTGATACATTTGGTTCTTTGAGTTGTAACACTTAAACTCGATGGTCGTCTGCTACTTATTTGCTATTCTGTGATGCGATGATAAATTCCGCATGTGCGACGATAAATTCTGCACTTAGATCATTTTGCAGACGTCCATTTTTCATTATGCATGTCATTATCTTCACATACTTTTCTTGCATGATGAATTATCATCATAAGTTGAAGAGGATCTCCACAAGTACAACATGCCATGTGCATTTGCATACCAAAAGCAAATTTCTTATATGCACATCTTCAGGGGGAGCCTTTGCCACTTATGATGACAATCCCCTATCCTTTACAATTTCACATATTTTATTCCCCGTTGAAAACTTCAACTAGTTTGTCATCAATCACCAAAAAGGGGGAGATTGTAAGTGCATCTAGTGCCACCCCTAGTTGGTTTTGGAGTATTGATGACAAACCTAGTTGAGGGACTCATGTGTTTGTGAGAATTGCAGGATAACACAGGTAGAAGTCCCTCATTGATTCGGTTTTCCTACCGGAGATGACCCCTAAAAATGTAGAAGACATTGAAGTCAAAGGTGGTATGTGAAGACATTCACATTGAAGACTATGACAAGAGAAGGCATCGCATGAAGACTATGGAGCGCGAAGACTTAGTTCTTTCGTTGTTCTTTTTCTTCTTTGTTGAGTCATAGGAACCACCGTACTGTTAATTGGGGTCCAAGTGAACCAGTCAAAATGACTGAAGTGATGCTTAACCAAAATCCTATGTCTTCGAGTGAAGACTATGAGAGAAAATCTTGTCCAGAGTTGGATAAGTCAGCTTTGCTTGTAGCCCAAGTAAAGTTGCCGTGTGTGTTTGAAATCTGACCATTGGAACACGTGTCAGTTCCTTAGTGACCCAGGGTCATTTCGGACAAATCAGGTCGGGTTGCCTAGTGGCTATAAATAGCCCACCCCCCTACAACCATAAACGGTTGGCTGCTCAGAGTTAGTGCACGGCTTTTGTTGTTTGAGAGCAACCCACTTCGAAGCCTTTGAGAGAGAATTCCTTGCGAGGATAAAGCCCTAAACACCCAGAGCCAAAGAGTGTTAGGCATCACTTAAGTCTTCCTGTCTGTGTGATCTGAAGACTTATTACACTTGAGGACTGTGAATCCTCCAGCCGGTTAGGCGTCGCGTTTTGAGCATCCAAGATTCATTGTGGATCACCGGTGAACGAAGTTTGTGAAGGTTTGGAAGTCTACCTTGAAGACTTACCAGAGTGATTGGGCGAGGACTGGGTGTCCTTAGCTCAAGGGGAATAAGGTGAAGACGAGGTCTTCTGAGTTGAATCTCAGCCTCCCTAACCAGATGTACAGTTGTCACAGCAACTGGAACTGGTCCAACAAATCATTGTCTTCAACGAGTCACTGGTTTCATCCTTCCCTTCCCTTTACTTACTGTTGGTCCTTGTGAAGTCATTGTATGATTGCTTTATCTTTTGTCTTCACTGAGTGACTACTTGTTCTGATTGGCTTCACAATATCTTCCTACCTGATCTTTACTGCCTAGCTGCTATTAGTCATTGTGCTTTCACTCCATTGAATACTTGACTATGGTTTACCTAGTGTAGTCTACCTTCCGCTGCATGGTAATAGGTTTATTTCTATCGTTTTTCTTCGAAACTTCCATGTTTTGAAGACTTTCATAAAAATCGCCTATTCACCCCCCCTCTAGTCGATCACTAGCACTTTCAATCTCTCAATCCGAGCATTTGCTTGAAATATTAAATCCAACTCCTGGAACATCTCATATGCTCCATGATGTTCAAAACGTCGTTGAAGTCCCGTTTCTAAGCCGTAAAGCATGGCACACTGAACTATCGAGTAGTCATCAGCTTTGCTCTGCCAGACGTTCATAACATCTGGTGTTGCTCCTGTAGCAGGTTTGGCACTTAGAGGTGCTTCCAGGACGTAATTCTTCTGTGTAGCAATGAGGATAATCCTCAAGTTACGGACCCAGTACATATAATTGCTACCATCATCTTTCAACTTTGCTTTCTCAAGGAACGCAATAAAATTCAATGGAACAACAGCACGAGCCATCTATCTACAATAACATAGATAAGCAAAATACTATCAGGTACTAAGTTCATGATAAATTTAAGTTCAATTAATCATATTACTTAAGAACTCCCACTTAGATAGACATCCCTCTAATCATCTAAGTGATCACGTGATCCATATCAACTAAACCATAAATGATCATCACGTGAAATGGAGTAGTTTTCAATGGTGAACATCATTATATTGATCATATCTACTATATGATTCATGCTCGACCTTTCGGTCTTAGTGTTCCGAGGCCATATCTGCATATGCTAGGCTCGTCAAGTTTAACTCGAGTATTCTACGTGTGCAAAACTGGCTTGCACCCGTTGTAGATGGACGTAGAGCTTATCACACCCGATCATCACGTGGTGTCTCAGCACAATGAACTTTGGCAATGGTGCATACTCAGGGAGAACACTTTTATCTTGAAATTTAGTGAAAGATCATCTTATAATGCTACAGTCAAACAAAGCAAAATAAGATGCATAAAGGATAAACATCACATGCAATCAATATAAGTGATATGATATGGCCATCATCATCTTGTGCTTGTGATCTCCATCTCCGAAGCACCGTCATGATCACCATCGTCACCGGCGCGACACCTTGATCCCCATCGTAGCATCGTTGTCGTCTCGCCAACTATAGCTTCTACGACTATCGCTACCGCTTAGTGATAAAGTAAAGCAATTGCAGGGCGATTGCATTTTATAAAATAAAGCGACAACCATATGGCTCCTGCCAGTTGCCGATAACTCCGTTACAAAACATGATCATCTCATACAATAAATATAGCATCATGTCTTGACCATATCACATCACAACATGCCCTGCAAAAACAAGTTAGATGTCCTCTACTTTGTTGTTGCAAGTTTTACGTGGCTGCTACGGGCTGAGCAAGAACCGTTCTTACCTACGCATCAAAACCACAACGATAGTTCGTCAAGTTAGTGATGTTTTGACCTTCTCAAGGACCGGGCGTAGCCACACTCAGTTCAACTAAAGTTGGACAAACTGACACCCGCCAGCCACCTATGTGCAAAGCACGCCGGTAGAGCTAGTCTCGCGTAAGCATACGCGTAATGTCGGTCTAGGCCGCTTCATCCAACAATACCGCCGAACCAAAGTATGACATGCTGGTAAGCAGTATGACTTGTATCGCCCACAACTCACTTGTGTTCTACTCGTGCATATAACGTCTACGCATAAACCAGGCTCGGACGCCACTATTGGGGAACGTAGTAATTTCAAAAAAAATCCAACGCACACGCAGGATCATGGTGATGTATAGCAACGAGAGGGGAGAGTGTTGTCTACGTACCCTCGTAGACCGTAAGCGGAAGCATTCATCAACGCGGTTGATGTAGTCGTACACCTTCATGATCCATCCCGATCAAGTACCAAACGACGACACCTCTGCGTTCAGCACACGTCCAGCTCGATGATGTCCTCGCCTTCTCGATCTAGCAAGAGGGGCGAAGTAGTAGATGAGTTCCGACAGCACAACGACGTGGTGATGGTGTTGGTGAAGAACAATCTCCGCAGGGCTTCGCCTAAGCACTATGAAAACTATGACGGAGGATAAACTAGAGGGGATGGGGTTGCCGGCACACGGCTTGGTGTTTATTGATGTGTCTTGGGTGCTAGCCCTACCCCTCTATTTATATGTTGAGCCTTGGGGTCGAAACTTGGAGTAAAAGGCTCCACAAAGTCAGTTTCACCCGAAAGGCAAGAGTCCTTCTCGGACTCCAGGGCCAGACGCCAGGGTTCCCGGCGTCTGGACCCAGATGCCAGGGACCCTGGCGTCTGGCCCCTGGACTCCGCAAAACTTCCTTTTGTGCTTTCCAAAAAGCTTGTGGGCTTTCCCCTTTGGCCCAAATAAAGTGTAACGTACCCAAACATTTCGGGAAACATCTGGAACCCCTTCCAGTGAATTCCGGAACCCTTCTGGAGACCAAACACTATTATCCCATATATCAAACTTTATCTCCGTACCATTCCGGAGTTCCTTGTCATGTCCGTGATCTTATCCGGAACTCCTAACAACATTCGGTTACCAACATACATAACTCATAAATACTATATCATTAATGAACGTTAAGCGTGCGGACCCTATGGGTTCGAGAACTATGTAGACATGACCAAGACATTTCTCTGGTCAATAACCAATAGAGGAACCTAGATGCCCATATTGGCTCCTACATATTCTACGAAGATCTTTGTCGGTCGAACCGCATAACAACATACGTTGTTCCCTTTGTCATCGGTATGTTACTTGCCAGAGATTCGATCGTCGGTATCTCAATACCGAGTTCAATCTCATTACCGGCAAGTCTCTTTAATCGTTCCGCAATACATCATCCCGCAACTAACTCATTAGTTACAATGCTTGCAAGGCTTATAGTGATGTGCATTACCGAGTGGGCCCAGAGATACCTCTCCGACAATCGGTCCTAATCTCGAAAAACGCCAACTCAACAAGTACCTTTGGAGACACCTATAGAGCACCTTTATAATCATCTAGTTATGTTGTGATGTTTGGTAGCACACAAAGTGTTCCTCCGGTAAACGGGAGTTGCATAATCTCATAATCGTAGGAACATGTATAACTCATGAAGAAAGCAATAGCAACAAACTAAACGATCAAGTGCTAAGCTAACGGAATGGGTCAAGTCAATCACATCATTATCCTAATGATGTGCTCCCATTTAATAAAATGACAACTCATGTCTATGGTTAGGAAACATAACCATCCTTGATCAATGAGCTAGTCAAGTAGAGGCATACTAGTGACACTATGTTTGTCTATGTATTCACACATGTATCATGTTTCTGGTTAATACAATTCTAGCATGAATAATAAACATTTATCATGAAATAAGGAAATAAAAAATAACTTTATTATTGCCTCTAGGGCATATTTCCTTCAAGTCCCTCATACCTGCACAAACAAATAAGAACCTCGCAACCAACGCGATAAAGGGATTGTCAATCCCTTCACGGTCACTTACGAGAGTGAGATCTGATAGAGATAATAATGATAAGATAAATATTTTTGGTATTTTTATGATATAGATTGAAAGTAAAGATTGCAAAATAAAATAGATTGGAAACTTATATGATATAGAATAGACCCGGGGGCCATAGGATTCACTAGTGGCTTCTCTCAAGATAGCATAAGTATTACGGTGGGTGAACGAATTACTGTCGAGCAATTGATAGAAAAGCGAATAATTATGATAATATCTAGGCATGATCATGTATATAGGCATCACGTCCATGAGAAGTAGACCGACTCCTGTCTGCATCTACTACTATTACTCCACACATCGACCGATATCCAGCATGCATGTAGAGTATTAAGTTCATAAGAACAGAGTAACGCCTTAGGTAAGATGACATGATGTAGAGGGATAAACTTAAGCAATACGATATAAACCCCATATTTTTATCCTCGATGGCAACAATACAATACGTGTCGTTTCCCGTTCTGTCACTGGGATCGAGCACCGCAAGATTGAACCCAAAGCTAAGCACTTATCCCATTGCAAGAAAGATCAAACTAGTAGGCCAAACCAAACTGATAATTCGAAGAGACTTGCAAAGATAACCAATCATGCATAAAAGATTTCAGAGAAGAATCAAATATTGTTCATATATAGACTTGATCATAAACTGATGTCTACTACACAACCTTCTTCTTGTACACATTGTTGGGCCTCCAAGTGCAGAGGTTTGTAGGACAGTAGCAAATTTCCCTCAACTGGATGACCTAAGGTTTATCAATCCGTAGGAGGCGTAGGATGAAGATGGTCTCTCTCAAACAACCCTGCAACCAAATAACAGAGAGTCTCTTGTGTCCCCAGCACACCCAATACAATGGTAAATTGTATAGGTGCACTAGTTCGGCGAAGAGATGGTGATACAAGTGGTATATGGATGGTAGATAAAGGTATTTGTAATCTGAAATTATAAAAATAGCAAGGAAGCAAGTGATAAAAGTGAGCATAAACGGTATTGCAATGATAGGAAATAAGGCCTAGGGTTCATACTTTCGCTAGTGCAAGTTCCCTCAACAATACTAACATAATTGGATCACATAACTATCCCTCAACATGCAACAAAAAGTCACTCCAAAGTCACTAATAGCGGAGAACAAATGAAGAGATTATGGTAGGGTATGAAACCACCTCAAAGTTATTCTTTCCAATCAATCCGTTGGCTATTCCTATAAGTGTCACAAACAGCCCTAGAGTTCGTACTAGAATAACACCTTAAGACACAAATCAACCAAAACCCTAATGTCACCTAGATACTCCAATGTCACCTCAAGTATCCGTGGGTATGATTATACGATATGCGTCACACAATCTCAGATTCATCTATTCAACCAACACATAGAACCTCAAAGAGTGCCCCAAAGTTCTACCGGAGAATCAAGACGAAAACATGTGCCAACCCCTATGCATAGGTTCATGGGCGGAACCCGCAAGTTGATCACCAAAACATACATCAAGTGAATCACGTGGTATCCCATTGTCACCACAGATACGCACGGCAAGACATACATCAAGTGTTCTCAAATCTTTAAAGACGCTATCCGATAAGATAACTTCAAAGGGGAAACTCAATCCATTACAAGAGAGTAGAGGGGGAGGAGAAACATAAGATCCAACTATAATAGCAAAGATCGCGATACATCAAGATCGTATCACCTCAAGAACACGAGAGAGAGAGAGAGAGAGAGAGAGAGAGATCAAACACATAGCTACTAGTACATACCCTCAGCCCCGAGGGAGAACTACTCCCTCCTCGCCATGGAGAACACCGGGATGATGAAGATGGACACCGGAGAGGGATTGCCCCCTCCGACAGGGTGCCGGAACGGGTCTAGATTGGTTTTCTGTGGCTACGGAGGCTTCTGGCGGCGCAACTCCCGATCTATTGTGCTCCCCGATGTTTTTAGGGTATATGGAGATATATAGGTGGAAGAAGTACGTCAGGGGGGCCATAAGGGGCCCACGAGGGTGGAGGGCGCACCCTAGGGGGTGGGCGCGCCCCCTACCTCGTGGCTCCCTCGTTTCTTTCCGGACGTGCACTCCAAGTCCATGAGATTGCTTTCCTTCCAAAAATAAGTTCCGTGAAGTTTCAGGTCAATTGGACTCCGTTTGATTTTCCTTTTCTACGATACTCTAAAACAAGGTAAAAACAGAAACTGGCACTGGGCTCTGGGTTAATAGGTTAGTCCCAAAAATGATATAAAAGTGTATAATAAAGCCCATAAACATCCAAAACAGTAGATAATATAGCATGGAGAAATCAAAAATTATAGATACGTTGGAGACGTATCAGCATCCCCAAGCTTAATTCCTGCTCGTCCTCGAGTAGGTAAATGATAAAAACAGAATTTTTGATGCGGAGTGCTACTTGGCATAATTTCAATGTAATTCTTCTTAATTGTGGCATGAATATTCAGATCCGAAAGATTCAAGATAAAAGATCATATTGACATAAAAATAATAATACTTCAAGCATACTAACTAAGCAATCATGTCTTCTCAAAATAACATGGCCAAAGAAAGTTCATCCCTACAAAATCATATAGTTTAGTCATGCTCCATTTTCGTCACACAAGAATGCTCACATCATGCACAACCCCGATGACAAGCCAAGCAATTGTTTCATACTTTAGTAATATCAAACCTATAAACTTTCACGCAATACATGAGCGCGAGCCATGGATATAGCACTATGGGTGGAATAGAATATGATGATGGGGGTTATGTGGAGAAGACAAAAAGGAGAAAGTCTCACATCAACGAGGCTAATAAATGGGCTATGGAGATGCCCATCAATTGATGTTGATGCAAGGAGTAGGGATTGCCATGCAACGGATGCACTAGAGCTATAAATGTATGAAATCTCAACGAAAGAAACTAAGTGGGTGTGCATCCAACTTGCTTGCTCACGAAGACCTAGGGCACTTGAGGAGGCCCATTGTTGGAATATACATGCCAAGTTCTATAATGAAAATTTCCCACTAGTATAGGAAAGTGACAAAACAAGAGACTCTCTATCATGAAGATCATGGTGCTACTTTGAAGCACAAGTGTGGCAAAGGATAGTAGCATTGTCCCTTCTCTATTTTTCTCTCATTTTCATTTTTTCATTTTTTGGCCTTCTCCTTTTTTATGGCCTTTCTCTTTTTTTGGGCCTTCTCTTTTTATGGCCTTTCTCTTTTTTTATTCCTCACTTGGGACAATGCTCTAGAAAATGATGATCATCACACTTCTATTTATTTACAACTCAATGATACAACTCGATACTAGAACAAAGTATGACTCTATATGAATGCCTCCGACGGTGTACCGGGATATGCAATGGATCAAGAGTGACATGTATGAAATAATTATGAACGGTGGCTTTGCCACAAATACTATGTCAACTACATAATCATGCTAAGCAATATGACAATGATGAATGTGTCATGATAAACGGAATGGTGGAAAGTTGCATGGCAATATATCTCAGAATGTCTATGGAAATGCCATAATAGGTAGGTATGGTGGCTGTTTTAAGGAAGATATAAGGAGGTTTATGTGTGAAAGAGTGTATCATATCACGGGGTTTGGATGCACCGGCGAAGTTTGCGCCAACTCTCAATGTGAGAAACGGCAATGCACGGTACTGAAGAGGCTAGCAATGATGGAAGGGTGAGAGTGCGTATAATCCATGGACTCAACATTAGTCATAAAGAACTCACATAATTATTGAAAAAATCTACAAGTCATCAAAAACCTCGGCACTACGCGCATGCTCCTAGGGGGATAGATTGGTAGGAAAAGACCATCGCTCGTCCCCGACCGCCACTCATAAGGAAGACAATCAAATAACACCTCATGTTTCAAATTTGTTACATAACGTTTACCATACGTGCATGCTACGGGACTTGCAAACTTCAACACAAGTATTTCTCAATTTCACAACTACTCAACTAGCACGACTTTGATATTATTACCTCCATATCTCAAAACAATCATCAAGCATCAAACTTCTCTTAGTATTCAATACACTCATAAGAAAGAATTTTTTTACTAATCTTGAATACCTAGCATATTAGGATTATTAAGAAAATTACCATGCTATTTAAGACTCTCAAAATAATATAAGTGAAGCATGAGAGTTCATCTATTTCTTCAAAATAAAACTACCACCATGCTCTAAAAGGATATAAGTGAAGTACTAGAGCAAATGACAAACTACTCCGAAAGATATAAGTGAAGATCAATGAGTAGTCGAATAATTATGCAACTATGTGAAGACTCTCTAACATTTAATAATTTCAGATCTTGGTATTTTATTCAAACAGCAAGCAAAACAAAATAAAATGACATCTAAGAATAGCAAACATCATGTGAAGAAGCAAAAACTTAGGATCAACCGATACTAACCGATAGTTGTTGAAGAAGAAAGGTGGGATGCCAACCGGGGCATCCCCAAGCTTAGATGCTTGAGACTTCTTGAAATATTATCTTGGGATGCCTTGGGCATCCCCAAGCTTGAGCTTTTGTGTCTCCTTAATTCCTCTCATATCACGGTCTCCCTAAATCTCAAAAGCTTCATCCACACAAAACTCAACAAGGACTCGTGAGATAAGTTAGTATAAACCATTGCAAAAACCTTATCATACTCTACTGTAGCAAATCACTAAAATTATTATTCAACATTGCATACTAAATGCCTCTGCATATTTAATAGTCCTATCCTCAAATAGAATCATTAAAGAAGCAAACATATGCAAACAATGCAAACATAACAGCAATCTGCCTAAACAGGACAGTCTGTAAAGAATACAGCAACATCCATACTTCCCTGGCTCCAAAAATTATGAAATAAAATTACCACTGTAGTAAATTTATCAGATCTTAATATTCAAAAGGTTTCAACATTTTATCACATTCTGACTTTTCTAGGGAATTATTGCAACAGCGGTAAACTTTCTGTTTGCAAACAGCAATATGTGGACTTCTAACATAGGCATAGTAAAGGCTATCAATGCCACTTTTATTGAAATAAAAGATGAAAAACATTGTTCTAAATAAAATAAAACAAATCTTAACAAAATAAAATCGACGCTCCAAGCAAAACACATATCATGTGATGAATAAAAATATAGCTCCAAGTAAAGTTACCGATGAACGAAGACGAAAGAGGGGATGCCTTCCGGGGCATCCCCAAGCTTAGGCTCTTGGCTATCCTTGAATATTACCTTGGGGTGCCTTGGGAATCCCCAATCTTAGGCTCTTGCCACTCCTTATTCCATAGTCCATCGAATCCTTACCCAAAACTTGAAAACTTCACAACACAAAACTTAACAGAAAACTCGTAAGCTCCGTTAGTATAAGAAAATAAATCACCACTTCAAGGTACTGTAATGAACTCATTATTTATTTATATTGGTGTAATATCTACTGTATTCCAACTTATCTATAGCTCATACCCTCCGATACTACTCATAGATTCATCAAAATAAGCAAACAACACATCGAAAACAGAATCTGTCAAAAACAGAACAGTCTGTAGTAATATGGATCAAACGTATACTTATGGAACTCATAAAATTATCAAATAAATTGGTGGACCTGAGTAATTTATCTATTAATCATCTTCAAAAAGAATTAACTAAATAGCACTCTCCAATAAAAATGGCCGCAATTCTCGTGAGTGCTAAAGTTTCTGTTTTTTTACAGCATGACCAACAAGACTTTCCCCAAGTCTTCCCAAAGGTTCTACTTGGCACAAACACTAATTAAAACATAAAACCACATCTAAACAGAGGCTAGATGAATTATTTATTACTAAACAGGAGCAAAAAGCAAGGAACAAAAATAAAATTGGGTTGCCTCCCAACAAGCGCTATCGTTTAACGCCCCTAGCTAGGCATGATGATTTCAATGATGCTCACATAAAAGATAAGAATTGTAACATAAAGAGAGCATCATGAATAATATGACTAGCACATTTAAGTTTAACCCACTTCCTATGCATAGGGATTTTGTGAGAAAACACTTGTGGAAACAAGGATCAACTTGCATAGGAAGGTAAAACAAGCATAACTTCAAAATTTTAAGCACATAGAGAAGAAACTTGATATTATTGCAATTCCTACAAGCATATATTCCTCCCTCATAATAATTTTCAGTAGCATCATGAATGAATTCAACAATGTAACCTGCACCTAAATCATTCTTTTCATGATCTACAAGCATAGAAAATTTACTACTCTCCACACAAGCAAAATTCTTCTCAGGAATAATAGTGGGAGCAAACTCAACAAAATAATTATCATGTGAGGCATAATCCAATTGAAAACTAAAATCAAGACGACAATTTTCATGGTCATCATTATTCTTTATAGCATACAAGTCATCACAATAATTATCATAGATAGGAGGCATGCTTTCAACGTAATAAATTTGCTCATCAAAACTTGGGGGACAAAAAATATCATCTTCATCAAACATAGCTTCCCCAAGCTTGCGGCTTTGCATATCATTAGAATCATGGATATTCAAGGAATTCATACTAACAACATTGCAATCATGCTCATCATTCAAAATATTTAGTGCCAAACATTTTATAGATTTCTTCTTCTAGCACTTGAGCACAATTATCCTTTCCATCATACTCACGAAAGATATTAAAAAGGTGAAGCGTATGAGACAAACTCAATTCCATTTTTTATAGTTTTCTTTTATAAACTAAACTAGTGATAAAACAAGAAACTAAAAGACTCAATTGCAAGATCTAAAGATATACCTTCAAGCACTCACCTCCTCGGCAACGGCGCCAGAAAAGAGCTTGATGTCTACTACACAACCTTCTTCGTGTACACGTTGTTGGGCCTCCAAGTGCAGAGGTTTGTAGGACAGTAGTAAATTTACCTCAAGTGGATGACCTAAGGTTTATCAATCCGTAGGAGGCGTAGGATGAAGATGGTCTCTCTCAAATAACCCTGCAACCAAATAACAGAGAGTCTCTTGTGTCCCCAACACAGCTAATACAATGGTAAATTGTATAGGTGCACTAGTTCGGCGAAGAGATGGTGATACAAGTGGTATATGAAAACAGCAAGGTAGCAAGTGATAAAAGTGAGCATAAACGGTATTGCAATGATAGGAAATAAGGCCTAGGATTGATACTTTCGCTAGTGCAAGTTCCCTCAACAATACTAACATAATTGGATCACATAACTATCCCTCAACATGCAACAAAGAGTCACTCCAAAGTCACTAATAGCGGAGAACAAATGAAGAGATTATGGTAGGGTACGAAACCACCTCAAAGTTATTCTTTCCAATCAATCCGTTGGGCTATTCCTATAAGTGTCACAAACAGCCCTAGAGTTCATACTAGAATAACACCTTAAGACACAAATCAACCAAAACCCTAATGTCACCTAGATACTCCAATGTCACCTCAAGTATCCGTGGGTATGATTATACGATATGCGTCACACAATCTCAGATTCATCTATTCAACCAACACATAGAACCTCAAAGAGTTCCCCAAAGTTCTACCGGAGAATCACGACGAAAACGTGTGCCAACCCCTATGCATAGGTTCATGGGCGGAACCCGCAAGTTGATCACCAAAACATACATCAAGTGACTCACGTGGTATCCCATTGTCACCACAGATACGCACGGCAAGACATACATCAAGTGTTCTCAAATATTTAAAGACTCAATCCGATAAGATAACTTCAAAGGGGAAACTCAATCCATTACAAGAGAGTAGAGGGGGAGGAGAAACATAAGATCCAACTATAATAGCAAAGCTCGCGATACATCAAGATCGTATCACCTCAAGAACACGAGAGAGAGATCAAACACATAACTACTGGTACATACCCTCAGCCCTGAGGGAGAACTACTCCCTCCTCGCCATGGAGAGCATCAGGATGATGAAGACGGCCACCAGAGAGGGATCGCCCCCTCCGGCAGGGTGCTGGAACGGGTCTAGATTGGTTTTCGGTGGCTACGGAGGCTTCTGGCGGCGGAACTCCCGATCTATTGTGCTCCCCGATGTTTTTAGGGTATATGGAGATATATAGGCGGAAGAAGTACGTTAGGGGGGCCACGAGGGGCCCACGAGGGTGGAGGGTGCGCCCTAGGGGGGTGGGCGCGCCCCCTACCTTGTGGCTCCCTTGTTTCTTTCCTGACGTGCACTCCAAGTCCATCAGGTTGCTTTCCTTCCAAAAATAAGTTCCGTGAAGTTTCAGGTCAATTGGACTCCGTTTCATTTTCCTTTTCTACGATACTCTAAAACAAGGTAAAAACAGAAACTTGCATTGGGCTCTGGGTTAATAGGTTAGTCCCAAAAATGATATAAACGTGTATAATAAAGCCCATAAACATCCAAAACAGTAGATAATATAGCATGGAGCAATCAAAAATTATAGATACGTTGGAGACGTATCATAAACCCACAATTCATCGGATCTCGACAGACACACCACAAAAGAGTTACATCGAATAGATCTCCAAGAAGATCGAGGAGAACTTTGTATTGAGATCCAAAGAGAGGGAAGAAGCCATCTAGATACTAGCTATGGACCTGAAGGTATGAAGTAAACTACTCACACATCATCAGAGGGGCCATGGAGTTGATGTAGAGGCCCTCCGTGATCAATGCCCCTCCGGCGGAGCTCCAGAAAAGGCCCCAAGATGGGATATCTTGGGTAAAGAAGGTTGCGACGGTGGAAATAGGGTTTCATGGTTCTCTTTGATGTTTTCGGGGTATGTGAACATATATGGGAGGAAGAAGTAGGTCGGCTGAGCCACGAGGGGGGCGCCCAGGGGGTAGGCGCGCCCTCCTGCCTCGTGGCCTCCTCGTTAGTTCCTTGATGTCCACTCCAAGTCCTCTGGATCACGTTTGTTCCAAAAATCATGCTCTCAAAGGTTTCATTCCGTTTGGACTCCCTTTGATATTCCTTTTCTGCGAAACACTGAAATAGGCAAAAAAAACAGCAATTTGCACTGGGCCTTGGGTTAATAGGTTAGTCCCAAAAATAATATAAAAGTGTAAAATAAAGCCCATTAACATCCAAAACAGATAATATAATAGCATGGAACAATCAAAAATTATAGATACGTTGGATACATATCAGCATCCCCAAGCTTAATTCCTGCTCGTCCTCGAGTAGGTAAATGATAAAAATAGGATTTTTGATGTGGAATGCATTCTAGAATATTCTTCAATGTATTTTTCTCTATTGTGGCATGAATGTTCAGATCTGAAAGATTCAAGATAAGAGTTTATTGTTGACATAAAAATAGTAGTACTCCGAGTATGCCAATCAACCAATTATGTCTTATCAAAATACCATAGCCAAAGAAAACTTATCCCTACAAAGTCATATAGTTTGGCCATGCTTCATTTTCGTCACACAAAATGCTCCCATCATGCACAACCCCGATGACAAGCCAAACAATTGTTTCATACTTAGCCTTTTCAAACTCTTTCAACTTTTACGCAATATATGAGCGCGAGCCATGGACATAGCACTATGGGTGGAATAGAATATGATGATTGAGGTTGTGTGAGAAGACAAAAAGGGAGAAAGTCTCAACATTGACGCGGCTAATCAATGGGCTATGGAGATGCCCACCGAGTGATGTCAATGCAAGGAGCAGGAATTGTCATGCAATGGATGCACTAGAGCTATAAATATATGAAAGCTCATCAAAGAAACTAAGTGGGTGTGCATCCAACTTGCTTTCTCATGAAGACCTAGGGCATTTGAGGAAGCCCATCATCGTAATATACAAGCCAAGTTCTATAATGAAAAATTCCCACTAGTATATGAAAGTGACAAAATAAGAGACTCTCTATCATGAAGATCATGGTGCTACTTTGAAGCACAAGAGTGGAAAAGGATAGTAACATTGTCCCTTCTCTCTTTTTATCTCATCATTTTTTTTATTTGGGCCTTTTTTATGGCCTCTTTTTTTCGTCCGGAGTCTCATCTCGAATTGTGGGTGAATCATAGTCTCCATCATCCTTTCCTCACATGGGACAATGCTCTAATGATGATCATCACACTTTTATTTTCTTACAACTCGATACTTAGAACAAAATATGACTCTATGTGAATGCCTTCGGCGGTGTACCGGGATTGCGATGAATCAAGAGTGACATGTATGAAAAATTAAGCACGGTGGCTTTGCCACAAATACGATGTCAACTACATGATCATGCAAAGCAATATTCAATGATGATGCGTGTCATAATAAATGGAATGGTGGAAAGTTGCATGGCAATATATCTCGTAATGGCTATGGAAATGCAATAATAGGTAGGTATGGTGGCTGTTTTGAGGAAGATATAAGGAGGCTTATGTGTGATAGAGTGTATCATATCACGGGGTTTGGATGCACCGGCGAAGTTTGCACCAACTCTCAACGTGAGAAAGGGCAATGCACGATACTGAAGAGGCTAGCAATGGTGGAAGGGTGAGAGTGCATATAATCCATGGACTCAACATTATTCATAAAGAACTCACATACTTATTGCAAAAATCTACAAGTCATCAAAACCAAGCACTACGCGCATGCTCCTAGGGGGATAGATTGGTAGGAAAAGACGTTCGCTCGTCCCCGACCGCCACTCATAAGGATAGCAATCAAAGAACACCCCATGCTTCAAATTTGTCTCATAACATTCACCATACGTGCATGCTATGGGACTTGCCAACTTCAACACAAGTATTCATCAATTTCACAATTACTCAACTAGCACACCTCTAGTATTACCACCTTTATATCTCAAAACAATCTATCAAGCATCCAACTTCTCTTAGCATTTAAAATTTATAACCAAAGTGAATTACCATGATGTTCTATAGGACTCTCAAAATGATATAAGTGGGGCATGAGAGGTCAATTATTTATATAAAATAAAACCACCGCCGTGCTCTAAAATATATAAGCGAAGCACTAGAGCAAAAATTATCCAACTCAAAATATATAAGTGAAGCACATAGAGTGTTCTAATAAATTCCAATTATTGTGTGTCTCTCCCAAAAGGTGTGTACAGCAAGGATGATTGTGGTAATATAAAAAGCAAAGACTCAAATCATACAAGACACTCCAAGCAAAACACATATCATGTGGCGAATAAAAATATAGCTCCAAGTAAAGTTACCGATGGACGAAGACGAAAGAGGGGATGCCCTCCGGGGCATCCCCAAGCTTAGGCTTTTGGTTGTCCTTGAATTTTACCTTGGGGTGCTTTGGGCATCCCCAAGCTTAGGCTCTTGCCACTCCTTGTTTCATAATCCATCAAATCTTTACCCAAAACTTGAAAACTTCACAACAAAAACTTAAAAGAAAATCTTCGTGAGCTCCGTTAGTAAAAGAAAACAAACCACCACTTCAAGGTACTGTAGTGAACTCATTCTTTATTTATATTGGTGTTAAACCTACTGTACTCCAACTTTTCTATGGTTCATAAACTCTATTACTAGCCATAGATTCATCAAAATAAGCAAACAACACACGAAAAACAGAATACATAGTTCTCGAACCCGTAGGGTCCGCACGCTTAAAGTTCTGTGACGATCAGTATTATGAGTTTTTGTGTTTTGATGTACCCAAGGTAGTTCGGAGTCCCAGATATGATCACAGACATGATGAGGAGTCTCTAAATGGTCGAGACGTAAAGATCGATATATTGGACGACTATGTTCGGACACCAGAAGTGTTTCGGGAGGTTTCGGACATATACCGGAGTACCGGGAGGTTACCGAAACCCCCCGGGGAGTATATTGGGCATAATGGGCCCTAGTGGGAGAAGAGGAGGGGCGGCAAGGGCAGCTGCGCAGCCCCACCCCCTCTAGTCCGAATTGGACAAGGAGGGGGGTGGCGCCCCCCTTTCCTTCTCTTCCTCTCTCCCTTCCTTCCCTTCTCCTACTCCTACTAGGAAAGGAGGGGTCCTACTCCCGGAGGGAGTAGGACTCCCCCTTGGCGCGCCGTCCTCCTGGCCGGCCGCCTCCCCCTAGCTCCTTTATATACGGGGGTAGGGGGCACCCCAAAGGCACAACAATTGATCATTGATCCCTTAGCCGTGTGCAGTGCCCCCCTCCACCATAATCCACCTCGGTAATATCATAGCGGTGCTTAGGCGAAGCCCTACGTCGGTAGCATCATCATCACTGTCACCACGCCATCATGCTGAAGAACCTCTTCCCGAAAGCTCTACGGTATCATGAGTTCGCGGGATGTCACCGAGCTGAACGTGTGCTGAACGCGGAGGTGCCGTACGTTCGTGAAGACGTATGACTACATCAACCGCATTGTTATAACGCTTCCGCTTACGGTCTATGAGGGTACGTAGACGACACTCTCCCCTCTCGTTGCTATGCATCACCATGATCTTGCGTGTGCATAGGAATTTTTTGAAATTACTATGTTCCCGAACAGTGGCATCCAAGCCAGGTTTATGCGTAGATGTTATATGCACGAGTAGAACACAAGTGAGTTGTGGGCGATACAAGTCATACTTCTTACCAGCATGTCATACTTTGGTTCAGCAGTATTGTTGGATGAAGCGGCCCAGACCAACACTACGCGTACGCTTACGCGAGACTGGTTCTACCGACGTGCTTTGCACACAGGTGGCTGGCGGGTGTCAGTTTTCTCCAACTTTAGTTGAACCGAGTGTGGCTACGCCCGGTCCTTGTGAAGGTTAAAACATCACTAACTTGACGAAATATCATTGTGTTTTTGATGCATAGGTAAGAACGGTTCTTGCTCAGCCCATAGTAGCCACGTAAAACTTGCAACAACAAAGTAGAGGATGTCTAACTTGTTTTTGCAGGGCATGATGTGATGTGATATGGTCAAGGCATGATGCTATATTTATTGTATGAGATGATCATGTTTTGTAACGGAGTTATCAACAACTGACAGGAGCCATATGGTTGTCGCTTTATTGTATGCAATGCAATCGCCCTGTAATTGCTTTACTTTATCACTGAGGGAGTCCTGGATTAGGGGGTCTCCGGACAGCCGGACTATATCCTTTGGCCGGACTGTTGGACTATGAAGATACAAGATTGAAGACTTCGTCCCATATCCGGATGGGACTCTCCTTGGCGTGGAAGGCAAGCTTGGCAATACGGATATGTAGATCTCCTCCCATTGTAACCGACTTTGTGTAACCCTAGCCCCCTCCAGTGTCTATATAAACCGGAGGGTTTAGTCCGTAGGACAACAACAATCATACCATAGGCTAGCTTCTAGGCTTTAGCCTCTACGATCTCGTGGTAGATCAACTCTTGTAATACTCATATCATCAAGATCAATCAAGCAGGAAGTAGGGTATTACCTCCGTCGAGAGGGCCCGAACCTGGGTAAACATCGTGTCCCCTGCCTCCTGTTACCATCCGCCTTAGACGCACAGTTCGGGACCCCCTACCCGAGATCCGCCGGTTTTGATACCGACATTGGTGCTTTCATTGAGAGTTCCACTATGTCGCCACCATAAGGCCTAATGGCTCCTTCGATTATTGGTAACGATGCGGTCCAGGGTGAGGTTTTCCTCGCCGGACAGACCTTCGTATTCGGCGGTTTCGCTCTGTGGGCTAACTCGCTTGGCCATCTGGAGCAGATCGAGAGCTACGCCCCTGGCCACCAGGTTAGGTTTGAGAACCTGGATTACACTGCCGACATCCGCGGAGACTTCATCTTCGATGGATTCGAGCCCATGCCAGGTGCATCGCACGATCACGACGAGCATGATTTAGCTCTGCCGTCGGACAGTGTTCAGGAGATCGCACCGGCAACTACTCCGGCCCTCAATCCGGAGCAAATTGCACCATCCAAGGACGGGTGGATAGACCCCGCCATGGAGGCCGTACTCTCAGTGGCGATAGAGTAGATACTGACTTCACCCGTCATGAGAGCCGTGATGCCGAACCACTGGATTCATCTCCGGCCATGGACTTCGAGCCGCCTGCGCCCGTGCCTATCGAATCCGATTGGACGTCGATCATGGAGTTTACCTCCGCGGATATCTTTCAGCACTCGCCCTTCGGTGATGTGCTAAATTTGTTAAGGTCTCTCTCCTTGTCAGGAGAACCTTGGCCGAACTATGTCCGGCTAGAATGGGATGCGGACGACGAAGAAATTCGCTGCCCACCCACCACCCACTTAGTAGCCACTGTCGACAATTTAACCGACATGCTCGACTTCGACTCCGAAGACATCGATGGTATGGACGACAATGCAGGAGAAGAACAGGAACCACCGCCCACGGGGCGCTGGACTGCCACCTCATCATACGATATATACATGGTGGATACCTCCAAAGAAGGCAATGGCGACAAGACAGCGGAGGATGACCCCTCCAAGAAGCAACCCAAGCACCGATGTCAGCGGCGCCTCTCTAAGTCCCGCCATAGCAAAAGTAATGATACCGACACAATAGACAACAACACTCCGGATAGTGCCGAAGACGATGACAAACCCCTCCAGCCAGATTTAGAGCAGGAGCATGAACAAGCTAGCCCTCCAGAACAGGCAGTAGATGGAGAAACAAAGGATGACAATTACATGCCTCTCTCCGAAGACGAGGTGAGCCTCGGCGACGAAGAATTTATCGTGCCTGAGGATCCCATCGAGCAGGAGCACTTCAAGCATCGGCTTATAGCCACGGCAAACAACCTGAAGAAAAAGAAACAACAGCTTCGAGCTAATCAAGATTTGCTAGCAGACAGATGGACCGAAGTCCTTGCGGCCGAGGAATACGATCTCGGACGCCCCTCCAAGAGTTACCCAAAACGCAGGTCGCTACTCGAGGAGGAAGCAGTGAAACCTACTTCACCAGCGTACGATGCGGCTGACCGGCCACCGCGTGGCCGAGATAGAGAGGCGTTTCAGCCTGAAGTTCAGCCTGCACCCCGCCACCACTCAAACAAAAATACCAAGGCCAGGGGCAACACGCGGGACCTGCGAGATGAATTGGAAAGTAGGGCAAAACATGCAAGATCGATATACGAGTCACGGGGGCGCGCACCAATGCGGGACGATGACCGTCATGTCGGATACACTAAAAGTAAATCCGGCCGGGCCGAATACAACAGACAAGACTCATATGAACTGCGTCGTGATATAGCCCGGCACAGAGGCGCCACACACCCCCTATGCTTCACTGATGAAGTTATGGATCACGAATTCCTGGAGGGTTTTAAACCTGTAAATATCGAATCATATGATGGTACAACAGATCCCGCAGTATGGATTGAGGATTTCCTCCTCCATATCCACATGGCTCGCGGTGATGATCTACATGCCATCAAGTACCTCCCACTAAAACTCAAAGGACCAGCTCGGCATTGGCTGAATAGCTTGCCAGCAGACTCCGCCGGCAGTTGGGAGGATTTGGAAGATGCATTCCTTGACAACTTCCAGGGCACTTATGTGCGACCATCGGATGCTGACGACTTGAGACATATAACTCAGCAGCCAGGGGAATCGGCCAGGCAATTCTGGACGCGGTTCCTAACTAAGAAAAACCAAATTGTCGACTGTCCGGACACTGAGGCCTTAGCGGCATTTAAGCATAACATCCGTGATGAGTGGCTTGCCCGGCACCTCGGCCAGGAGAAGCCGAAATCTATGGCAGCCCTCACGAAACCCATGACCCGCTTTTGCGCGGGCGAGGATAGCTGGCTGGCTCGCAGCAACAACACATCAAGGAATCCGGGAACTTCAGATACTAAAGATGCTAACGGCAGACCACATCATAACAGACACAAGTGCCGCAACAACGGTGATAACGCTGAAGATACGGCAGTCAATGCCGGATTCAGAGGCCCTAGATCCGGTCAGTGGAAAAAGCCATTCAAAAGAAGTACTCCAGGCCCGTCCAGTTTGGACCGCATACTCGATCGCTCGTGTGAAATTCACGGCACCCCCGATAAGCCAGCCAATCACACCAACAAAGAATGTTGGGTGTTTAAGAAGGCCGACAAGTTGAATGCCGAAAACATGGAAAAGGGGCTGCAGCGATGACGAGGAGGAGCCCCGGCCACCGAACACGGGAGGACAGAAGAGATTTCCCCCACAAGTGAAGACAGTGAATATGATATACGCGACCCACATTCCCAAGAGGGAACGAAAGCGTGCACTAAGGGACGTCTATGCGATGGAGCCTGTTGCCCCAAAGTTCAACCCGTGGTCCTCTTGTCCGATCACCTTTGATCGCAGGGACCACCACACTAGTATCCGTCATGGCGGATCCGCTGCATTGGTCCTAGACCCCATCATTGATGGATTTCACCTCACTCGAGTCCTCATGGACGGCGGCAGCAGCCTGAACCTACTTTATCAGGATATAGTGCACAAAATGGGTATAGATCCCTCGAGGATCAAACCCACCAAAACCACCTTTAAGGGTGTCATCCCAGGTGTAGAGGCCCATTGCACTGGCTCAATCACACTGGAAGTGGTCTTCGGATCTCCGGACAACTTCAAAAGCGAGGAGTTAATCTTCGATATCGTCCCGTTCTGTAGTGGCTATCACGCACTGCTCGGGTGAACCGCATTTGCAAAATTTAATGCGGTACCGCATTACGCATACCTCAAGCTCAAGATGCCAGGACCTAGGGGGTGATAACAGTCGATGGAAACACAGAGCGCTCGCTCCGCACGGAGGAGCACACTGCGGCCCTCGCAGCAGAAGCACAAAACAGCCTTTTAAGGTAAACCGCCAATTCGGCGATACAGCCCCCGGACACCATCAAGCGAGTCCGGAGTAACCTACAGCAGGATCGCCTGGCATGTTTAGAGCTCGCCTAGCAATTCGGCCCCCGTCCTAGTCCCAGTCAAGCGACGAAATCCGTGCCGCGCGTACATAATTACGCACTAAAAATACCATGGGCATAGGCGGGGGCACGATCAGGACACGCCTCACAATGCGGCTCAACCGCCCTAGGGGCTGCCTACCTTCATCATTTTTTCTCTTTCAGGACCTTACTCTCTGGAAGCCCTATCCGGCAGTACAATTGCTGGACACATAATACAACAACGAAGGAGGCAGGAAGCTACGTCGTACAATGGAATCCCCATGTGGTCTCTGATAACGAGCGAAATACCTGCTTTAAATACCAGTCTATAGCTTGCCCTTGGATAGGATATGTCAAATAGTCCTATTTTTTTGCTTATTGCACTACTTATATTAGTACGCTTCGACGTATTCTTTAAATAACAATGCATAGCATTACTCTATTATTGCATTATCTATTCTTTTTCTTATATGTTTATTTACGACAATCAGCACCCGTACATTCTAGTACGGCCAGTACGCGAGGGGCTTTCATATACCCCATAATACGGCGTGAGAAGTCCGAACACTTTCGACAGTGCGGCACCCCAAACTTATAGCATTATATGCATCAGCTCCGAATCATGTCTTGGGTCAATAGTTGGGTTTGCCCGGCTCCCATGTTTTGGTACCTTATGTTCCACAATATCGGCTAAGGTAGACTAGGAGAACTACTGCGATTGTGTCCTGGTTCTTCCGGATGAGCACCTCAGTAGAGAAA
Source organism: Triticum aestivum (assembly GCF_018294505.1). Taxonomy (NCBI): domain Eukaryota; kingdom Viridiplantae; phylum Streptophyta; class Magnoliopsida; order Poales; family Poaceae; genus Triticum; species Triticum aestivum. Next base: position 519,351,092 of record NC_057797.1, on the reverse strand, counting down.
GCCAAAACTGACTGTCATGATAAGGCGAGAGTTGGTCGCTGTTCGACAGGTCTCAAGTCCTTAAAGACTTTTTCCGCTTCGGGCGAGGAGTCGGCCTTGTCCGACTTAGGCATATATAGCGCCCCAAATTCGGCCTTTTGAATACTAGGGTCTTCGCCAAAATTTAAAATTGTAGACTTCTATGGCTAAATGAGAGTGATAAAGCATTATAGTCCGATTGCCTGGTCCGTTGCGTTCAGCACCTCCCTCGGAGGACCCAAAAATGGAAAAAGAGTGCTCAGATTTATCCCGAACACCCCAGTACTAGTTGCATGGGGGCAGAAGCCGACGACTGGCCAACTCTCAGATTTGATAAACGGCCGCACAGAAGGTAATATTTTAAATTCAAAAAGCGTTGCATAGCACAAATGAACTAGTTTTCACATTACAGGATCACATGAGCACGTTCATTCAAAAATTACATCTTTAGCACATTTCTCCGCCACAAGGCGGGCACCCTTCAGGACACTGTCATAATACATTTCGGGGTGGCGATGCTCCTTGCCCCGCGGTGGCCCCTCCTTCACCAGCTTCTCGGCGTCCATCTTCGCCCAGTGCACTTTCACACGGGCAAAGGCCCTGCGTGCACCTTCAATGCAGACGGACCGCTTGATGACTTCAAACCAGGGGTAGGCATTCACAAACCGCCTCACCAAACCGAAGTAGCTGTTAGGCAGGGGATCGCCAGGCCACATCTGGACTATAAGGCCCTTCATGGCCTGTTCGGCCGCCTTGTGGAGCTCGACTAGTTGCTTCAGCTGGTCGCTCAAGGGCGTCGGGTGTTTGGTCCCAGTATACTGAGACCAGAACAACTTCTCCATCGAGCTCCCCTCCTCGGCCTGGTAGAACTCCGCGGCATCTGACACACTGCGGGGCAGATCTGCGAACGCTCCTGGAGAGCTCCGAACTCGGGTAAGTAAAAAGAAATTTTCTTTCACGTGCTTGCTTTGCATAATGAATGCCTTACCCGCCGCTATCTTCTTCACCGCCTCAATTTCCTGGAGGGCCTTTTGGGCTTCGGCCTTGGCATGTTTTGCGCTTTCGAGGGCCTTCACAAGCTCGGACTCTCGCGTCTTAGAGTCAAGCTCCAAGGACTCGTGCTTCTTAACGAGAGCCTGGAGCTCTTGCTGCACCGCGCCTACTCGAGCCTCTTGTTTTTCTCGCTCGGTGTGCTCCTTGGACGCTTTGTTTTTGGCCTCGTATAGCGCCTTCTTCAGGGTCACCACTTCGGTCATGGCTGAGGGAGTCCTGGATTAGGGGGTGTTCGGGTAGCCGGACTATACCTTCAGCCGGACTCTAGGACTATGAAGATACAAGATTGAAGACTTCATCTCGTGTCCGGATGGGACCTTCCTTGGCGTGGAAGGCAAGCTTGGCGATGCGAATATTCAAGATCTCCTACCATTGTAACCGACTCTGTGTAACCCTAACCCTATCCGGTGTCTATATAAACCGGAGGGTTGTAGTCCGTAGGACATCAACTCCATATACAACAATCATACCATAGGCTAGCTTCTAGGGTTTAGCCTCCTTGATCTCGTGGTAGATCTACTCTTGTACTACCCATATCATCAATATTAATCAAGCAGGAGTAGGGTATTACCTCCATCGAGAGGGCCCGAACCTGGGTAAAAACATCGTGTCCCTTGTCTCCTGTTACCATCCGGCCTTGACGCACAGTTCGGGACCCCCTACCCGAGATCCGCCGGTTTTGACACCGACATTGGTGCTTTCATTGAGAGTTCCTCTGTGTCGTCGCCTTTAGGCCCGATGGCTCCTTTGATCATCAACAACGATGCGGTCCAGGGTGAGACTTTTCTCCCCGGACAAATCTTCGTCTTCGGCGGCTTCGCACTGCGGGCCAATTCGCTTGGCCACCTGGAGCAGATCGAAAGCTACGCCCCTGGCCATCAAGTCAGGTTTGGAAGCCTAAACTACATGGCAGACATCCGCGGAGATTTGATCTTCGACGGATTCGAGCCACAACCAAGCGCGCCGCACTGTCTCGTGGGGCATGATCTAGCTCTGTCACCGAACAGTATCCCGAAGGCCGCAAATGCACCAGCTCCGACCCTTAATTCGGAGCCAGTTGTGTCAATCGAGGATGAGCGGTTGCACGTCACCTCGGGGGCTGCAATCTCAAAGGCGATCGAGCCGAACGCCGGCCCCACACTCCGCGTGATTCACGACTCCAAGGATCCGGACTCCTCTTCGGACTCCGAACCCCCCGCGCCCCTGCCGATCGAATTCGATTGGGCGCCAATAATGGAGTTCACCGCCGCGGACATCTTTCAGCACTCGCCTTTTGGCGATATCTTGAATTCTCTCAAGTCTCTCTCTTTATCAGGAGAGCCCTGGCCAAACTGCGGTCAGCGAGGATGGGATACTGACGATGAAGAAATTCAAAGCCCACCCACCACCCACTTGGTAGCCATTGTCGACAATTTAAACGACGTGCTCAACTTCGACTCCGGAGACATCGACGGCATGGATGACGATGCAGGAGATACCGATGAACCAACGCCCACAGGGCATTGGACAGCCACCTCATCTCACTATATGTACATGGTGGATACCCCTAAAGGAAGCGACAACGATGAAAAACGGGATGGAACGGGAGATCGACCCCCCGAAAAGCAATCAAAGCATCAGCGTAAACGCCGACCCAAGCCCTGCCTCGATAAAAACCAGCCATAGAGCAGGACGAGCCGGTAGACGACGAGCAGGCCTTAGAGCAACCGTTCGAACAGGGCAACACGAATAGAGAAACCGAACATCCCTCCTCTGGCAAAAACGGCATTCCGGACGACCTCACGCCTGATAAATCCATGGAGCATAAGAATCTCCACAAGAGGCTCGTTGCAACTGCACGCAGCCTGAAAAAGCAGAAGCGGAAGCTAAAAACAGCGGAAGATGCACTGCGGATTAGATGGAGCAAAGTAATCAATACCGCAGATAAATATGGCGACGATCGCCGCACTAAAAGCTATCCGAAAAGAAAGCTACTGCCTGAATTCGATGAAGAGGCCCTAGAGCCCTCGCATTCAAAAAATAAGAAAGCCACACGGTCGGATAGACGACCCCATAAAGTGGCAAGCGGCGCCGCACTTAAATCGGCATGCGACCCACCTAAGGATTCGCATCATGGCCTAGTTAGGTCCATTTATGGGCCAAGAAAGCAAGCTCTCGTAAGCAATGCAATAAAGCCATCATCAGAATCCGGCACACCCAAATACAGGGGCGCCGCACACCCCCTATGTTTCACCGATGAGGTCCTGGACTATGAATTTCCAGAGGGATTCAAACCCGTAAACATAGAGGCATATGATGGAACAACAGACCCTGGAGTCTGGATCGAGGATTATATCCTCCACATACACATGGCTAGGGAGATGATCTCCATGCCATAAAATATTTACCCCTTAAGCTTAAAGGGCCAGCCCGGCATTGGCTTAAAAGCCTTCCTGAAAACACAATTGGAAGTTGGGAAGAGCTCGAGGATGCTTTTCGAGCAAATTTTCAAGGGACCTATGTCCACCCTCCGGATGCAGACGATCTTAGTCACATAACTCAACAGCCCGGAGAATCAGCTCGGCAGTTCTGGAATAGATTCCTCACTAAAAAGAATCAGATAGTCGACTGTCCAGACGCTGAAGCCTTAGCAGCTTTCAGGCATAACGTCTGAGACGAATGGCTCGCCAGACACCTCGGCCAAGAAAAGCCAAGAACAATGGCCGCACTAACAAGCCTCATGACCCGCTTTTGTGCAGGAGAGGACAGCTGGATGGCAAGGTGCAGCCCCAACGACCCAAGTACATCCGAAACTAGGGATGGAAATGGAAGACCGCGACGCAACAAGGACCGTCGCCGGACTAAGGAAAAAAGTCCGAAGAGCACGGCAATCAATGCCGGATTCAAAGGCTCACGACAAAATCAGACAAAACCGCCCCTCTAGGATAACAGGGACAATCCATCCAACTTAAAAAAATCCTGGACAGGATATGTCAGATACACAGTACTCCCGGGAAGCCTGCTAACCATACCCACAGAGATTGTTGGGTTTTCAAACAATCCGGCAGACTCAATGCCGAACACAAGGGGCTCGACACACCAAGCGAAGACGAGGACGAACCCCAAAAGCAGAGCACCAGGAAACAAAAGAACTTCCCACAAGGAGTAAAAACAGTGAACTTACTTCACATAACAAAACGTGCGGCACCCATAAAGGTACGCACCACACGACATATCCCCAAAGGGTCCCGCCACTGGTTGTCAAAACCAATCATCTTCGATCAGCTAGATTATTCTAGAAATATCAAGAATGCAGGATGGACTGCCTTGATACTCGATCCAATAATTGATGGACTCCAGTTTTCAAATGTCCTTATGGACGGCGGCAGTGGACTAAACCTAATATATCAGGATACAATCCATCACATGGGGATAAACCCAGCAAGAATCCGCCGCAGCAAAACCTCCTTTCAAGGGGTAACACCTGGTCCGGACACCCATTGTATGGGTTTTCTCCGGCTTGAAGTTATATTCGGCTCTGCCGATAACTTCCGCCGCGAAAAGCTGACCTTCCATATCGTCCCGTTCTCAAGTCGCTATCAAGCACTACTGGGACGCGAAGCTTTCGCTCGCTTTAACGCAATAGCGCATTATGCATCTCTCACGCTTAAGATGCCTGGTCCACGAGGCATCATCTCTTTGAAGGGGAAGCACTAAAGTGCGCCTCCCCAAGCGGAGGACTGTGCGGCCACTTTGACAGCCCCACAGTAAAATGGCCTCACCGGCCAAAAAAACTTCGAAATAGGTCATTAAAGACCACGAACGCGGATAGACGAGTTCGGTACAAAATCATCATTGATGCAGGCTTAGTGTCCATATACCCCCGCACTAGGGGCTCCATGCATATACAATAAGAGACAACAAAGCTCATTTTTTTCTACTTTATACTTTGTTTATTTTAAACTTTTGTTCGGCACGACCCGTTTTCAACTCAGTTCCTCTCTTTTACAGATGAACGTCGTGCGGCGCCCGTCCAGGATACGGCACAACGGAGACACAGGCGCAGACGTGCAGTAGGGACCCGTCCTAAAGGATTCTTTTTAGATTAAGACCCTGCGTAAACCTTTTTTACTGTCTCTAGTTGCTACACATCCCCTGGTTTTTTCTGATATAACCAAGGAGGAGGCTGGCGTCTTGGCATGTGGCCACGTCAGAATTTTTGCACGTACCTGGACACTAGGGGCTTCTTTAATAAAGAGTGTTGTTTCGCCCGCACTCATAAAGACCGAACACCTCAGGGAGTGTTCGGCATCGCGAGTTTTGGCATTATATGCATCAGCTGCGAATCATGTCTTTGGTCAAATGTTGGGTTGCCCGGCTCCTGAGTTCGGCTACCTTACGTTCCGCTCTATCGGCTAAGGTAGCACCAGGAGAACTACTGCGATTGTGCCCCCGTTCGGCCGGGCGAGCACCTCAGTAGAGAAAGCCGAAAACTGACTGTCATGATGTAGCGTGAGACTGGTCAGCCACTCGATGACCTATCGGAATCTATCGGGTTCCTCCGCTTTAACGAAGGGCCACTTCCCGGTCAGGCACATACGCGCCCCGAACTCGGGCGAGCGCAGTCTCCACCAAGGGGCTACCTAAATAGTCTCACTGTCAAGCTCCTATGGCTAAGTGAAAGTGTTAAAGCATTATAGTCCGGTTGCCTGGCCCGCTGCGCTATCACCTCCTTTGTAGGACCAAGACGTTGGGTTAAGTGTGAAAATACGTCTACTACGAGCACCCACGCACTATGTGCATGGGGGCTGAAGCCAACGACTGCCATCTTTCAGATTTTGTATATATATATATCTTAAAACGGCCGCACAGGAGGTGTTCCCAATACTTGAAGGCACAAGTATAAAAAGGCCACTACAGTTTATCAAAATATTACTTTATAATTACATATGCTATCATAACATAGCATCTTTCGAGCACTGCGTCTCTATTACACGAGCGCCTTCAAGGACTTCCTGAGAATAGTGCTCAGAAGGTACTCGGCTTTTGTTCGAATCTCGGGACGCAACAACGGTGGTCTCCATCTCTACCCAGTATGTCTTGACACGGGCAAGAGCCATCCTTGCGCCCTCTATGCATGCTGACCTCTTCATTGCATTAATACACGGCACCGCGTCAAGGAATTGCTGCACCAAGCTGAAATAACTCTTCGGCTCCGATCTCCCCGGCCACAGATGACCCATGACGTACTTCATGGCGAGTCCGGACAACCTATTCAGTTCGGCCCATTGAGCCAAACGATCTTCCACTGCCAGTGGACGCTCTGGATTGTGAAACTGCGACCAGAAAAGCTTTTCCACTTCGCGATCTTTCTGATCTCGAAAGTGTTCGGTCGCATCAGCAGCACTCGCTGCCAAATCCAGATAGGTATCCTCCACACTCCACATCCGGTCCAATGGAGCAAACTTTGGATCGCAAAATTTCCTTCGCAGCATAAAGGGCTTTCCAGCCGCAATCTGTTCGGCCTGACGCAGCTCCTCCGTCGCAGCTCTCATCGCAGAGCGCGCGTCCTTGGCATTGGCAACGGCCTTCTCTAAGTCCGTCTGTTTCGCCTGGTCTTCTTTCTCAAGAAGTCTGCAACGGTCTGCAACGCTCTTTAACTTTTCGGCCATCTCGGCCATCTCTTCCTTGCTTCGGCAATGAGCAGCCTGTTCGGCTCTCAGCTCTTCAAGGGCTTTCTTGGCAGCCGCATCACTTTCTCTGGCTTGTTCTTTAGCTCGGGCAAGTTCTGCCCTAAGACTCTCCACAGCGGCCGCACCATCTGCGTCAAGCACACACATCGTAAGAAACTGGCATAAAACTCTTCTTACCTGATGCCGCCCGAGGAATTACATACCTTGAGCCTCATCAAGCTGCTTGTTGACAAGCGCGATGTCGGCATCTGCCACGTCCAGTTGCCGCTTTAGTTCGGCAAAATCATCAGTTCGGCTCGATTTCGGACACCCTGCCGCCTACATTCAAAGGTGACATCTTAGACCTGGGTTTATGATCCTCCGCGTGCCGTCATTTCTTGATGACGCGCAGAGTCTCAGGGGCTACTATCTGCACAGGGCGCATCTTATTCATGCGCAACTGACAAAAGTGTACATTATCTAATGTACCTCAAAACCCGTCAGTAAACTTTTGACGGCCTCATGCAATCCGCTCTCTGCGGATGAGATCCTTTCAATCACCATGCCCATCAATGCACGGTGATCCTCTGAGATAGAAGCTCGCCCCAGCAGAATCTTTAGCTCCTCCGACCGAGCACCAGACGGTACCGGACTTGTCCCATGACCTCTTTCGAAGGCCGGACGCGGAGAACCTCGGGGGGCCACACAGCTATCTTCCGCCCCTGCCGGATTCGGAGAAACCCTCCGTGACGACACCTCAGGGTCGCCCGCCTCGCTAGGCGGCACGACAGGGGGAGGCGTCCCGCTCTCCATCATCTCCGGAAGGAGATCCCCCGAAGACGAGCTCTGCTGAGAAGGGCTAAGGTCCAAGCTACAAGGTAAAAATTCGGTTAATCTTCTCAGTTATAAATCAAGGATTTCCCTCATCCCTCAAAAGGAAAATCTTTCTCTACTTACGGCTCGCTGGAGGGCTGATCCCCTTGAGGGCGTAGTCTGGCTGAGGAACTCCCCGGCGTCGGACCCTCTAACGAGGATTTTCCCCCGCTTCGAGGCCATGGTTTCCGGGTTGTCAGAGGCGGCTCTCTTCTTCCCCTTAGGAGAGGAATTGTCGGTTCCTCCCTTCGGAGCAGCCTCCTTCGAGGAGGCCATAGTGTCCTTGTCCTCCCCCTTGCTTCCCTCCAAAGGCATTATCTCCAGCATCCTAACCAGCACGGGATCCGGCCTGGTTTCGGGAAGGGGAGCCGGGCACCTGATCAACTTTGCCTTCGGTATCCACTCCTGTTTAAAAGGATGGCTCTTTTAGGGGCAAGTTTATGAAAATTATACAGATAGAAGGTCCGGGCTGGGGACTGGGAATGACCTGCCCTTGAGCAGGCAACCTATGTGAAATTTCACCGGTCAGGAACTTAGCCTCCCTCAAGTTTAGTACGTCCTCCTCCGTGCGTCCATCGGCCTTGAAGGTCAAAACCGGACATTGTCGAAGGTCCGAAGCGCCTGGAATCTGGAGCCTAGGGTGTTGGAACTCGAGGTGACGGGCGAACTCGCTTGAGATTGAAAAAAGGAGTAAGGCCTTGGTCTCTTTATAAGAGGTTGAATACCAAGAGCCCTCCCCGTAACCGTTCGGGACTCGTCTTTAATCGAGGAAACATGCTAACGGGCGCGGTTGGGTTACCCACGTCCGTATTGATGAGAATCCCGTAAAAGGGGGTACATGATCTCTGCTTTGACAAGACGTGCCAAGGAAACCGCCTCGCAAAATGTGCAGAGGTGGGAAAGTAAAAACGATTCGAGTAAAAGACTTGGCCGTAGTGTGATGACACACTGTGGAATACGTCAGCAGATTTGATTTGTGTTAATATTATTCTCTCTATGGCAATATGTGGAAACTTAATTTGGAGAGCCGGACACTACTCTTGGTGTTTACAATCTTCTATGAAGGACTTGGAGGAGGAACCCGCCTTGCAATGCTGAAGACAATCTGCGCGCCGGACTCGTCATCATTGAAGCCTGGTTCAGGGGCTACTGAGGGAGTCCTGGATTAGGCGGTGTTCGGGTAGCCGGACTATACCTTCAGCCGGACTCCAGGACTATGAAGATACAAGATTGAAGACTTCGTCCCGTGTCCGGATGGGACCTTCCTTGGCATGGAAGGCAAGCTTGGCGATGCGAATATTCAAGATCTCCTACCATTGTAACCGACTCTGTGTAACCCTAACCCTATCTGGTGTCTATATAAACCGGAGGGTTGTAGTCCGTAGGACATCAACTCCATATACAACAATCATACCATAGGCTAGCTTCTAGGGTTTAGCCTCCTTGATCTCGTGGTAGATCTACTCTTGTACTACCCATATCATCAATATTAATCAAGCAGGAGTAGGGTATTACCTCCATCGAGAGGGCCCGAACCTGGGTAAAAACATCGTGTCCCTTGTCTCATGTTACCATCCGGCCTTGACGCACAGTTTAGGACCCCCTACCCGAGATCCACCGGTTTTGACACCGACAATGGCCCCTGGCACATTCATGATGATCCTATTATTTTGCAACCAAAATATCTTTTTTATATATAGACAAGGTATTGCTTACCTTCGCTCTCCTCGAACTGCCTGTTGGCAAGGCCGAGCTCTTCCTCGGACCGCTCAAGGTCCTGCTTCAGTGCAGCGACCTCCGTAGTACGTGCGGCAGCGGCCTGTAGTGAAGCCTGCATATTCACATAGACATATTATGATTAGACTCCTGTGATTATTATTTGATCCTCTATTCGGCTTTCCTTCGCGAACGCCAAACAGAGCATCAGGGGCTACTGTCTATGCGGTAATATTTTCCTATCCTTCGACTACTTACCTGAAAGCCTGTTGGGAGGCTGGCACAAGCTTGAGTTAGTCCATTTTTGGCAGACTGAACCTTCTCGATCACTGCACTCATGATAGTACGGTTGAGGGAGTCCTGGATTAGGGGGTCTCCGGACAGCCGGACTATATCCTTTGGCCGGACTGTTGGACTATGAAGATACGAGATTGAAGACTTCGTCCCGTGTCCGAATGGGACTCTACTTGGCGTGGAAGGCAAGCTAGGCAATACGGATAGGCATATCTCCTCCTTTGTAACCGACCTTGTGTAACCCTAGCCTCCTCCGGTGTCTATATAAACCGGAGGGTTTTAGTCCGTAGGACAACATACAATCATACCATAGGCTAGCTTCTAGGGTTTAGCCTCTCCGATATCGTGGTAGATCAACTCTTGTACTACTCATATTATCAAGAATAATCAAGCAGGGCGTAGGGTTTTACCTCCATCAAGAGGGCCCGAACCTGGGTAAAACATCGTGTCCCCTGCCTCCTGTTACCATTCGCCTTAGATGCACAGTTCGGGACCCCCTACCCGAGATCCGCCGATTTTGACACCGACATTGGTGCTTTCATTGAGAGTTCCTCGGTGTTGTCATCATTAGGCTTGATGGCTCCTTCGATCATCGATAGCGATGCAGTACAGGGTGAGGCTTTCCTCCCCGGACATATCTTTGTATTCGGCGGCTTTGCACTGCGGGCCAACTCACTTGGCCATCTGGAGCAAATCGAGAGTTACGCCCCTGGCCACCAGGTCAGGTTTGGAAGCTTAAACTACATGGCCGACATCCACGGAGACTTGATCTTCGACGGATTCGAGCCCCTAACGAGTGCGCTGCACGGTCACGATGAGCATGATTTAGCTCTACCATCGGACAGTGTTCAGGAGACCGCACCAGCAACCACTCCGACCCTCAATTCGGAGCCAATTGCGCCATCCATGGACGGGTGATAGACCCCGCCACGAAGGTCGTATTCTCAGAGGCGATCGAGCCGAATATCGACCTTACCCTTCACGGGAGCCATGACGCCGAACTACCGGATTCTTCCCCGGCCACAGACTCCGAACCGCCTGCGCCCGTGCCTATTGAATCTGACTGGGCGCCGATCATGGAGTTCACCTTCGCAGATATATTTTAGCACTCGCCCTTCGGCGACATACTGAACTCATTAAGGTCTCTCTCCCTGTCAGGAGAGTCCGGGCCGAACTATGTTCGGCAGGATTGGGATGCGGATGACGAAGAAATTCGCTGCCCACCCACCACCCACTTAGTAGCCACTGTCGACGATTTGACCGACATGCCCGACTTCGACTCTGAAGACATTGACGGTATGGACGACTATGCAGGAGACGAACAGGAACCACTGCCCACTGGGCACTGGACGCCCACTTCATCATATGATGTATACATGGTGGACACACCCAAAGAAGACGACGACGAGGAACGGAAGGACACAGCGAAGGGTTGTTCCCTCGAGAAGCAGTCAAAGTGGCGGCGTAAGCGCCGCTCCAAATCCCGCCTCGGCAAAAACACCGATCATAAAGACCCAGCGATAGAGCAGGGTGAACCATCGCCTGACCACGGCAACACGGAGAATCAAACTGAACAACCCGACTCCGTCGAAGATAACAGTCCGGACGACTTCACACCGGACAAGCACCCAAAGCATCAGAATGCCCATCAAAGGCTTGTTGCCACTGCGAGGAGTCTGAAAAAGCAGAAGCAAAGGCTCAGGCTTGCACAAGACACACTCAGAATCAGATGGAGTGAAGTACTCAACACTGCATCGAAGTACGGCGGTAATCGCCACACCAAGAGCTATCCGAAGCGAAAGTTGCTACCTGAATTCGATGAGGAGGCCTTAGATCCCCCGTAACCAAAAACCAGAACGGCCATCCAGTCAGATAGACGACCTCGTGGCCAACATAGAGCGGCAAACAATGCCGCACATAAGCCAGTACGCGATCCACGTGAGGGCTCGCATCAAAAGGACGGTGCAACCAGATCCATCTACGGGCCACGCAAGTGCGCTCCAGCATGCAATGCAACACAACAAACATCCCAACACCACGGTACACCAAAATACAGGGGTGCCGCACACCCCCTATGTTTCACCGATGAGGTGCTGGACCATGAATTTCCAGAGGGATTCAAACCCGTAAACATAGAGGCGTACGACGGAACGACAGACCCTAGGGTCTGGATTGAGGACTACATCCTCCATATCCATATGGCTCAAGGAGACGATCTCCACGCCATCAAGTACTTACCCCTCAAGCTCAAAGGGCCAGCTCGGCACTGGCTTAAAAGCCTCCCCGAAAACTCCATTGGAAGCTGGGAAGAGCTCAAAGACGCCTTTTAGGCAAATTTTCAAGGGACCTATGTCCGACCACCAGATGTAGACGATTCAAGTCATATAACTCAACAGCCCGGAGAGTCAGCCCGAAAGCTTTGGAACAGGTTCCTCACTAAAAAGAACCAAATAGTCGACTGTCCGGAGCCGAAGCCTTAGCAGCTTTTAAGCACAGCGTTCGAGATGAATGGCTTGCCAGACACATAGGCCAAGAAAAGCCAAGAATAATGACAGCATTAACATGCCTCATGACCCGCTTTTGCGCGGGCGAGGACAGCTGGTTAGCCCGATGCAGCACCAGCGACCCAAGTACATCCGAAGTCAGGGACGGAAACGGGAAATCACGAAGCAGCAAAAACAAGCGCCGGAATAAAGAAGACAGCCCGAAGAGCACGACAGTAAACGCCGGATTCAGAAGCTCTCGGCCAGGTCAGCAAAAGCTACCCTCCAAAGGCAACAGAGACGAATTGTCCAGCCTAAACAAGATTCTGGACCAAATATGTCAGATCCATAGCACCCCTGATAAACCTGCAAATCATACCCATAGAGAATGTTGGGTCTTCAAGAAGTCCGGCAAGCTCAACACCGAACATAAGGGGCAGGATACACCAAGCGAAGACGAGGACTAGCCTCGCAAGCAAAGCACTGGGGAATAGAAGAAATTCCCACCAGAAGTCAAAACAGTAAACGTGTTACACGTGACAAAGGGGAGAAACAAAGCGGCACTCCTAGAGACACATGCGCCATGGCCTATCACCGCGGACTCCTGCCACTGGTCGTCCCAACCGATCACCTTCGACCATCGGGATTACTCGACAAGTATCCGACGTGCAGGATGGGCTGCCTTGGTATTAGACCCAATAATTGACGGATACCACTTCACACGAGTCCTGATGGATGGTGGCAGCAGTCTAAACCTGATATATCAGGACACAGTACGAGAAATGGGGATAGACCCAACCTGATGTATCCTGCCATATTTGTAATCGAACTCTTGCCATTTCCAGCACTAAGTTATGATATTTCCTTGTTGTCAGGTTTTTGTCTCTGTGTTGCTTTTGTCTTTGTCATGCATCTCATATCATGTCATCATGTGCATCGCATTTGCTTACGTGTTCGTCTCATGCATCCGAGCATTTTCCCCGTTGTCCGTTTTGCATTCTGGCGCTCCTATGTCCTCCGGTGTCCCCTTTTACCTCTTTTCGTGTGCGGTATTAAATATTTCTCCGGATTGGACCGAGACTTGCAACGGCCTTGGTTTACTACCGGTAGACCGCCTGTCAAGTTTCGTGCTATTTGGACTTCATTTGATACTCCAACGGTTAACCGAGGAACCGTGAAGGCCTCGTGTGTGTTGCAGCCCAACACCTCTCCAAAGTGGTCCAAAACCCACCAAAACCCCTTCCATCATCTCGGTCGTTCAATCACGATCGCGTGGCCGAAAACCATGCTCAATTTGGAGCTTCCTAGCTCCTTCTATGTATAAAAAGGCATCTCCACCAAAAATCCCGGATCATTTCCATCCTAACCCTAGCCCCACTCCTCTCCGCGCGCCAGACAATGTCGCCGCCGCCACTCCCATGCCGCCACGTGTCCCATCGGTGCCCACATCGCTGCCGGCCCGCCCGGGCCCGCGGGAAGCCCTCCAAGCCCGGTTCGTCCCCGCCGCCCAACACCGCCTGCCGTGCCTGAGCTCCGCCGCGCCGCCGTTTCCTCCTCCTCACCGGCCGCCAAGTCCGGCCACCGCGGCCACCATCGCCGCTCGCTGCCCCGTGCATCACCCCGCTGCCTCCACCGGCCAGATTCGCCGCTGGGAGCCGCGCCCCCACATCCGACGCCCCCCTCAGTCGCGCCCGCACCTCGGGCGACCGGATCCGGCCAGATCCGGCCTCCCCCGTCCCTTCCTCCGGAGACCTCTAACTCGGCGAGCTCGATATCGAACCTCGGTTCGCATGCCCCGGACGAACCCTAGATCCCGAAGGTCGTTTTCCTACCAAGTCCAGTAAATTTTCTAGCATACTTCATTGCATCATTTTCGTGTTGGACATGTAGCATATCATTTGTTCGTCTGATGTACTTCATTCATTCATTGCAATGTTCATTTGAGTTCATCTTGATGCCCTAAATGTTGTTGCAAGAGTGCTATGTAATGTTAGTTTCAGATTCTTATCAGAATTGGACATTTGTCATTTTTGCCATGTTTAATGTGTGCCTCCTATGAACTTGAGCCCTACATGTGTTTTGGGCTATGCCATGCCATCTTTACAGGGGTGTATGCCATGTATTTTTGTGATCAATGTGGTGACTAGCACCTGCATGCAAAGTAGCTCTCATGATGTTACTGATTTCAGGGACTTAAAATTTCACTAAGTCATTTCCCTGATGTTGTTTTTATGCCATGTATTCATGTTGCTATAGAGTGATCCATGCCTTTTTGAGCATGTTCAGTAAGGATGATTTTGCACATGATTGTGCTCTATCCATCCATGTCTTTGTTTGCATTTATGGAGTACTCTAGCATGACTCAATCTTGCTCTACTTTTGCTATAAAATGTTCCTGGCAGATTGTTTACGTGTTAGTCAATTTTGCCAAGGTTGTTGTAGTTGATCCATGCATGCTATGAGATGGGTCTTGCCATGGTTAGCTACTTGATCATGTCTTATTCCTGGGAGTATGCTTAGTTTGTCATGCAATGCCTTGTGTTGAGTGCATCGAGCTCGCAAACATGCCTACGTAACTCTGATTATGCCATGTCCAGTTTTCTGCTAAGTCTGAATCTGTTAACGAAACTTGCTATGTTTACATGGGTGCCATCATATTTTCTGATCCTTTTTGGCTTATGGTCAGTAAGGTACTTTTGTTATATGCTTTGAGCAGATTCATGCCATGCCGTGTGTTGCTATGATCTGGTCCTGTAGCATGTTGATATCTTGCTCTAAACATTGCTTCCTGATGTTAATTCCTGGCATGTTGTTATTCTCACTAAGTCTGTGAAGCTGATATCTTTTGCACTTTTGCCATGCTTGTTTGAACCTGCTATTGTGTGATTTAGCCGTTAGCTCAGTGTTCATCTTTTGTCAAGCATCTTGAGTAGATCACTTCCATGTGCTTTGTTGCTATGTTAGAGTGCAGTAGCTTAGTTCTTGTTGCATTTTAGATGACATCGTGTTGTTAATCGCAGAATTGTGTCATTATTGTTTTGCTTGCCATTTGCAAACCGTGCATCCGATTCCAGTGATCTTTATATCGATATCGACCGAAATCAACTCATCTTTCCAGCAGCACTCTTGGTTTTCCAAGTTGAGGCCTGGTTCAATCTTTCCTTTCCGAAGCATGCATATGCATTGCATATTACATCCCGCATATCATGCCATGTTTTGCATCATGTTGCTTGCGCATTGCACCGTGGTTGATTGTGTTTCCCTTGCTTGTGTTCTTGCTTTGGGTAGAGCCGGGAGACGAGTTCGTGATCGAGGAACCCGTTGAGTACGCTTACGAGGATCAACCTAACGTCAACTCGGAGAACTTTGCAGGCAAGATGACCATACCCTCGAAATCACTTCTATCTTTGCTTGCTAGATGCTCGCTCTATTGCTATGCCTATGCTATGATACCTACCACTTGATTATCATGCCTCCCATATTGCCATGTCAAACCTCTAACCCACCTTGTCCTAGCAAACCGTTGTTTGGCCATGTTACCGCTTTGCTCAGCCCCTCTTATAGCGTTGCTAGTTGCAAGGTGAAGATTGGAGTTTGTTCCTTGTTGGAACTTGATTATTGTTGGGATATCATTATTATATCTTGTTTAATTTAATGCACCTATATACTTGTTAAAGGGTGGAAGGCTCGGCCTTATGCCTGGTGTTTTTTTCCACTCTTGCCGCCCTAGTTTCCGTCATACCAGTGTTATGTTCCTTGATTTTTGCATTCCTTACGCGGTTGGGTTATAATGGGAACCCCTTGATAGTTCACCTTGAATAAAACTCCTCCAGGAAGGCCCAACCTTGGTTTTACCATTTGCCACCTAGCCTTTTTCCCTTGGGTTTCGTGGACTCAAGGGTCATCTTTATTTTACCCCCCCCCGGGAGAGTGCTTCTCTAACTGTTGGTCCAACTTGAGCGATGTCCGGCACCCCCTGGGCAACTAGGGTCTATGCCAAACCCGATGTCTAGCTCATCCGGTGTGCCCTGAGAATGAGATATGTGCAGCTCCTATCGGGATTTGTCCGCACATTCGGGTGGCTTTGCTGGTCTTGTTTTACCATTGTCGAGATGTCTTGTAACCGGGATTCCGAGTCTGATCAGGTCGTCCTGGGAGAAGGAATATCCTTCGTTAACCGTGAGAGCTTGTGATGGGCTAAGTTGGGACACCCCTGCAGGGTTTTGAACTTTCGAAAGCCGTGCCCGCGATTATGGGAAGATGGGAATTTGTTACTATCCGGTTGTATAGAATTGAGATTTAACTTAATTAAAATGGATCAATAGCGTGTGTCGCCATGATGGTCTCTTTTTGGCGGAGTCCGGGAAGAGAACATTGTCTCGTGTTATGCTTGAACGTAAGTAGTTTTAGGATCACTTCTTGATCTTGTTGCTTCTCGACCATGCTTTGCCTTCTCTTCTCGCTCTCATTTGCGTATGTTAGCCACCATATATGCTAGTGCTTGCTGCAGCTCCACCTCACTACCTTTTCCTACCCATGAGCTTAAATAGTCTTGATCGCGAGGGTGTGAGATTGCTGAGTCCCCGTGACTCACAGATTACTTCCAAAAACCAGATGCAGGTGTCGATGATGCCATTCCAGGGGATGCCGAACTCAAGTGGGAGTTCGACGAGGACTCATGACGTTTCTACGTTTCCTTTCTAGATGATCAGTAGTGCAGCCCAGTCGGGGCGATCGGGGATGTTATGCATTTGGGGTTGTCTTTATTTTGGTTCCATAGTCGGACCTTGTTTGTATCTGGATGATGTAATGCTATATTAATATATTGTGTTAAGTGGCAATTGTAAGCCAACTCTGTACCTCTTTCTTATTCAATACATGGGATGTGTAAAGATTACCCCTCTTGCGACATGCCTACAATGCAGTTATGCCTCTAAGTCATGCTTCGACATGTGGGAGATATAGCCGCATCGTGGGTGTTACAAGTTGGTAATCAGAGCCTTCCCCAACTTAGGAGCCCCCTGCTGATCGAATCACTGGCGTTGTTGAATCTAGAAAAATGTTTTGAGTCTTATAGGATTATATATATCGGAGAGTAGGATTCTTTTTACTCCTCAGTCCCTTCGTCGCTCTGGTGAGGCATCCTGACGTAGAGTTTTGACTCTTCTCTTCTCAAATTTCACTAAAAAAATTTAGGATCACGCGGGTATCTTGGAATCGTTCCGATGGTTTTGTGACGAGAACATTGTTCTTGGTGCCTCCTGACATTTAGGGGTTGTGGCAGTGTCCCGGGGAGTTGAGCTCCGAGGTGTTGTCGTCACAATTTTATCGTTGCAGTTCTGGAATACCTGAGTTTCGCTGACATCGAAAATCTCTTTTACGCAGTTGTTGGTGAGATAACCTCGACGCCACCCAGTACTGGGGCGGGAGTTCGGGAGTATTGCCATAACTCGTATAACAAATGCTTTTCGAAGGTTGAGGTAAATGATTTCCGAAGGTTTCTTGGTTATGTGTTGAAGGATGGATACAGCTGGATGTAGGATTTGCTAGCTTTGGGTGAGATATTATGCTTCCCCTGTATCCCCAACACCTGATTGCATAACCGGAAAATTTCAGGAGTTTCATAGGTGGGAATTCTTGTAGCTCTAGTATTTCTTCCGCAGATATTTGGTTTGTGATGGGTAATCCTTACCAATTATTTGTTCATGTCCGTACCTTGTTGTTTTATTCATCTATCTCTAAGTGGATTCTCAATTTATGGAAGTGTGATGATTTACTTTGGAATTCATTCGTTCATTTTTGTTCGAATGTTAAGGCTACATGTTGCAATTTCGATCCATTGATTCAGCTTAAATATATGTCTTTCAAGATGCTAACGGATGTCACCCTCTTCAGGATGGCTCCTCCAATGCGTCAGAATCCTGAACTACCGCCACCACCTCCACCTCCGGAGGCATGGCAAGTTGTGATGGCCGCCACCAACGCCAACACGAAGATGCTTTTGCAAATCTTGAAAGAGCGCAACCAAGGAAATCAAGGCCATGGCAACAATCAATCTCAGTTTGCTACCCTCAACCAGTTCCTCGCAAACCAGCTGAAGTCTTTCAGTAACTGTGTCGAGGCAACAGACGCTGATGATTGGCTCGTGGATATCTGCAAGCATTTCGAGTGCAGCAACGTCAGGCCTGAGGACTTTGTCAAGTTTGCTTCGTTCCAACTCAAAGACCAAGCTGCAGAGTGGTATCAACAATACAAAGATTCCAGAGGAGGTCGTGTGATTACCTGGGATGAATTCCGCCAAGACTTCAAAGCTCACCACATTCCTCAGAGTGTTGTTGAGAGCAAGCGTGAGGAGTTCCGCAATCTGAAGCAAGGCAGCTTGTCTGTTTACCAGTACAACATCATGTTCCAGAAGCTCGCTCGTTTCGCTAAGCAAGACGTCCCTGACGAGAAGAGCATGATTTATCAGTTCAGAGGTGGCCTCAGAGAAGATCTGCAACTAGCCTCGTGCTTTTTGAGCCGAAGAAGTACGATGAGTTCTACAACATGGCACTGAAGCAAGAGGCTGCTCAGCTCAAGTGTGATGCTTCCAAGAAGACGAGTCAGGGATGCAACTCCTTCTTCTTCTTCAACTCAAGTGGCAGCTAAGGAGCAAAAGTACTGGTTGACTCCTCCTCCTCCGTTCCGTCAGCCTTATCAGCAGAAGAGCAAAGGTGGCAATGGATCCTCCCACCCACCCAACCCAGGCTTTCAGAACAAATCTTCGTCTCATGCTCCAAGGTTAAGTGCTCCGTATCATCGGGCACTCTCAGAGGTTACGTGCAACAAGTGTCAGTAGAAGGGTCACTATGCAAACAAATGCTTCAACCAGAGGCGTCTTCCTCCTCATCCTCCTGTGAGATCTGCCAGCAATGCAGTGGTCAAGCATAATCCCAAGTCTGCAAAGGTCAACTTGATGAACGCAGCTCAGGCAGAGGACTCTTCAGAAGTGATCATGGGTAATCTTCCTGTTAATGATATTCCTGCAAAAGTCCTTTTTGATACTGGTGCATCGCATTGTTTCATTTCAAGACCATTTGCATCTAAGCATGAGTTGCCTTTCCAAGATTTGCCTAGGCAGTTATCAGTTGTCTCTCCGGGTAAATTCATGAATGCAAGCTCTATGGTTCCGGATGTTTCTATGATGATGGGCGACTATATGTTTCTGTCCGCTAAAATTGTTCTTGGTAACTCGGATATTGATCTAATTCTCGGCATGGACTGGATTTCTAAGCACAAGGCTCAAATTGATTGTGCTGCCAGGCAGATTCAATGACACACTCATCTGAGGATGTGATCGTCTTTGCCGCTCGTGATGATACCATTCGATTGTTTTCTCTCAATGAGAAGGGCGAGTTGAATGCCATCTCTCAGATTCCAGTCATTTGTGAATATCAAGACGTCTTTCCAGAAGAGCTTCCAGGAATGCCTCCTCACCGGCCAGTTGAATTCGTCATTGATCTTGAGCCTGGCACGAAACCTGTTTGCAAACGTCCTTACAAGCTTGGACTAGAAGAGTTGAAGGAGCTGAAGAAACAACTCGATATACAAGAGCGTATGGGTCTGATCCGACCAAGTCCTTCTCCTTGGGGTTGTGGTGTTCTTTTTGTCAAGAAGAAGGATGGAACGGACCGACTTTGTGTCGACTACCGTCCATTGAACAAGAAGACCATAAAGAACAAGTACCCACTTCCCAACATCAATGAGCTTTTCGAACAACTCAAAGGTGCTCAAGTATTCTCCAAGCTTGACCTCCGTATGGGCTATCATCAGATTCGCATTCGTGAAGAAGATATCCCCAAGACAGCATTCAGAACAAGCTATGGTTCATATGAATACACTGTCATGTCTTTCGGCCTTGTCAATGCTCCTCCAACATTCTCTCGCATGATGAACTTCATCTTCAACGCCTACACAAATGACTTCGTCTTGGTCTATCTCGATGACATTTTGGTCTTTTCCAAGAACAAGGAGGATCATGCCAAGCACTTGAGATTGGTGCTGGATAAACTCAGAGAACATCAGTTCTATGCGAAGTTTTCAAAGTGCGAGTTTTGGCTCGATGAGGTTCTCTACCTTGGGCATATCATCTCCGCCAAGGGCATAGCTGTTAGTCCCGAGAAGGTGTTTGCAATTGTGAATTGGGAACCGCCTCAGAATGTGAAGCAGCTCCGCAGCTTTATTGGGCTCACAAGCTATTGTCGAAGATTCGTTGAGAATTTCTCTAAGATCGTGAAGCCTCTTTCCAACCTCCTCCAGAAGCATGTGAAGTATGTCT
Organism: Triticum aestivum; assembly: GCF_018294505.1. Lineage (NCBI taxonomy): Eukaryota > Viridiplantae > Streptophyta > Magnoliopsida > Poales > Poaceae > Triticum > Triticum aestivum. The sequence goes on along the minus strand of NC_057797.1, from coordinate 519,330,687 downwards.
AGACAACTGAATGTGACATCGCTTTCAACACCCTAAAGAGAAGTTAGTCACAGCTCCAGTTCTGACTCCTCCTGATGAATCCAAACCATTCGAGGTTTTCTGTGATGCTTCCCTGCAAGGTCTTGGTGCTCTGTTAATGCAAGAGAAGAAAGTTGTGGCCTATACCTCTCGCCAGTTGAAGCCCAACGAAAAGAACTACCCCGCTGATGACCTCGAGTTGGTGGTAGTGGTCCATGCTCTTTTAACATGGAGACATCTCTTGTTAGGAAGGAAAGTGGACATCTTCACTAATCATAAGAGTCTCAAGTACATCTTCACTCAGCCGAACCTAAACCTCAGGCAGACTCGTTGGGTCGAAATGATTCAAGAGTATAATCCGAGTATTGAATATACTCCAGGCAAGGCCAATGTCATTGCTGACGCATTGAGCAGGAAGGCTTACTGCAACAGTTTGATTCTCAAGCCCTACCAACCAGAGCTTTGTGAAGCTTTCCGCAAACTTAATCTCCAAGTTGTTCCTCAAGGATTCCTTGCCAACCTCCAAGTCTCTCCTACTTTGGAAGATCAGATTCATGAGGCTCAACTTCTTGATGCTATGGTGAAGAAGGTGAAGATTTGGATTGCCAAGAGTCAACCCAAGTACAAGTGCTATCGTCTTGATGACAAGGATACTCTATTCTTCGAGGATCGCATTGTTGTTCCTAAGGGTGACCTTCATAAAGTCATCATGAACGAGGCTCACAATTCACTCCTCTCTATTCACCCTGGAAGTACAAAGATGTACCATGACCTCAAGCAGTCGTTTTGGTGGACTCAAATGAAGCGCGAGATTGCTCAGTTCGTGAATGAATGTGATGTCTGCAGAAGAGTGAAAGCAGAACACCAACGACCAGCTGGTCTCCTCCAACCTCTTGCCATTCCAGAATGGAAGTTTGACCATATTGAGATGGACTTCGTGACTGGATTTCCCAAGTCCAAGCGTGGCAATGATGCTATCTTTGTTGTCATCGACAAGCTCACTAAAGTGGCTCATTTTCTTCCTATCAAAGAATCTATCACAGCAGCTCAGTTGGCAGAGCTATATACCTCCAGGATTGTCTCCTTGCACGGCATTCCGCAGTTGATATCTTCAGATCGTGGAAGCATCTTTACCTCTAAGTTCTGGGATTCTTTCAGAAGGCCATGGGCACCAACATTCGCTTCAGCACAGCCTTTCATCCTCAAACTAGTGGCCAAGTCGAGCGAGTCAATCAAATTCTTGAAGATATGCTCAGGGCTTGTGTCATTTCTTTCGGTATGAAGTGGGAAGATTGTCTTCCATATGCCGAGTTCTCCTACAACAAGAGCTTCCAAGCGAGTTCGGGCAAGGCCCCATTCGAGATTCTCTATGGCAGGAAGTGTCGTACTCCTCTTAACTGGTCAGAGACTGGTGAACGCAACTTCTTGGCAATGACTTGATCACAGAGGCTAAAGAAATGTGCAAAGTCATTCGTGAAAATCTCAAAGCTGCGCAATCGCGCCAGAAGAGTTACTATGATAGCAAGCATCATGACTTGGCTTTCGAGATCGGAGACCATGTCTACCTCCGCGTCTCTCCAATGAAAGGTACTCGTCGCTTCGGTATCAAAGGGAAGCTTGCCCCTAGATACGTGGGTCCTTTCAAGATCATTGGCAAAAGAGGCGATCTCGCCTATCAACTTGAGCTTCCATCCAACTTTGCAAATGTGCACGACGTGTTTCACGTGTCTCAGCTTCGCAAGTGTTTCAAGACTCTGACCGCACCATCAACTTTAAGAGATTGATCTCCAAGAAGACCTGTCTTATCATGAGCATCCCGTTGCTATTCTTGAAGAAACTGAGCGCAAGACTCGCAACAAGTCTATCAAATTCCTGAAAGTGAAGTGGTCACATCATTCCGACCGAGAAGCCACCTGGGAATGTGAGGACCACCTCCGTTCCGAATATCCGGAGTTTTTCCAGTCCTAGATCTCGGGACGAGATCCTTTAGTAGTGGAGTGTTGTAACGCCCCGTATGTAACTTGCCATATTTGTATTCCAACTCTTGCCATTTTGGCTCTATGTTATGATATTCCCTTGTGGTTGGGTTTTGTCTTTATTTTGCTTTTTCCATGGTCATGCATTTCATATCATGTCATCATGTGCATCGCATTTGCATACGTGTTGTCTCAAGCATGCGAGCATTTTCCTCGTTGGTCCGTTTGCATTTCGCACTCCTACATCCACTGGCGTCCCCTTTTGCCTCTTTTCATGTGTGGGTGTTAAACATTCTCGGAGTGGACCGAGACTTGCCAAGCGGCCTTGGTATACTACCGGTAGACCGCCTGTCAAGTTTCGTGCCATTTGGACTTCGTTTGATACTCCAACGGTTAACCGAGGAACCGAAAGGCCTCGTGTGTGTTGCAGCCCAACACCTCTCCAAAGTGGCCCAAAACCCACCTAAACCCCTCCATCATCTCGGTCGTTCGATCACGATCGCGTGGCCGAAAACCGTGCTCAATTTGGAGCCTCCTAGCTCCTTCTATGTATAAAAGGCATCTCCCCAAAAATCCGGATCATCCACCCTAACCTAGCCCCGCTCTCTCCGCACGCCGGACACGTCCATCCGAGCGGACAACATCGCCGCCGCCTCCCATGCCGCCACTGTCCCGTCGCGCGCCACCATGCCGCCAGCCGCCTGGGCCCAGGGAGGCCCTCCTGGCCCGGTTCATCCCCGCCGCCCGACCCGCCTGCCCGCGCCCGAGCTCCGCCAGCCGCCGTTTCCTCCTCCTCGCCAGCCGCCAAGCTCCGACCACCGCGGCCACCATCGTCGCTCGCCGCCCCGTGCGTCGCCGCCCGCCTCCGCCCCAGATCCGCGCGGAGCCGCGCCCCACGCCGGCGCCCCCTCATCGCCGGCGCACCTCGGGCGACCGGATCCGGCCAGATCCGGCCTCCCCCGTCCCTTCCTCCGGAGACCTCTAACTCCGGCGAGCTCGAGATCGAACCTCGGTTCGCATGCCCCGGACGAACCCTAGATCCCGAAGGTCGTTTTCCTACCAAGTCCTAGTAATTTTTAGCATACTTCATCGCATCATAACTTTGCACCTGTGGCTTCGTTTTGGACATATAGCATATCAAATTGTTTGTCTCGACGTGTACTTCATTTCATTAAATTGCACCATGTTCATTTGAGTTCATCTTGATGCCCTAAATGTTGTTGCAAGAGTGCTATGCAATGTTAGTTTCAGATTCTTAGCAGAATTTGGACATTTGTCAATTTTGCCATGATTAATGTGTGCCTCCTATGGGCTTAAGCCCTACATGTGTTTTGAAGTATGCCATGCCATCTTTACAGGGGTGTATGCCATGTATTTTTGTGATCTTTGTGGTAACTATCACAAGCATGTAAAGTAGCTCTCGTAATGTTGCTGATTTCAGGGACTTAGAAATCTTCTAAGTCTTTTCCCTGATAATATTTTTATGCCATGTATTCTTGTTGCTACAGAGTGATCCATGCCTCTTTTGAGCATGTTCAGTAAGGATGATTTTGAGATATTGTTATGCTCTATCCATCCATGTCTTTGTTTGCAATTATGGAGCACCTAGCATGACTCAATCTTGCTCTACTTTTGCTATAAAATGTTCCTGGCAGATTGTTTACGTGTTAAGCAATTTTGCCAAGGTTGTTATAGTTTATCCTTGCATGCTATGAGAGTGTTCTTGCCATGGTTAGCTTATTCATCATGTCTACTTGCTGGGTGTATGCTTGGTTTGTCATGCAATGCATTGTGGTGAGTGAATCGAGCTCGCAAACATGCCTACGTGAATCTGTTTTGCCATGTTCCAGTTTTCTGCTAAGTCTGAATCTGTTAACGAAAGTTGCTATGTTCACATGGTTGTCATTGTATTTTCTGATCCCTTTTGGCTTATGGTCAGTAAGGGACTTTTGTTGTATGCTTTGAGTAGCTTCATGCCATGCCTTGCTTTGCCATGATAGGTTCTTGTAGCATGTTGTTATCTAGCTCTAAACATTGCTTCCTGATGTTAAATTCCTGGCATGTTGTTATTTTCACTAAGTCTGTAACCTGATATCTTTTGCACTTTTGCCATGCTTGTTTGAACCTGCTATTGAGTGATTTAGCCATAGCTCAGTGTTCATCTTTTGTCAAGCATCTTGAGTGGATCACTGCCATGTGCTTTGTCGTTATGTTAGAGTGCAGTAGCTTGTTGTTCTTGATGCATTTAGATGGCCTCGTGCTGTTAATCGCAGCTTTGTGCCATTATTGTCTTGCTTGTCATTTGCAAACCGTGCATCCGATTCCGGTGATCTTTATATCGATTTCGACCGAAATCAACCCATCTTTCCAGCGGCACTCTTGGATTTCCAAGTTGAGGTCTGGTTAAATCTTTCCTTTCTGGAGCATGCATATGCATCGCATATCACATCCCGCATATCATGCCATGTTTTGCATCATGTTGCTTACGCATTGCACCGTGGTTGATTGTGTCTCCCTTTGCTTGTGTTATTGCTTTGGGTAGAACCGGGAGACGAGTACGTAATCGAGGAACCCGTTGAGTACGCTTACGAGGATCAAGCTAACGTCAACTCGGAGAACTTTGCAGGCAAGATGAACATGCCCTCGAAATCACTTCTATCTTTGCCTGCTAGATGCTCGCTCTATTGCTATGCCTATGCTATGACCTACCACCATGCTTTACCATGCCTCCCATATTGCCATGTCAAACCTCTAACCCACCTTGTCCTAGCAAACCATTGTTTGGCTATGTTACCGCTTTGCTCAGCCCCTCTTATAGCGTTGCTAGTTGCAAGTGAAGATTGGAGTTTGTTCCTTGTTCGAACATGTTTATTTGTTGGATATCATTATTATATCTTGTTTACTTTAATGCACCTATATACTTGGTATAGGGTGGAAGGCTCGCCTTATGCCTGGTGTTTGTTACACTCTTTCCGCCCTAGTTTCCATCATACCGGTGTTATGTTCCTTGATTTTTGCGTTCCTTATGCGGTTGGGTTATAATGGAACCCTTGACAGTTCGCCTTGAATAAAACTCCTCCAGCAAGGCCCAACCTTGGTTTTACCATTTTCCACCTAGCCTTTTCCCTTGGGTTTCGCGGACACAAGGTTCATCTTTATTTAACCCTCCCGCGCCATGCTTCTCTAAGTGTTGTCCAACTGAGCGATGGTCCGGCGCCCCCTGGGTAACCAGGTCTATGCCAACCTGATGTCTGGCTCATCCGGTGTGCCCTAGAACGAGATATGTGCAGCTCCTATCGGGATTTGTGGCACATTCGGGTGGCTTTGGTGGTCTTGTTTTACCATTGTCGAGATGTCTTGTAACCAGGATTCCGAGTCTGATCAGATTGTCTTGGGAGAAGGAATATCCTTCATTGACCGTGAGATCTTGTGATGGGCTAAGTTGGGACACCCCTGCAGGGATTTGAACTTTCGAAAGCCATGCCCGCGGTTATGGGCAGATGGGAATTTGTTAATGTCCGGTTGTAGAAAACCTGAAACTTAACTTAATTAAAATGGATCAACAGTGTGTGTAGCCGTGATGGTCTCTTTTCGGCGGAGTCCGGGAAGAGAACACGGTCTTGAGTTATGCTTGAACGTAGGTTGCTCTAGGATCACTTCTTGATCATAGATTCTCGACCGTGCCTTGCCTTCTCTCTCTCTTTTGCGTATGTTAGCCACCATATATGCTAGTGCTTGCTGCAGCTCCACCTCATACCTTTTACCTACCTATAAGCTTAAATAGTCTTGATCGCGAGGGTGTGAGATTGTTGAGTCCCCGTGACTCATAGATTACTCCAAAACTAGACGCAGGGACCAATGATACCATTCCAGGAGATTCGACTGAGCTCAAGTGGGAGTTTGATGAGGACTCAGGATGACACTGTGTTTCCTTTCCAGACGATCAGTAGTGGAGCCCAGTTGGGACGATCGGGGATGTTATGCATTTGGGGTTGTCTTATTTTGGTTCCGTAGTCGGGGCTTGATTGTATCTGGATGATTGTAATGTTATATTTATGTATTGTTTGAAGTGGCGATTGTAAGCCAACTATGTACCTCTTTCCTTATTCAGTACATGGGATGTGTAAAGATTACCCCTCTTGCGACATTGCCTACAATGCGGTTATGCATCTAAGTTGTGCCCCGACACGTGGGAGATATAGCCGCATCGTGGGTGTTACAGATTGTGCCCTGGTTCATCCGGACGAGCACCTTAGTAGAGAAAGCCGAAAACTGACTGTCATGATATAGCGTGAGACTGGTCAACCACTCGATGACCTAGGGAATCTTCGGGATTCCTCCGCCTTAACGAAGGGCCGTTTCCCGGCCAGGCATGTACGCGCCCCGAATCCGGATGAGCGCGGAGACACAGGGGCTATATAGTAGCCCCACTGTCAAACTCCTCTGGCTAAGTGAAAGTGTTAAAGCATTATAGTCCGGTTGCCTAGTTCGCTGCGCTATCACCTCCTTAATGGACCAAGACGTTGGATCAAGTGTGAACATGCGTCTTCTCAAACACCCCCGCATTATATGCGTGGGGCTGAAGCCGACGACTGCCATCTTTCAGGTTATATACATATATACATAAACGGCCGCACAGGAGGCGTCATAGCACTTTCGGGCAAAAGTACAAATACAGCCTTGATAAATTCAATAAAACATTGTTTTTACAATGGGAATACATGTCACTCAAACATAATATTCTTCGAGCACTGAGGCTCTATCGAACGAGCGCCTTCAAGAACTTCTTCAAAGTAGTGCTCGGCAGCCACTCGGCCTATGGCCGAACCCTGTGCCCCAACAGTGGTGGCATCCATCTCTGCCCAGTATGTTTTGACACGGGCAAGGGCCATCTGCTGGCCTTCTATGCACGCCGACCTCTTTATAGCATCGATGTGTGGCACAACACCAAGGAATTGTTGCACTAAGCTAAAGTAGCTATTCGGCCTTGGCCCTCTCGGCCACAAATGATCCACAACGGACCTCATGGCAAGTCCGGATAATCTATGGATCTCGGCCCACTCGGCCATTTACTCATTCAACAGAAGCGGACGGGCTGGAGCATGAAACTGTGACCAAAACAGTTTTTCCACTTCGTGATCTTTCTGATCCTTGAAGTATTCGACCGCATCAGCCGCACTTGCAGCCAAATCCATGTAGGCGTCCGCAGAACTCCATAGCCGGTCCAGAGGTGCATACTTCGGATCCCCGAACTTAGTCCGCAAAAAGAAGGGCTTCCCGGACACAATATCTGCAGCTTGATGCAGCTCCTCCTTCATCGCTCTAATTTTGGAGCGGGCTTCCTTGGCAGCCACCCGGGCCTTCTCCAGGTCCGTCACCTTTGCCCGGTTTTGCTCTTTAAGAAGCCGGTAACGGTCAGCAGCATCTTTCAACTCTACAACCATCTTGGCTATTTTTTCCTTGCTCTCGCAATGCGCGGCCTGTTCGGCCCTTAACTCTCTGGCCGCCTTTAAAGCGGCCGCATTGCTACTCCTTGCTTGCTCCTTGGCTCGGGCAAGCTCCGCCCAAAGGGTCTCCACGGTGGCAACTCCATCTGCAGTCACAACATATTAAAGATAATGGCATCATGCTGCTCTTATTACGTGACAATCACCAGAAAAATCACCTACCCTGTGCCTCGTCAAGCCGCTTGTTGACAAGCACGATGTTGGCATCTACCGCATCTAGCTGCTGCTTAAGTTTGGCAAACCCATCAGTCTGGCTAGCCACCGGAGCTTCAACCACCTGCGCATACAGGCGGTCGGGTTATTACCTAGGACTATTTTCCTCTGTTTGCCGCCGTTTTCGACGACAACCAGAGTCTTAGGGGCTACTATCTACACAGGGCACATCTAAAAATGTGCGGTATTGTCAAAAATGTACATCATTTGACGTACCTCAAAACCCGTCAGTAGACTCATAAAAGCTTCATGCAACCCGCTTTCGGCGGACGAAATCCTTTCAATCACCGTACCCATCAACATACGGTGCTCTTCTGAGATAGTCGCTCGCTCTAGCAGATCCCTCAGTACATCCGACCGCGCACCAGACGGTGCCGGACTCTTTTGATTGCTCTCTTCAAGAGCCGGATACTGAGGACTTCGGGTGGCCATAGGATTACCTTCTGGCCTTGCCGGATCAGGAGAAACCCTCTGCGACGACACCTCGGGGTCGCCCGCCTCGTGAGGCGGTGTGGCAGGGGGAGGCGTTTCGCACTCCATCATCTCTGGAAGAAGATCCCCTGAAGACGAGCTCTGCTGAGAAGGGCTAAGATCCGAAGTGCAAGATAAATGCTTCGGTTATTTTCCTCAGAAGTAAAGCGAGATATTTTCATTATTAAGTACCCTCTTACTTACAGCTCAGTGGAGAGCTGATCCCCTTGAGGGCATAGTGCGGCCAGGGTAGCCCCCGAGGCAGGACCCTCCGGCGAAGATTTCTTCCCCCGTTTGGAGACCATTGTCTCTGGGTCCTCGGAGGCGGTCCTCTTCCTTCCCTAGGGAGAGGAAGTTTCAGTCCCTTCTCCCCGGCTAACCTCCTTCACGGAGCTGCTTTCACCCTCTTTATTCCCCCCTTCATCTTCCTTTGAGGGCACTAGACAAGTTGCTGGCTCGAGCATCTTTTCCAGCACCGGATTGTCCAAGCCTTCAGGAAGGGGGGCCGAACACCGGATCATCTTCGCCTTTGTTATCCAGTCCTGGTTAAAGAGCGATTCTTCAAAATGATGTCATGATAAATAAAAGGACAGTGTGTTCGGCCATGGGATTACTTACTTGGGCAGCGGGGCGGTTGCAGCTCAAGCCCACGTCCTCGGTAGTGTCCGGACACTCTATTTGGGGTCCGAAGAACAATTTGTACATCTCCTCGTGCATCATGCAAAGGAAGTTCTGAATAGTGAGCGGTCCTTCCGGGTTGAATTCCCACATGCGGAGGGGCCGGCGTTTGCAAGGCTGGACTCGACGAACCAACATGACTTGCATTACCATAACCAGACTGAAATCTCCCTCGAAGAGATCTTGGATACGGCTCTGCAGTATTGGCACGTCCTTGGCTGGACCCCAGCTCAGCCCCCTGCTGATCCATGACATCAGTTGTGGTGGAGGGCCCGAGCGAAAGGTGGGGGCGGCTACTCACTTGGCACTTCGGGGAGCTGTGACGTAAAACCACTCCCGTTGCCACAATCCGGACACCTCTATAAAGAAACCCTTTGGCCATGGAGCGTCAGCAATTTTGCTTATTAGAGCACCTCCGCACGCTGCGTACTACCCCTCGACCATCTTCGGCTTCACATCGAAGGTCTTGAGCCATAGGCCAAAGTGAGGGGTAATGCGGAGGAAGGCCTCACAAACGACAATAAGTGACGAGATGTGAAGAAGGGAATCCGGGGCTAGATCGTGAAAATCCAGCCCGTAATAGAACATAAGACCCCTTACAAAGGGATCCAGAGCGAGGCTTAGTCCTCGGAGGAAGTGGGAGACGAACACAACGCTCTCGTTGGGTTCGGGAGTAGGGACGACCTTCCCTCGGGCGGGCAGCCTATGCAAAATTTCGATGGTCAGATATCTGGCCTCCCTCAACTTCTTGATGTCCTCCTCCGTGACGGAGGAAGGCATTCACCGGCCTTGAAAGATGGATCCGGACATGATTGAAGGTCCGAAGCACCTGACCTGGGCTTTGGGTGTTAGAACTCGAGGCAGGGGAGGGATTCGATTGAGCGCGGGAGGGAAAAAAGAAAAAGCCCTGTCCCTTTATAAAGGGGATGAATATCAAGCGTCCTCCTCGTGGCCGTTCGAGACTTACCTAAGATCTAGGAGCCATACCAATAGGCACGGTTGGGTTACCCACGTTTGTATTGACAAGAATCCCGTGATAAGGGGAACACGATCTCTGCTTTGACAAGACGTGTTAAGAAACCGCCTCATGTTATGTGCGGGGCTGGTTAAAGAAAAACGGTTCAAATAATTACCGGGCCGTGGCGTGATGTCATGCTGCCAAAACATGTCAGCAGATTAGATTTGTGGAAATATTATTCTCTCTATGGTGGAACTTATTTTGCAGGGTCGGACACTATCCTTGTATTCAAACTCTTCCGTGGTGTATTCGGAGAAGGAACCCGCCTTGCAATGCCGAAGACAACACTGCGCGCCGGACTCATCATCATTGAAGCCTGGTTCAGGGGCTACTAAGGTTGTCCTGGATTAGGGGGTCTCCGGACAGCCGGACTATATCCTTTGGCCGGACTGTTGGACTATGAAGATACGAGATTGAAGACTTTGTCCCATGTCCGGATGGGACTGTACTTGGCGTGGAAGGCAAGCTAGGCAATACGGATATGCATATCTCCTCCTCTGTAACCGACCTTGTGTAACCCTAGCCTCCTCCGGTGTCTATATAAACCGGAGGGTTTTAGTCCGTAGGACAACATACAATCATACCATAGGCTAGCTTCTAGGGTTTAGCCTCTCTGATCTTGTGGTAGATCAACTCTTGTACTACTCGTATTATCAAGAATAATCAAGCAGGACGTAGGGTTTTACCTGCATCAAGAGGGCACGAACCTGGGTAAAACATCGTGTCCCCTGCCTCCTGTTACCATCCGCCTTAGACGCACAGTTCGGGACCCCCTACCCAAGATCCGCCGGTTTTGACACCGACAACGGTGCTCTTCGTCAATGGAAGTGCCGCAAAGCGCTTCCAGCAAGTTGTCCGGTGCCTCTGGATGGACAGAGGCCACCGGCATGGGCAGCTTGCCCCTTTTAATAGGGGGTCGTCTGCCGGAGTTCGGAACCACTTGAGGTTCCGGCGCAGTGTTCGGTTGGGGGCCGAACTTGGAGCCCGTGGGAGTCTTGCTCCCTTCACGCCCAGGGTCCGGAAGGTCGCCTCGAGGCGCCTCTGGGACTACCTCCCCTCGGCTCAATGCCTTTGGAACAACACCTCGATGTTGTCCGTGGGGCGAGGGGTAGAGGTAGTCAGAAGTGAATCGCTATTCATATCCGACGGGTCCAAAGAACCATCCGACGAAGATACGTTGATGTGGGCTCGGGGCGGACTGCATAATCATGTTCGGCATGATGAGAAGCAGTGCGATAAAACATACCATGAATTACTATGGAATCCGGATACTTACGACTTCGCCAGGGGCTTGTCCATGAGCAACCACTCCTCGTCGCTGTAGGCGGCCGTTGTGGAACAGTCCGGAAGGAGGGTCCTTCCCTTCTTGGATCCCTCGGCCTCCCCGGTCGGGGCGGCCTTCCTTTTCTTGTCTCTCCCAACTGGGGGGAGAACTTTCCTCTTCCTCCTCCTCGCCTTCGTGGGAGGAGTGCGCCTCGGAGTTATCGGACGATGAGTCCGATATAACCCTGCGCCGGAGACCCTTTTGGGTCCCCGTGGCCTTCTTCCTGGCCTTCTTCTCCGGCACCTCATAAGGTGCCGGAGCCAGCATCTCCGTTAGGAGAGCATCTGCTAGATCTTCGGGCAGGGGGGCTGGACAGTCAATCTGCTCCGCTGTCTCGACCCAGTCCTAGAAAATGGCATGGGGGCTTAGATCCCACGCACGGTCAAATTGGGGAAAATGAACATCTTAAAAGATATAAAAGACTTACCGGATTCGCAGGGCGCTTTGCGCTAAGTCCGCGGTCCTCGGTAAGGGGAGGAGGTACATCAGCGCCCTTGAACAGCACCCTCCATACATCCTTGTGTGTCATGTCGAAGAGCTCTCGCAGCGTCTGGTGCTCGGCCGGGTCGAACTCCCATAAATTGAATGCCCATCATTAACACGGAAGGATCCGGTGGAAGAGCATGACCTGGACCATGTTGACAAGCTTGAGTTTCTTGCTTATCATGTTCCTGATGCATTTCTGGAGTCCGATCAGCTCCACTGATGGACCCCAGGACAGGCCCTTCTCTTTCCAGGAGGTGAGCCGCGTGGGGATTCCGGATTGGAATTTGGGGCCCGCCACCCAGTTGGTGTCGTGCGGCTCGGTGATGTAGAACCACCCCGATTGCCACCCATTTATGGTCTCCACATATATAGGAGCCCTCAAGCCATGTGACATAGGGCATTTTGCCCACCATGGCGCCTCCGCACTCCGCTTGCTGACCGCCCACCACCTTCGGTTTAACATTGAAGGTCTTCAGCCATAGGCTGAAATGGGGCCGGATCCGGAGGAAGGCCTCGCACACGACGATAAACGCCGAGATGTTGAGGATGAAGTTTGGGGCCAGATCGTGAAAATCCAGCCCGTAGTAGAACATGAGCCCACGGACGAACGGGTGGAGGGGAAATCCCAGTCTGTGGACGAAGTGGGTGAGGAAAACTACCCTCTCGTGGGATTCTGGAGTAGGGACTATCTGCCCCACGGTGGGCAGCCGGTGCGCGATATCCGTGGCCAAGTATCCGGCTCCCCGCAGCTTTTTGATGTCCTCCTCTGTGACGGAGGATTTCATCCACTTGCCTCCCGCTTCGGACATGCTTGGAGCGATTTGAGGAGAAAGACACAAACTTGGGTGTTGGAGCTCGAGTGCGTAAGAATGGATGAGCAAGGAGGAAGAAGGCGTGGGTGAAAAAGGTGAACCCTTATCCCTTTATAAGGGCGGACGAAACTGTACGCCCCCACCTGCCTAGTAAACTCGCTTATTCCCCAAGCGCCGTAATTGATGGCGCGGTTGGGTTACCCACACCCGTATTGATGAGAATCCCGTGATAAGGGGACATGATCTCTGCTTCAACAAGGCGTGCCAAGGAAATCGCCTCGCAATATGCGCCGAGGCTGGTTGAGAAAAATGGTTCGAACAATGACCGGGTCCTCGTGTGATGTCATGCTACCGAATGTGTCAGCGAATTAGATTTGTGGAAATATTATTCTCTCTACGGTGGTATGTGGAATTTGTTTTGCAGAGCCGGACACTATCCTTGTGTTCAAAATCTTCTATGGAGTATTCGGAGGAGGAACCCGCCTTGCAATGCCGAAGACAATCTGCGCACCGGACTCATCGTCATTGAAGCCCGGTTCAGGGGCTACTGAGGGAGTCCTGGATTAGGGGGTCTCCGGACAGCCAGACTATATCCTTTGGCCGGACTATTGGACTATGAAGATACAAGATTGAAGACTTCATCCCGTGTCCGGATGGGACTCTCCTTGGCATGGAAGGCAAGCTTGGCAATACGGATATGTGGATCTCCTCCCATTGTAACCGACTATGTGTAACCCTAGCCCCTCCGGTGTCTATATAAACCAGAGGGTTTAGTCCATAGGACAACAACAATCATACCATAGGCTAGCTTCTAGGGTTTAGCCTCTACGATCTTGTGGTAGATCAACTCTTGTAGTACTCATATCATCAAGATCAATCAAGCAGGAAGTAGGGTATTATCTCCATCGAGAGGGCCCGGACCTGGGTAAACATCGTTTCCCCCTCCTCCTGTTACCATCCGCCTTAGACGCACAGTTCGGGACCCCCTACCCGAGATCCGCCGATTTTGACACCGACAATCACTAAGCGGCAGCGATAGTCGTAGAAGCAATAGTTGACGAGACGACAACAATGCTACGATGGAGATCAAGGTGTTGCGCCGGTGACGATGGTGATCATGACGGTGCTTTGGAGAAGGATATCAAAGGCACAAGATTATGATGGCCATATCATATCACTTATATTGATTGCATGTGATGTTTATCCTTTATGCATCCTATTCTGCTTTCTATGACGGTAGCATTATAAGATGATCTCTCACTAAATTTCGAGGTAAAAGTGTTCTCCCTGAGTATGCACCGTTGCCAAAGTTCGTCGTGCCGAGACACCACGTGATGATCGGGTGTGATAAGCTCAACATTTATCTACAACGGGTGTAAGACAGTTTTGCACACGTGGAATACTCGGGTTAAACTTGACGAGCCTAGCATATGCAGATATGGCCTCGGAACACTGAGACCGAAAGGTCAAGCGTGAATCATATAGTAGATATGATCAACATAGTGATGTTCACCATTGAAAATACTCCATCTCACATGATGATCGGTTATGGTTCAGTTGATATGGATCACGTGATCACTTAGATGATTAGAGGGATGTCTATCTAAGTGGGAGTTCTTCAGTAATATGATTAATTGAACTTAGTACCTGATAGTATTTTGCTTGTCTATGTTGTTGTAGATAGATGGCTCGTGTTGTTGTTCCGTTGAATTTTAATGCGTTCCTTGAGAAAGCAATGTTGAAAGATGATGGTAGCAATTACACGGACTGGGTCCGTAACTTGAGGATTATCCTCACTGCTGCATAGAAGAATTACGTCCTGAAAGCACCGCTGGGTGCCAGGCCTGCTGCAGATGCAACTAACGACATTAAGAATGTCTGGCAGAGCAAAGCTGATGACTACTCGATAGTTCAGTGTGCCATGCTTTACGGCTTAGAACCGAGACTTCAACGACGTTTTGAACATCATGGAGCATATGAGATGTTCCAGGAGTTGAAGTTAATATTTCAAGCAAATGCCCGGATTAAGAGATATGAAGTCTCCAATAAGTTCTACAGCTACAAGATGGATGAGAATAGTTCTGTCAGTGAACATATACTCAAAATTTATGGGTATAACAATCACTTGATTCAACTGGGAGTTAATCTTCCGGATGATAGTGGCATTGACAGAATTCTTCAATCACTACCACCAAGCTACAAGAGCTTCGTGATGAACTATAATATTCAAGGGATGGATAAGACAATTCCCGAGCTCTTCGCAATGCTAAAGGTAGCGGAGGTAGAAATCAAGAAGGAGCATCAAGTGTTGATGGTCAACAAGACCACCAGTTTCAAGAAAAAGGGTAAAGGGAAGAAGAAGGGGAACTTCAAGAAGAACAATAAACAAGTTGCTGCTCAGGAGAAGAAACCCAAGTCTGGACCTAAGCCTGAGACTGAGTGCTTCTACTACAAACAGACTGGTCACTGGAAGCGGAACTGCCCCAAGTATTTGGCGGATAAGAAGGATGGCAAGGTGAACAAAGGTATATGTGATATACATGTTATTGATGTGTACCTTACTAAAGCTCGCAGTAGCACCTGGGTATTTGATACTGGTTCTGTTGCTAATATTTGCAACTTGAAACAGGGACTACGGATTAAGCGAAGAATGGCTAAGGACGAGGTGACGATGCACGTGGGAAATGGTTCCAAAGTCGATGTGATCGCCGTCGGCACGCTACCTCTACATCTACCTTTGGGATTAGTTTTAGACCTAAGTAATTGTTATTTGGTGCCAGCGTTAAGCATGAACATTATATCTAGATCTTGTTTGATGCGAGACGGTTATTCATTTAAATCTGAGAATAATGGTTGTTCTATTTATATGAGCAATATCTTTTATGGTCATGCACCCTTGAAGAGTGGTCTATCTATGTTGAATCTCGATAGTAGTGATACACATATTCATAATGTTGAAGCCAAAAGATGTAGAGTTGACAATGATAGTGCAACTTATTTGTGGCACTGCTGTTTGGGTCATATTGGTGTAAAGCGCATGAAGAAACTCCATACTGATGGACTTATGGAATCACTTGAATATGAATCACTTGGTACTTGCGAACGATGCCTCATGGGAAAGATGACTAAAACACCGTTCTCCGGAACAATGGAGCGAGCAACAGATTTATTGGAAATCATACATACTGTTGTATGTGGTCCGATGAATACTGAGACTCGCGGCGGGTATCATTATTTTCTGACCTTCACAGATGATTTGAGCAGATATGGGTATATCTACTTAATGAAACATAAGTCTAAAACATTTGAAAAGTTCAAAGAATTTCAGAGTGAAGTGGAAATCATCGTGACAAGAAAATAAAGTTTCTATGATCTGATCGTGGAAGAGAATATTTGAGTTACGAGTTTGGTCTTCATTTGAAACAATGCGGAATAGTTTCGCAACTCACGCCACCCGGAACACCACAGTGTAATGGTGTGTCCGAACGTCGTAATCGTACTTTACTATATATAGTGCAATCTATGATGTCTCTTACTGATTTACCGCTATCCTTTTGGGGTTATGCTTTAGAGACGGCTGCATTCACATTAAACATGGCACCATCGAAATCCGTTGAGATGACGCCTTATGAACTGTGGTTTGGCAAGAAACCAAAGTTGTCGTTTCTTAAAGTTTGGGGCTGCGATGCTTATGTGAAAAAGCTTCAACCTGATATGCTCGAACCCAGATCGGAGAAATATGTCTTCATCGGATACCCAAAGGAAACTGTTGGGTACACCTTCTATCGCAGATCCGAAGGCAAGACATTCGTTGCTAAGAATGGATAGTTTCTAGAGAAGGAGTTTCTCTCGAAAGAAGTGAGTGGGAGGAAAGTAGAACTTGATGAGGTAACTTTCCCTAATTCCTTATTGGAAAGAAGTTCATCACAGAAACCGGTTCCTGTGACACCTACACCAATTAGTGAGGAAGCTAATGATGTTGATCATGAAACTTCAGATCAAGTTACTACCGAACCTCGTAGGTTAACCAGAGTAAGATCTGCACCAGAGTGGTACGGTAATCCTATTATGGAGGTCATGTTACTTAACCAAGGTGAACCTACGAACTATGAAGAAGCGATGGTGAGCCCAGATTCCGCAAAATGGCTTGAGGCCACGAAATCTGAGATGGGATCCATGTATGAGAACAAAGTATGGACTTTGGTTGACTTTCTCGGTAATCGGCAAGCCATAGAAAACAAATGGGTATTCAAGAAGAACACTGACGCTGAATGAAATGTTAATATCTACAAAGCTCGACTTGTTGCGAAAGGTTTTCGACAAGTTCAAGGGGTTGACTACGATGAGACTTTCTCACCCGTAGCGATGCTTAAGTCTGTCCGAATCATGTTAGCAATTGCCGCATTTTATGATTATGAAATTTGGGAAATGGATGTTAAAACTGCATTCCTGAATGGATTTCTGGAAGAAGAGTTGTATATGATGCAACCAGAAGGTTTTGTCGATCCAAAGGGTACTAACAAAGTGTGCAAGCTCCAGCGATCCATGTATGGACTGGTGCAAGCCTCTCGGAGTTGGAATAAATGTTTTGATAGTGTGATCAAAGCATATAGTTTTATACAGACTTTTGGAGAAGCCTGTATTTACAAGAAAGTGAGTGGGAGCTCTATAGCATTTCTAATATTATATGTGGATGACATATTGTTGATTGGAAATGATATAGAATTTCTGGATAGCATAAAAGGATACTTGAATAAGAGTTTTTCAATGAAAGACCTCGGTGAAGCTGGTTACATATTGGGCATCAAGATCTATAGAGATAGATCAAGACGCTTAATTGGATTTTCACAAAGCACATACCTTGACAAAGTTTTGAAAAAGTTCAAAATGGATCAAGCAAAGAAAGGGTTCTTGCCTGTGTTACAATGTGTGAAGTTGAGTCAGACTCAATGCCCGACCACTGCAGAAGATAGAGAGTGTCGGGGATATACCTCGCGGTATGACCCGGCCGGAAGTATGACCCGGTTGGAAGTATGACCCAGCTGGACTTGGCGATTCACTGTTGACCCGCCCAGGCTTGGCGACTCACTAAGTGACCCGCCCGGATCTCTCCACTCACTGGTGACCCGGCCGAGCCAGGTGACACATTGGTGACCCGGCTGGCGGAGCAGAGGAGCAACAAGACCCGGTGGCCCAAGCAGGCGGTTCATGGAAGGCCGGCTCGTATCATTGTGGGCCGGCTTAAGAGGAAAGCATAAGGAATATTCTGTTACAAAGGAAGCAAGACTAGGACTCCACTTGTAATAGAGTAATCCTAATCCTAATAGGACTAGTCATGTAAACCGCCCCTTCAACATATATAAGGAGGGGCAGGGCACCCCAAGAGGGACAAGACTGACAAGTTCCACAAGTTGGACAAGTTAGGTTTAGACAATAGCTCTCGAGATAGAGCACTCTTGTAACCGTGATCATCATCATCAATATCAATGAAGCAGGATGTAGGATTTTACCTCCACCGTGAGGGGCCGAACCTGGGTAAAACACCGTGTCTCTCGTCCCGCTCAACCCCTCTCAAGCTACCACATAGATGCGTTGGCCTCGCGACTAAGTCCTGACTCTAAGGACATCTGCCGTGACAATTCCACGACAGTTGGCGCCCACCGTGGGGCTCGCGCATGGTGGTGTTGAGTTCTTGAAGGGATCTTTCCTAGGGAGCGAGGAGCTCTCAATTTTTCGAATGAAGAAGAGCTGGTTTGAAAAAATCTACATCCGAAGTTAGGGTTGTATGCCATGGCGCGTACTTACGATCCGGTGATCCGACGTCAGGTCAATTTTTGGAGCGTATTTTTGAGGCTAGGGAGTTTTCCATTGCAGATCCGATCCGTGTCAACCACTTATGGTCAAATCAAAAGCAGGAGTGCCAATCCTCCAAATCCTACTGATTCATGCATACTACTACGATGGGTGCACGCAAGGAAAAGCTGCAATTGTTCCATATGACAAGAAAACAGGAATTGGACTCAGCCTTGAAACCGGCCACGACCCGGAGGAAGGCCCAAGGGTGGACACGGACTCGGCCTCCATGGCTATAACTCACCGTCCAGCTTTACTATTGCTGGCTTCTACCATCGCAGACCGGCCTTGCCGGTTCGCTGGCCTAGACCGTGAGCCGCCTCTACCGGCCTCACTGTATCTCTCTGCTGAGACGCTGTCTCCATCGCACTCGGGCCATCCAGGCCTTTCCGCTGCCGTCCTTCACCTCTCCTCGCTGGACCGCCCTCAATCCGAAACCACCATTGCTCCCAAGGCGCCTTCGCCCCGGCGGACGTCCGTGCCAAGACCGCCACCTCACCTTCAGCTCCAAATCGCCGCCCACGAGCCGCCGCACTACTTTGCTGCGGCAGGTCCGAGCCGCCAAGTCGCCAGCTCCGCTCTCTGCAAACCACGGATCGCGCCTCCCTTGAGTCCCCGCGGCCGACTCGTGCCCGGGCTCTGACTCCGAGTGGCCTCCACCCCGAGCTACTCCGACTCGGCCTCACTCCCGTCCCTCCTCGTTCTGCTGCGTTCCCGTGGTCGCGCCCGCACCGTGTCATCGCTGCGTCGCTCTGTCCGCTTGTAAGTTGCCTCCACCGCTATGGCCTGCTCGCCTTCGCGTCATCTCCACGAGCCGGTTATATGAACCGCTGTGGCCTTGTTGGTTCTGCCCGAGCTGCCACGTCTAGCGCCCCTCTGCTATGGGTTATGGCCGTGAGTCGCCCAGGCTTTTACTCCCGTGCGCTCCCCTGTAAGAAAGAGAAAGAGATAAGAGGAGATTGGTTGGACGAAAAGTCAAGTGGACAAGTCCTGAGGCTGTAAGTGAAAGCTCAAGTCACCAAGGTGTCTGTTTGTGGTGTTGTACTCCATGTTGTCATATACGGGGTGAACCGAGTTGCTGTTGTTTTCAGCTACGCATACTTGTACTACTCACTTCAAGTTCGGAGGAATTTTCACTGCCATGTGTTAAACCTGCAAGCCAACAGACATCAATCCTAGAGTTGATGCATGATGCTGATTGAGCAAAGCTAGTTCAGAAGGCTACCAGAAACAAAAGCCAATGGCGAAGGCCTGGCACAGTACTGCAAGTAGTATGTTACTCATTCATCCAACACATGCCAGGTGCTATCTTCTCTTACTATTTTCAGCATATATTGTTTTCTTCAAGGAACAATTACTTTGTCTGTGTATTTATATATACGCAGGACAATAATTTATCATTTGCTGTTGGACGGGTGTGCGCAAGCCGTCACCCCGTGCAATTCGATCTACATCAACTCGCTAGGATCGCGCCCGCGATTAACTGGCCATCTGTGTGGTTTACCGTGCCCACGGTTGACTCATCATCCGCACCCGCGGCCAAGCCATTTCCAACACCATAGCCGACTCATCTGTCCGAGCTGCCTCTGATGTTGCGGTCGTTTTTACTATTCGCCCTGCGGTCTGGCATATTCAGCGTGCCGGGTTGACTAACAGACACCGCAAAGGTGGTGCCATGTTGTGCCTATGAAGTGTACGTCAGCACCATCACGCACTGGCATCTGCGCCTGCTTACTGATGGAACAGGTGTGCGCAAGTCGCCGCCCGTGCAGCTTAATCTACATTAACCCGCCGGAGCAGCGTTGAGCCACCCTTGCCGCTTTGAGCCGCTGGAATTATATTAAGTCGCCGGTCTGCCTGAGCCGCCGGAACTATATTGAGTCACTGGTCTACCTGAGCCACCTCTGTCGCGATAAACGGATCATCCGTCGTCCAAACAAATCAGGTGATATCCATCCAAAGTTTGATTTATTAGCACATATTGTTTTTTGTCAAAGAACAAGTTTATCTTTGCCTTGGTCTGCAATATTGTTTATGCAGGGCAATTATTTATGACAAAAAGTGATATTACACCGCGGAGATGGAGGCACGCCAACATCTTTTGGCACAGGTGGTCGTCGTTACTCAACGGACTCCCGCATCGGCTTACAACTCCGTGGCCGTCTCTCGCAACTGCACCAGCTTACAACACCGTGGCCGTCTCTCGCTACCGCACCGGTTTACAACGCCGCGGCCGACTCTCCCGTCCACATCGGTTTAAAATGCCACGGTTGAAAAAAATTTCAGCACCCGTGGCCGACTCAGTCGTGATTGATTTCAGTTTCACCATGGTGATCATCAACTCCGCGGTGATAATTGTTGACCTGACGCATCAGGTGAAATCCATCCAGCATATTTTTATATATTATATATTGCTTTCTTTAAAAGAGCAATTACTCTGGTTTGCAAGTTGTCCCATGCAGGATTCAAACCGGTCTATATCGCGGTTAATTATGAAGAATCTCAAGCCAACTCCTCAAGTCGCCTTGAGACTCAGGGGCTACGATGACATGACTTAGCAAATATCGTGAGATTTAAGACATTGGGTCATTGGAGGGAAGATAACCCGGTGCCGGAGGCTACCGCCATATTGGTGAAAATTTAGGCCGTCAGAAAATTTCTGGCTCACAATGATGCTTCGGTTTACAATCCGGCTCAAGGTAAACATGTCTCCCACAAAGCTTTGAAGCTCTCAAATCCAGTTTGAAATTCTGGTTTAAGAAGAATTCATCTCTCGCAAGTTCGAGTTTTCAGAAAAAAAATACAGGGACCAAAGAGAGTTTGTTGCACAGCACAACTCAAACATAGGCACCCGGCGAGCACAGCTCAGAAATATATCACTTGGGGGTTTCTGGCTTATTGAGATAAGCTATGATTACCCTTTGATCCAGCTCATAGCCACGTTTACAGGTCATTTGGGGGCTTCCTGTTCAAACATAGGTCGTATTCAAACCAAAGAGAACATAGCTGTCGGTACCCTCTTGATCGGCACAGTGCCAAACTCACTAGGGGGCTTCTTGATCGTATTCGAATCATCGCTTAACCCCTTTTGGGTCCGACATGGATTGTATTTGAATCAGCGTCATTAAACAACTCTCAAGGTCATTTCGGGGCTTCCTGTTCAAACATAGGTCGTATTCGAACCAAAGAGAACATAGCTGTCGGTACCCTCTTGATCGGCAATGTCAAAACCACTGGGGGCTATATGATCGTATTCGAATCCTAGCTTAACCCCTTTGGAACGGTTTACTGATCGTATTCGAATCAAAAGCCTCAAAATTTTGTCTATTTCTTGTAAATTTTTGCAATCACAATTTTTTGGATTTTACTTGAAGCTTGTTTGATCATATCTAAAGCGTATAAGTGTGGTTTAAATTTAACCCGGCTTAACCTTGGATGATAAGTCGCCATCATATGACAATCGTCAAACATTTGGAAGTCTTGGCTTCTAAAGATTGGGTTATCACCCTTACTGTGCAGGTCACATAAACCGGAAGTGCAAATTCAATATCACAGATATTATGACCCGTCCAGCGGTAAACCGCCAAGGGTTCTTGTGATCTACTTGTGTGCAGGATAAAAACTACATTTGGATGGTTACCCGCCCTGGCTTTTGACGTTAAGTCGCCAGGGTATATATTGTTTAAACTCTATGCAGGATTTGCAGAACTATGATTTATATCAATGCTTAAGTCCAAGCTCATCATTAAAATTGATGCTTCAAAATGATTATCTGCTCTGGATTTTCTCAAGGGCTATAAGCTGCCGGGTTATAAAAATTCCGGCTTACAATGGAGGCGTATTAAATCGCCATCGGCCAAGAGCCGCCGGGTATTTAAAACTCCGGATGTACTTGTCAACAGATAAGGTTTTCAAAGTCGCTTTAGCGCAATGACTATTATCTTATCAATGGATATGATTTATTCTACAATGGAAGGAATAGTCCCGAGTAGCTGCAGGCTTACGACCCGGCACTTGAGGGCTACATTGTTCAAATTGGGATTACATCAAATATACAAGTCTCATGTTGCTACAAGCATGCACCATGACACTTGGGGGCTAATGCAAAGTCATTTTTACTGGCCTTATTGAAGACCCGACTCATCACATCATAATGAGCCGGCCCTTGGGGGCTACCAATTGCTCATGTCAACAATTCAAGGTACACAAGTTTTATTCCATTATATTGAAGGGTCCACTGTTCAGTTGGTAAAGCACAAAGCTCTTAACCTTGTGGACGTGGGTTCAAGCCCCATGATGAGGGTTACATCATATGATATTCTTTTCAAAGAAATATATATAAAGTCCCAGCTCAATATTATCTTACTGAGCCGGCCCTTGGGGGCTACACTGGTTGATGTTTTTATGAGTATAAGGCAATTACAAGTCCCAGGTTGCTGCAAGCATGACAACCCGGCACTTGGGGGCTACATATATGGAGTATTCAGTCTTTACTAGTGACTAAGATGAACAACATGGATTTCTTCAAAGTGGCAGTATTTATATTGAAACAAGTCTTAAATCATCACTTTGTTTCTACTCAAGACTTGGGGGCTACAGGTAATATGGATATAAGGGAGAAAAATCTTCAAATTCTCAGTTTTGAGTAAACCAGATTGACCCGGCGTCACCAATAACTATAACCCGGCGTCGGCAACAAGTATAACACAGTGCTATCAATATTTATAAACCGGATATTTTGGCAATGATAAACCGGCAAGTTCTACAAGCCGGCTGAAAGTCAGATGAGTATTTCAAAACCAATATTTTTTAAAGCTGGCGCTTTGGAAGCCAATTCAAGTGGATTATTTCTTACAATATTCCTCTACAAGAGACCAATATCAGCAAATTGACTCTGAAGCTGGCCTATTGACCCAGATTTCTCAAAATAAGTATTTGGATTTTTTGCATTCACAAAGTTTGAACATATCTACTAAAGGAGATTTGCTATGAGTTCATGGGCATGTATCAAGAAGGAAATGACAAGGACTTCAGGATGATCAGGATAAGTTTAACTTGGATAAATCCAAATTAAATTGAGGGCTAATGTCGGGGATATACCCCGTGGTATGACCCGGCCGGAAGTATGACCCGGCTGGAAGTATGACCCGGCTGGACTTGGCGATTCATTGTTGACCCGCCCAGGCTTGGCGACTCACTAAGTGACCCGCCCGGATCTCTCCACTCACTGGTGACCCGGCCGAGCCAGGTGACACACTGGTGACCCAGCCGGCGGAGCAGAGGAGCAACAAGACCCGGAGGCCCAAGCAGGCGGTTCATGGAAGGCTGGCTCGTATCATTGTGGGCCGGCTTAAGAGGAAAGCATAAGGAATATTCTGTTACAAAGGAAGCAAGACTAGGACTCCACTTGTAATAGAGTAATCCTAATCCTAATAGGGCTAGTCATGTAAACCGCCCCTTCAACATATATAAGGAGGGGCAGGGCACCCCAAGAGGGACAAGATTGACAAGTTCCACAAGTTGGACAAGTTAGGTTTAGACAATAGCTCTCGAGATAGAGCACTCTTGTAACCGTGATCATCGTCATCAATATCAATGAAGCAGGATGTAGGCTTTTACCTCCACCGTGAGGGGCCGAACCTAGGTAAAACACCGCGTCTCTCGTCCCGCTCAACCCCTCTCAAGCTACCACATAGATGTGTTGGCCTCGCGACTAAGTCCTGACTCTAAGGACATCTGCCGTGACAATTCCACGACAGAGAGAAAATGAAAAGTGTTCCCTATGCTTCAGCCATCGGCTCTATCATGTATGCAGTGATGTGTACTAGACCTGATGTGTGCCTTGCTATTAGCTTAGCAGGGAGGTACCAAAGTAATCTAGGAGTGGATCACTGGACATCGGTTGTTGGGGATATTACTACTGGGCGTAAACTGGCCTATCTGGGCTGGATTAGCTTCATCAGTAGTTAAGCATGTTAAAGCCCATGAAGGTAGATGAGGGCTCAAGACCCATAATCGGTTGAGAGCCCGTAGCCGTAAACCAGCGTCAATATGTAACTTGTATTGTAAGTTAGGAATAAGTAGAGACCAAACCGGACACATCTATGAGCCGGTGTTGGGACGCTGTAAACCGACGGGCCTCACCCATGTATATAAGGGGACGACCCGGCGGCGGTTCAGGGACGACAGACAACAACTCGAGACATAGGCGAAGCTTATTGCTCCCTAGTCATCGAAACACCCATCAATTCCATCACAACTAGACGTAGGCTTTTACCTTCATTGAAGGGGCCAAACTAGTATAAACTCTCTTGCGTCCTTGTGTCCGCTTTAACCCCTTCAAGCTAACCCGTCGCGATGGCTCCACGACTAAGTCCTTTCTCTAGGACATCTGTCATGACAAAACCACGACAGTTGGCGCCCACCGTGGGGCTATCGCACAATGGTTTCCGGTTCTTGGAGGGCCGCTTTGAAGGACTCAAGGGCTACGCTGTAGGCCGAATGACTAAGAGTCGTCGCCACAAACTTTACATCGACGACGCAGGCTGGGGCCCCGAGGCTGGCTCAATTGAGTACGGGTATCGGGTCCCCTTTGGTAGCATTCACGTTTTCATTGGCAAGATCGGTGAACCGGGCCCTGAGCCGGACATCTGCACCGACCTCGTCGAGACGGCTCAGCGTGCACGATCCGCCCGGATTAAACCGGCCATGAAGCATGCCTTCGTGGGAATGATCCATGGAGGGAGTTATGAGGATGAATCGGAGCTTCGCGGGGCAACTACCATTTGTTTCGGTGATGACTTTTCGACCGGAGAAACCGAATCTCTTTATCAGCTATAAGATGGCCGGATTGAGAGCTGTTCTGATGGTGACAGTATTCCGGGCCCCTTTGATCTGCCTAACCGGGTTGGAATATTCATGACCGGAACACAAGCAGCGCTTCACTCTTCGACAGTTGCGGCGACGATCTCCAGTTCAGCAGCGGCAACGGCTGCCGGGGCAGGAGGCCCCGTGCGCCCGCCGGCTCAGGTTCTATCAGAACTATTTGATGCGTTGGCTGTGCTTATGGCAGAAGTTAATCCGCCAGATCAGGACTCTCACAACACGGAGATTGCAAAGATAAAGGAACAAATCACCCAGGCCAAAACGGATCTGGCGGCTGAGGACACCAGGATGGCCGCAGAGCGGGCCGCTTTAGACGCACAGGCCTACAGGCTTATGTTGGACCAGAGTGCGTCGCATGAAGTCATGAGGAGGAAGCACCGGTCCCGCTTACCTCCTGTTTTCGAGGCCAGAGACCTTTTCAACACTCCAGGACCAAGAACCAGCAATCACTGGAGGGGAACCAGGCAGAAGCCCCTGGGACCGGTGCACCGGTTCAGCCCCGTCAGATGGACCCGCCTCGTCAAAACACCGTTATACCTCAGGATGCTTTAACACCTCCGGGTCACTACTCCAACCCAATGGACAATCTTGTTGCCGCTGCTGCACGACTGGAGGCCATTCCAGTTGAGGGTGACTCGCCGCAGGCAGTAGAGACGCGACGGGTCAAGGAACTTCTGAGGACAGCTTTGGCCCAACAGGAAGCGTACTCGTACAGCCGCGACCGGATCCACTCGACCCCCCGTCCAAGCCGGAGTTATAGCGGACATATGGATGAACCAGCAGTGTCGAGTAATGAACGACGTGGAGCACCCCGTGGTAACAACCCGACGGGTGGAGCTGATAACGCTCAGGAAGTGGTGAACCGGCCCCGAGCGCGCAGGGAGGCTGAGTTAGCCGCACAACATTAGGCTCGGCAGCTCACGCCGGTTCGTCCAACCATTTCGATCGAACCTGGTGTTACTTCTAGTTCTTTGGGGGTGCCTTGCCTCGTCCCCGCTTTACGCAACGTGCGCCTGCCCAAGGATTTCAAAGGCCCACGCAAGGTACCAAATTATACGGCGGATCAACCACCAGAGACATGGGTAGAGAGCTATGAGATGGCCATGGAGATGCTTGATGTGGATGACACAGTGTGTGCGAAATACTTCACCATGATGCTTGAAGGAACGGCCCGTACTTGGTTAAAAAGCTTGCCCGCTAATTCTATCGGCTCATGGGCCCAATTACGAGCCCGGTTTATCAACAATTTCAAGGATACCTGTAAACAGCCTATGTCGATAGTGGACTTAGCTGCATGCGTCCAGGAGGAAGGAGAGTGAACGACTCATTGGGTGCGCCGGGTTTCACAAGTGTTGCACTCCTCAGACCGCATCAACGCTGACACCGCAGTATTAACCCTAGAAGGCAACTGCCGGTTTGGGCCCCTGAAGTTGAAATTGGGACGGATGAAGCGTCATTGCACCGACATGGGGACCCTCATGGCCGCTTTGGTAAAATATGCTGACTCTGATAGTACCAAGGATCCCGAATCTGGTGATGACAAGACAGGGAAGGGGAAGAAGAACAGCAGCTCCAAAGGTCAGCAGCATCACTGGGTAGGCAATGGCGGAGGAGGCAAGCGTAAAGCGGATGGCAACATGGATTTTGTGGCTAATACCAACGTACAGGACAATGGCCAGCGGCGCAAGGGTAGGCCGAAAAATCGTAGTGGAACACCCAACCCCAACCCAAACCGCCTGAACTATCTGGTAAGCCAGCCCTGTCCAAAACATGGGACGAAGGAGGAGCCAGCAAACCACCTTTGGAAGGATTGCTTTATTATGCAGGAGTTCAAGAATTCTAATAATTTCCGGTATGATCACGGATCTAGCGGTGGCTCAGGGTCCAGGCCGGATTACGGTGGAGGAAGTACCGGTTTAGGATTTAATGGT
This sequence comes from Triticum aestivum, assembly GCF_018294505.1. NCBI lineage: Eukaryota > Viridiplantae > Streptophyta > Magnoliopsida > Poales > Poaceae > Triticum > Triticum aestivum. The sequence goes on along the minus strand of NC_057797.1, from coordinate 519,303,515 downwards.
AATCCGGGCGGACATAATGGTCAAAATAGTCAGAACAACCAGGGTGGTTACAACCAACAGCAGCAACAGTCAGGTTACCAGAGCAACCCAAAGCAGTTGAGTAGTGGGCAGTACCATGTCTTTACCACTAGCTTAGACAAGCGAGACCGGAAGGTTCAGAGGCGGGCAGTCAACTCTGTTGAACCGGCCACACCCCGTTATCTACGTTGGTCTGAACAGCCAATCATATGGAGCAGAGAGGATCACCCACTCCAGATCAATAATCCGGGTCAGTTGGATCTGGTGGTGGCGCCTCAGGTGGGAGGTTATAAGTTCACCAAGGTGCTCATGGATGGAGGGAGCAGCATTAACATCCTATACTATGAGACCTTTCGTCATATGGGACTAACAGATAAGAATCTCAAACCATCCAATACAGTATTCCATGGTGTAGTGCCTGGCAGATCAGCATATCCCGTTGGTAAGATAGCTCTTGAAGTGGCCTTTGGGGATGATCATGATTCCAGGTCGGAGACATTAACGTTTGAAGTGGTGAAAATCCAAAGTCCATATCATGCCCTGTTTGGGCGTCCGGCATACGCCAAGTTTATGGCTCGGCCCTGTTATGTGTATTTGCAGCTCAAGATGCCGGGTCACAAGGGGACAATAACGGTTCACGGAAGCCGCAAAATCGCTTTGGAATGCGAGGAAGGAGATGCGGCTTATGCAGAGTCGGTTTGTGCCACCGAGGAGTTGAAGTACTATAAAGACAATGTTGATCCGGTGGACATGACTCCGTTGAAGAAGCTAACTACGGAGCATGATCCGGCCCTGAAGTTCAAATCGGCAGCAGAAACTAAGCTTGTTGACTTCGTACCTGGCGATTCGTCTGTCGGTGTACTAGAGTAGGGGTACCCTATTACCCCGAACTCGTGCACGGGCAGTTGCAGCGCCCCGCGGCAAGGCTTGCCGGGTGACCGCCAGGACCCTCCGTGGTTCCCTTGAAGACCATTCAAGAACAAAGTACTCAAACCAAGGCCCCGGTAAGAGGAGCTTGCCGGGAAGGCCAACCGAGGCCTCGGTAAGAGGAGCTTGCCGGGAAGGCCAACCAAAGCCCCGGCAAGAGGAGCTTGCCGGGAAGAGACAAGACCCCGGCGAGAGGAGCTTGTCGGGAAGGCCACTCAAGACATACCAAGAAAGCTTGCCGCGACACGCCCTGCGTCCCGGCAAGATCCGGCGAGCGACAAGCTTCCGGACGCGACAAGACGACGGCCGCGGCAAGGAGCTTGCCGCGGGAAACCCCCATTGTGTGCCCGCGCTCCAGCTCACCTGCTAACGTCTCGCTCTGGGACTCTCCTAGAGCGCACGTGGCGGGAGGCCGTGCAGCTAGGGGTACGTGGTGGCAGGCGGAGATGAAGAGAAGCCCATCGTGGCAAACGGTGGCACTCCTAACGGTCACCTTTTGCACTGTTTAGGAGACTCAGACAGGCATTTAATGCCCTTGTCCCCTGCCGTCAGAGTTAGGTAGGGTACACTGTATCCACAGTAGCGGTAGCTGCACCTACCACATCCTTTTTCATTTTTACCCTTCTTGTCTACGTTGCCCCCTGTCGGTGACCCCTTGAGTATAAAAGGAGGCCCAAGCGCAACGTAGAAAGGGTTCCGAGGGTCGGGGAGTTCAGAGACTCGGCCAGCTCGGTTCGTTCAACACCAGAGACACTCTTACGCTCAGTCTGGCAGCGTCCATCGCTCCTGAGCAAGAATCCAATATACACAAACAAGCAGCAGTAGGGTTTTACGCATCCGTGCGGCCCGAAGCTGGGTAAAAATCTCCCCGCGTGCATTGCCTCGATCCGCTCTTTGTGCGCTCTCCGCCCCCTACCAAACCGAAAAGGGGCCCTATCCCCATAGGTGTCGGCGGGAATCAGCATCGCCCCCGACATCGTCCAAGCAGTTCAGCATTAGTGCCAACTTGGATCCGAAATAGGAAAGCGCGCTCATCGAGTTCATCCGTGAGAATCGGGACATTTTTGCATGGAAACCCTCTGACATGCCAGGTGTACCGAGGCAACTCGCTGAGCACACACTTAATGTGGATCCTAAATACAAACCGGTGAAACAGTTCCTCCGCCGGTTTAACGAAGAAAGACGCAAGGCGATTGGAGAAGAGGTAGCCAGGCTCTTAGCAGCTGGTTTTATTGTTGAAGCTTTTCACCCTGAGTGGCTTGCCAATCCGGTGCTAGTCCTTAAGAAGAACGGCACCTGGTGTATGTGTGTGGATTACACAGATCTTAATAAGGCTTGTCCAGCAGATCCTTTTGCCCTCCCCCGTATTGATCAAATCATTGATGCTACGGCGGGTTGTGAGCGTTTAAGTTTTTGGGATGCATATTCTGGCTATCATCAGATCAAAATGGCAGTTAAGGACCAGGAGAAAACGGCATTCATAACTCCCTTTGGAGCCTTCTGCTATGTGTCTATGCCCTTTGGGCTCAAAAGTGCCCAGGCAACTTATCAACGGTGTGTACAAAATTGTCTTCACAAGCAGATTGGCCGTAATGTACATGCTTACGTGGATGATATCATGGTTAAATCCAGGGAGAACGAGACTCTAGTTGATGATTTGAAGGAAACCTTTGATAACCTAAGGACGTACAAGATGATGCTTAATCCGAACAAGTGTGTCTTTGGTGTACCAGCGGGCAAGTTATTGGGTTTTCTGGTGTCCAACAGGGGAATTGAGGCTAATCCGGAGAAGATCACAGCCATCACCTCCCTGGCTAAACCGAAGTGTATCAATGATGTTCAACGCCTGGCAGGCCGGATTACCGCATTAAGCCGGTTTATCAGCCGCCTTGGTGAGAAGGCGATCCCTTTGTACCAGATGTTGAAGAAGACGGATCAGTTCGTCTGGAGTTCTGCTGCTGATGAAGCATTTGAGGACTTAAAGCGGCAATTGGCCAATCTGCCTGTGCTCGCCGCTCCCATTGACAAGGAGCCGTTACTGCTATATGTTGCTGCTAATGCTCGTGCGGTCAGCGTGGCTATCATGGTGGAACGAAAGGAGGCGGGTAAGGAGCATCTGGTTCAACGTCCGGTCTATTATATCAGCGAGGTACTCATTGAGTCCAAGCAAAGGTATCCGCATTGGCAGAAGCTGGTGTACGGAGTTTTTATGGCAAGCCGGAAGCTTAAGCAATACTTCCAAGGGCACCCAATTACGGTGGTCAGTTCTGCTCCTTTGGGAGATATCATCCAGAACCGGGAAGCAACTGGCCGGATTGCAAAGTGGGCTATAGAGCTAGGGCCGTACGGTTTGAAATATGTGCCTCGGACAGCGGTTAAGTCTCAAGCACTTGTTGATTTCATCAATGAGTGGACGGAAATGCAAGCACCTGAAGAAAAGCCGGATCATACGTATTGGACCATCCATTTTGACGGATCCAGGCAGTTGGAAGGCTCGGGGGCTGGAGTCGTATTAACTTCCCCACGAGGTGATAAGTTTTGTTATGTTCTCCGTTTAATGTTCCCTTGTACTAACAATGCAGCTGAGTATGAAGCCTTGCTCCATGGTCTTCGGGTGGCTAAAGAGATGAATCTAAGTCGACTTAAGTGCTTCGGTGATTCGAACCTTGTGGCTCAGCAAGTGTCTGGCACTTGGGACTCCAAGGACCCACTCATGGCAGCATATCGTCGTGAGGTGGATATTGTTGCAGGTTATTTCAGAGGCTATCAGGTGGACCATGTGGACCGGCGGAAAAATGAAGCGGCGGACGCTTTAAGCCGACTGGGCTCTCAGCGCAAACCGGTCCCACCCAATGTTTTTCTGGATGTGCTGCACAACCCGTTGGTGAAGATCCCTGGTGAAGAGGATTTGGCCATTCCTGATCCGGAGGCTCAATTGGTGGCAGTTCTTCATGTTATTCCAGATTGGACGCTTCCTTACCTGGCGTACAAGAACCGGGGCGAGTTGCCAGAAGATGAGATTCTGGCCTGGCAGATAATCCGGCGATCCAAGTCCATGGCTGTCATCAACGGTGAGTTGCATCATTGCAATGTATCAGGAGCTTTTCAATGTTGCGTGTCTCCTGAAGAAGGCCGTGAAATTTTGCGTGAGATCCACGAAGGAGATTGTAGCCACCACGCCGGTTCAAAGTCTCTGGTGGCTAAAGTGTTTTGCCATGGTTTCTATTGGTTAACTGCTCATGCTGAGGCGAAGGATCTGGTCAGACGATGTGATGGTTGCCAAAGATTTTCAAGACGTGCTCATGTACCGGCTCAAGAATTGAGGATGATTCCAATTACTTGGCTGTTTGCGACTTGGGGGTTGGATATGGTTGGGCCTTTCAAAAGGTCCAAAGATAAGAAGACCCACCTCCTGGTGGCGGTGGACAAGTTTACAAAGTGGGTGGAGGCAGAACCTGTTAGCAAGTGTGATGCAGCCACGGCGGTTTAGTTCATCAAAAAGGTGATTTTCCGGTTTGGCTTTCCGCACAGTATTATCACAGATAACGGTACCAATTTGTCCAAAGGTGCTATGAAGGAGTTCTGCGAACGGGAGCACATCCGGCTCGACGTTTCATCAGTGGCACATCCACAGTCCAATGGTCAAGCAGAAAGAGCTAATCAAGAGATCTTGAGAGGCATCAAGCCCCGGCTCATGGTTCCTTTGCATAGAACGCCGGGTTGTTGGGTAGAAGAATTACCATCTGTGTTATGGAGCATCAATACAACACCCAACAGATCAACAGGATACACACCGTTCTTCATGGTTTATGAAGCGGAGGCGGTTCTCCCCAATGACATCCGTCATGATTCACCTCGTGTCACGGCTTATATTGAAGCGGACAACAAAACAGCACGGCAAGATGCTTTGGACCGGTTGGATGAAGAGTGTGATATCGCAGCAGCCCGATCGGCGATTTACCAGCAGGATCTTCGTCGTTATCATAGTCGCCGATTCAGAACCAGAACCTTTCAGGAAGGAGATTTGGTGCTTCGGCTCATCCAAGATCAGACTGATGTGCATAAGCTATCCCCACCTTGGGAGGGGCCTTTCGTGGTCAGCAAGAATCTGCACAACGGGTCGTACTATCTGATTGATATTCGAGAGCATAAGGACTCACGTACATCAGAGGAGGAGACTAACAGGCCGTGGAATATAGCTCATCTTCGGCCTTACTATACCTGAGCCATTGGCTATACTTATGTACATATTACGACAATGTATATATTTTAATAAACCGGAACCTCAGCTAAAATGGGGTATCCATTCTTTTACATCATGTGAGGTTACACGGAGTTGCTCTAAAGCGGCCTCCGGTTTACCCCTTGAGTTCGCTTTGCTAAAAGCATCATGTTATATCACTTGGAGGATTGGTCGTGTCCGAACCAATACCATGCCTCTTGATAGGCGAAAGCCACCAAATCACTTGGGGACTTGGTCATATCTGAACCAGTCACGCCTCTTGATCGGCCTAAGGCCACAGAATCACTTGGGGGCTTGGTCGAACCCGAACCATGACCACGCCATTTGGTCGGCATAAATGCCACAAGAATCACTTGGGGACCTGGCTAACTAGAACCATAGTTACACCTAACGGGAGCTTGGTCGTGTTTGGCCTGGTTACACCATTTGATCAACTTAAATAAATCTTTTTTGGTCGTGTTTCATACTTTTCTTTGAAGGTTTTTTTTTTTGCTTTTCATTGTGTTTTTAAACCGACAAAGTATTTTAACCAATCAATTGACGAAACACAGTTCACGTCAATCCGGAGACTATTTGCCCGGTTTGATCCTTGTTGTTAACATCCTCTTATGGAGTAACACGGTGTTTATCACAACCCGGCACGATTTTATTATAAACCGGCACAATATAGAAGGAGTTATCGGTACTCAAAATTTGGGTTATCACCCTTACTACAAAAAGTTGGTAAAACTAACGATGTGATTCAATGTCACAGGTATGATATATTTCATATTTGATTATACATATATACAGGAGTCGTTATTTCCTCCAACAGTGTGGGTTTGCAAAACTCCGCTTCAAAGTTGGCCAAGCCAACTTCACACTCAATGGTGGTAGGTATTATGTATCGCAAATTTTTTGATCATATATACTTAAAATTTTGCTTTGGATGTTTTGACTTTATACATACAGACATCATATTTCGCCTGACGGTACAACCGCGGTGGCACTTAACGAATTTCTTATTTCAGAAAGTATTTTGGAAAGTTCATTACCACAGGAAGAACAAGTTATGCACGAAGGCATATCAACATCAAAGGTATCAGCTAGCCTATTACAAGGCAACATGGTGCCCATAATAACATAATTGTTTTTCACAAAGGAGAGACAGTTTTAAAACCGGCTTCCGATTTAAGATTGTCCACCATCCTGGCCTGATGGTTGTGGGTCATCCTGCGCTGCTTCAGCTTCTGTTTCTCTATCCAGTGGCTGGAAATCCACAGTTGTCCAGTCGATTCCCATTAGTGCTTGAAAAACAGCTTCGTCATGGATTAGCGAAGACGGGTCAATATCGGGAGCGTAAGTATGCTTACGGATTGGAGGGATCAGGTTTTCCGATTCATGGATTGGTGCAGCTATTCGCTTGTTCTGGCTGTCATATCGGGCTTGATAATGAGACAAATCTGCTTCCTCAGCCAGTTGACAAGCTAGCGGACGTACCTCCCGGTTTATGGCTCGCAAATCCGCTTCACCAAATTCTGACCCGTCTTCCTTCAAGCCGGGATAACCCTGAGCCGCTTCAATAGGATCAAAATCCGGCACCCAGGCTTTTGCCCGGATTAAAGCATTGATTGCACCGGTTCGAGCAGCAAATTTCTTCAGCTCTTCAACCTGGGCAGGAAGCACTGACAGTTTCATCAGAGTATCTTGAATCAAACTGGGCACCGGTTTGTTATGAGACGCGGTACAGATGACCCGCTGGGCACCAGTATACAATTGTTCAACTAAGGTATAGGCGGCCTTCAATTTCTTCCGCACATCTGACCCCAAGTGACCAATGCGTGTCCCTGAAATACCATAAAGGGTTAATAAACCGGTGGCTCTGTAAGAAGGCAGAACCAATTCAGAAGGCAAGCTGGCTTACCAAAGATAGCAGTGGTCATGGCATGAACGTGTCGCTTTATGCTCGTCAGTTCATCTGTCACTGGTTTTAATGCAGCCTCGGCATCCTCTGCTCGTTTGGTCAAAGTGGACTTTTCAGTGGCCCAATCCGCCCGTTTCTTCTTGAAGTTCTCCTTAAGTTGTTCCATGGCTCTTAAGGCACTGGCCAATTCCTCTTTTGCTTTGGAGGTTTCAGCCTGTTGGTTTTTCAAGTTTTCTTGAAGATCGATGACTTGGTTTTCTTTCGCCTTCAGCTCCGCCTGCAGGCATACAGATATATGTTTCAACAAGTCGGTAGAAGGATTCAAGTGCCAACCACATAACAAGTTATGTGCTTAGCACTTGGGAGCTAATGCATATTCGATCTTCATCTTTCAATTGTTTACAAAGTCTCAAGCTCAATACAAGTATTCAACTTGGCACTTGGGGGCTAATGCATATTCGATCTTCATCTTTTCAATTGTTTACAAAGTCCCAAGCTCAATACAAGTATTCAACTTGGCACTTGGGGGCTAATGGCTATTTGATCATATGTATTCTGATGCGGCAGTTTCAATTGCTTAAAGTACCGGTTTAACTACGCTAAGTTGAACCGGCCCTTGGGGACTACATCAGCAAATTTCAAAGCATCAAGATTCATATTATTAAGTCCCGGTTTGAAACAACATTTCAAATCGGCCCTTAGGGGCTAGGAGAGTCAACAAGAGTGAAAGCATACAAGCAGGAAGGAGCATATGGAAGTTACCTCATATTTATCTTTCATCATATTAACCAGACCGGCTTCGTAGTCACGGCTGGTATACAGCCGGTTTAGATAGCCGGAATGGATATCTTGGGCGTTCAGAGCAGCGTAAGCCGTCAGATCAGCGTTCCACTTGCCTTTGCCAAAAGCAGCAAATTCTTCCTTGGCAGAATGTTTGGATAAAGCCACAGGATTGCTTGGCTCAGTATGACCAGTGTCAGTAATGACAACTTCATCATCCTTGGTATCGCCGGTTTGCACTGGAGCTGTTGGCTGATCAGTAGATTTTGCTGGACCGGTGGAGCTTTCAATCCGGAGGGGACCTGTGGGCTGATGGATAGGACCTGAGGTATCAGTAGGTCTCTCTTCAGCGGTAAGATCATCATCTGGCTGCGGTGGATCGTTGGGAATATCTTCAGGGACAGCCGCTTCAAGATCGGGTGTCGTGCCTGGTTCAAGAATGACAACTTCTTCAGCCGCTTTATCCAGGCGGGCCTTCTTGCTCGGCCTAGGTTTGGCCCTGAAAACAATAACAAAATTAAATACAACATATGTTCTAAGGCAATATACTGCAAACATCACGATAAATATAGCTTACCCAAGCACCGTTTTGAGCGGTGGGAGCTGAGTAGCCGATGACTCGCCAGAAGATGAGTGGGAAACAACCTGATAATCGGAGTCAGACGGATTAAGAGGTTGACGAAAACAGCCCGCTTTAGGACAAGCACTGACAAGCGAATTAGAGACCTCGGAATGACGTTTCCGAACCGGACTGTTCGGTAAACCAGCGGAGGTAACTACCTGGCCGCTGTGCTGGGTGGTGCGGTGAGCTTCGTGTTGTTGAGTCTTCATAAGAAGTTTAGGATCCAAATAAGCAAGAGGATGAGAAAATTTAACTTTCCGGTTTGCCTGACGGATTTTTTGTGAAGGCAAAGTTTCTGAATCGGAAGAGAGAATAATTACCTCTGCAACATCCGCATGGCTGGCTTCGGCATCATCCTGACAAATATCATCATCAATAAGATGCATGAAAAATAAACCAAGTGAGTCAAGCTCTACCTCAAGGTCCGGATTATCCACCTCGTCATCAGGGGCCGGATTAGAAGATGCAGTGGTTCTTTTCCGGTGGGCAGTCTTCTTCACAGCTTTAGTTTTTTGTCGGGTTGCTCTTTCCGGTTTATCTGTTTTCTCTGGTTTCTCCTGTGGCAGCTTTTTGCTCCAAAACGGATCATCGCCCTGATTATGCAGACACTGATATTAAAAACAATGACCAGACATATCAATAACAGGTTCAGCAAAGAGAAAAATCAAAGTCTTACAGCTGGCGGTTTGTTGGTGGCACAGAAAGGAAGCAGGCCGGTTCTAGCGCAGATGTGTTCCGGTTCATTCAGTATCTTACGCACAGCCTCTGTGATTTCTTCACCAGAGAGCTGAAGTCTTGAATGTCGTAGTGGGTCATCCACACTATTAGTATATTCGCACATCAAACCGGAGCGCTGACTAAGGGGCAGTATGCTCCATGATATCCAACAGCGAGCAAGGTCAACCCCTGTTAAACCGTTGGCCATAAAGGTTGGCCATAAAGGCTCTAAGCTTTGACAACTGGGGAGCATATTTGCTTCTCTCCTGAGCAGTCAATCTTTAAGGAAAAGGATGGGTATTGCTGAGCCGCTCCGGACGAAACCCAGGCAAGGGATTCTCACCAGCAGGGGAGGTGTCTTTGCAGTAGAACCATGTCTGATTCCACTCCTTGGGGTGACTGTGCAGCTTAGCGTGAGGGTATATGACCTCTTTCCTTTTTTGAATCGCCATGCCACCCAATTCGTATTAGAGCCATCAGTAAACTCAGTACGGCGGTTTAGATGGAAAAGATCTCTGAATAATTCTACTGTGGGCTCCTCTTGAAAGAACACCTCATAGAGCACTTGGAAGTGGCACATATTTGTAACAGAGTTGGGGCCAGTGTCTTGCGGATGGAGTTGAAAATCAGCCAGAACATCCCGGTAAAATTTAGAACCGGGCGGTTTAAAGCCCCGGGCTAAGTGGTCTATGAAAACAACAACCTCTCCTTCTCGAGGTGTGGGGGGGGCATTCTTTGCCAGGAGCCCTCCAATGGAGGGTGTCTTTGCTGCCCAAGGCGCCAATAAGGACTAAATCCTCTAGTTGATCCTCTGTGACGCGGGAAGGGACTCAATTGCACTCATATACTTGCTTGGCCATGACGGAATCTACAAGGTAGAAGATACCGGTTCAAAAATACATTTGATCAAGGTATGATGGTATGGCCACTGTTAAACTGGAGGCAGAACTATCTGAACCGGAGTTTCATGAAGCAACCAATATCTGGCGGTTCAACAAGGGGACTAATGGTATATATCGGTTTGTAAAATTCTTCTACAAAGTTAAACCGCCAGATCTAAGCATTGAACAATCAAGACTGCAGATGAGTAAGTACGCAAAAACAGATTTCACAACATTATGCTACAGCTTTGGATCTGGAACATGTTTATAAAGGAGATAAATATTCAAGGCCCAAAAGGAGCAGTACCGAATCAATAAGCAAAGGTATGGATAAGATCTATGCTCTTAGTATGCCGGACAGTGAAAACGGAGGATAAAAACTATCGCTACACAGAGCGAAGATACACAGACTCGTCTAAGGATCTATCATATGAACAAGAAGCAAGCGATGAACACGGGAAGAACAGGTAAACCCTAGAACAGATCTATGATGGAAAGGATAGAAGACTTACTGGGGCTGAGGAAGAAGCGGAAGGTCGCCGCGGTGCTCTGGTGCGTTCAGGGTGATGCAGCGGCCAAGGTTGGTGCAGAGGTCGACGGCGGCGGCGGAGCTCCGAAGACTGGGCGATGCGAGGAAGAGGAAGCAGAAGGGCACGAAGGGGAAAAAAGGAATGACCCTTTGGTCCTATTTATAAAGCAAGGGACATGGGTCAGGCGCGAAAATCAAGGAGCCGCAAGTTTGGAAACAGAGCGGTCGCCTCGATTATCGCAGATCTATTAAACAAGAAGGTATCACGGATAGTTTCTTTATGATAGATGAAGTCATGTCGATTTACAGCAATCAGAGAAGATGACATCACGGTGGTTCACTAAACTACAAGAAGATGTTGAAAATGAAGTTTTTGCTAAGGATTGACATGAACCTGTTCAAATCAATCTGGGCCCTAATGTTGGGGATATTACTACTGGGCGTAAACCGGCCTATTTGGGCCGGATTAGCTTCATCAGTAGTTAAGCATGTTAAAGCCCATGAAGGTAGATGAGGGCTCAAGACCCATAATCGGGTTGAGAGCCCGTAGCCGTAAACCGGCGTCAATATGTAACTTGTATTGTAAGTTAGGAATAAGTAGAGACCAAACCGGACACATCTATGACCCGGTGTTGGGACGCTGTAAACCGACGGGCGTCACCCATGTATATAAGGGGACGACCCGGCGGCGGTTCAGGGACGACAGACAACAACTCGAGACATAGGAGAAGCTTATTGCTCCCTAGTCATCGAAACACCCATCAATTCCATCACAACTAGACGTAGGCTTTTACCTTCATTGAAGGGGCCGAACTAGTATAAACTCTCTTGCGTCCTTGTGTCCGCTTTAACCCCTTCAAGCTAACCCATCGCGATGGCTCCACGACTAAGTCCTTTCTCTAGGACATCTGCCGTGACAAAACCACGACAGCGGTCAAGAACATCCTGAAATACCTGAAAAGGACTAAGGATATGTTTCTCGTTTATGGAGGTGACAAAGAGCTCATCGTAAAAGGTTACGTCGATGCAAGCTTTGACACTGATCCGGACGATTCTAAATCGCAAACCGAATACGTGTTTTTATTGAACGGTGGAGTTGTTAGTTGGTGCAGTTCTAAATAAAGCGTCGTGGTGGGATCTACGTGTGAAGCGGAGTACATAGCTGCTTCGGAAGCAGCAAATGAAGGAGTCTGGATGAAGGAGTTCATATCCGATCTAGGTGTCATACCTAGTGCATTGGGTCCAATGAAAATCTTTTGTGACAATACTGGTGCAATTGCCTTGGCAAAGGAATCCAGATTTCACAAGAGGACCAAGCACATCAAAAGATGCTTCAATTCCATCCGGGATCAAGTCCAGGTGGGAGACATAGAGATTTGCAAGATACATACGGATCTGAATATAGCAGACCCGTTGCCTGAGCCTCTTCCACGAGCAAAACATGATCAGCACCAAGACTCCATGGGTGTTAGAATCATTACTGTGTAATCTAAATTATTGACTCTAGTGCAAGTCGGAGACTAAAGGAAATATGCCCTATAGGCAATAATAAAGTTATTATTTATTTCCTCATATCATGATAAATGTTTATTATTCATGCTAGAATTGTATTAACCGGAAACATAATACATGTGTGAATACATAGACAAACATAGTGTCACTAGTATGCCTCTACTTGACTAGCTTGTTGATCAAAGATGGTTGAGTTTCCTAGCCATAGACATGAGTTGTGATTTGATTAACGGGATCACATCATTAGGAGAATGATGTGATTGACTTGACCCATTTCGTTAGCTTAGCACTTGATCGTTTAGTTTACTGCTATTGCTTTCTTCATGACTTATACATGTTCCTATGACTATGAGATTATGCAACTCCCAAATAATGGAGGAACACTTTGTGTGCCACCAAACGTCACAACGTAACTGGGTGATTATAAAGGTGCTCTACATGTTTCTCCGATGGTGTTCGTGGAGTTGGCATATATCAAGAATAGTATTTGTCACTCCTATTGTTGGAGAGGTATCTCTGGGCCCTCTCGGTAATGCACATCACTATAAGCCTTGCAAGCAATGTGACTAATGAGTTAGTTACGGGATGATGCACTACGGAACGAGTAAAGAGACTTGCCAGTAACAAGATTGAGCTAGGTATTAAGATACCGATGATCGAATCTCGGGCAAGTAACATACCGATGACAAAGGGAACAACGTATGTTGTTATGCAGTTTGACTGATAAAGATCTTCATAGAATATGTAGGAACCAATATGAGCATCCAGGTTCCGCTATTGGTTATTGACCGGAGATGTGTCTCGGTCATGTCTACATAGTTCTCGAACCCGTAGGGTCCGCACGCTTAAAGTTCTGTGACGATCGGTATTATGAGTTTTTGTGTTTTGATGTACCGAAGGTAGTTCGGAGTCCCAGATATGATCACAGACATGACGAGGAGTCTCGAAATGGTCGAGACATAAAGATCGATATATTGGACGACTATGTTCAGACACCGGAAGTGTTTCGGGAGGTTTCGGACATATACCGGAGTACCGGGAGGTTATCGGAACCCCCCGGGGAGTATATTGGGCCTAATGGGCCCTGGTGTGAGAAGAGGAGGGGCGGCCAGGGAAGCCGCGCCCCCCCTCCCCCTCTAGTCCAAATTGGACAAGGAGGGGGGCGGCGCCCCCCTTTCCTTCTCTTCCTCTCTCCCTTCCTTCCCTTCTCCTACTCCTACTAGGAAAGGAGGAGTCCTACTCTCAGTGGGAGTAGGACTCCCCCCTTGGCACGCCCTCCTCCTGGTCGGTCGCCTCTCCCTAGTTCCTTTCTATACAGGGGCAGGGGGCACCCCAAAGGCACAACAATTGATCATTGATCCCTTAGCCGTGTGTGGTGCCCCCCTCCACCATAATCCACCTCGGTAATATCATAGCGGTGCTTAGGCGAAGCCCTGCGTTGGTAGCATCATCATCACCGTCACACGCCGTCATGCTGATGAAGCTCTTCCCGGAAGCTCTACTAGATCGTGAGTTCGCGAGACGTCAGCGAGCTGAACGTGTGCTGAACGCGGAGGTGCTATACGTTCGGTGCTGAGGATCGGTCGATCATGAAGACGTATGACTACATCAACCGCGTTGTTATAACGCTTCCGATTACAGTCTACGAGGGTACATAGACGACACTCTCCCCTCTCGTTGCTATGCATCACCATGATCTTGCGTGTGTGTAGGATTTTTTTTTGAAATTACTACGTTCCCCAACAAATGTGTGGAGTAATAGTAGTAGATGCAGAATCATTTCGGTCTACTTGTCACAGACATGATGCCTATATACATGATCATGCCTAGATATTCTCATAACTATGCACTTTTCTATCAATTACTCGACAGTAATTCGTTCACCCACCGTAAATTATGCTATCTTGAGATAAGCCACTAGTGAAACATATGGCCCCGAGTCTATTTTCCATCATATAAGTTTCCAATCTATTTTACTTTGAAATCTTTACTTTCAATCTATATCATAAAAATACCAAAAATATTTATCTTATTATCTATTTTACTTTGAGATCTTACTTTTGCAAGTGGCTGTGAAGGGATTGACAGCCCCTTTATCGCGTTGGTTGCAAGGTACTTATTTGTTTGTGTAGGTACAAGGCGACTTGCGTGTAGTCTCCTACTAGATTGATACCTTGGTTCTCAACAACTGAGGGAAATACTTACGCTACTTTGCTGCATCACCCTTTCCTCTTCAAGGGAAAACCAACGTAGTGCTCAAGAGGTAACACGCACGTGTAGACATAGGGGGGACCAGAACTTTCCTTTATTGCAAGGGGGACCAGAACTTTCCAAATCTGGTAGATCGCCAGATATCCCTAACCAGCACTCAGGGCGTGTTTGGTTGCCATTGTGAACAGTTCCTGCATCGCATACAGTTCTCAACCCAGCCTGGTTGAGCAAAAACAGGCCCTAATACTGAAGGAAATATGCCCTAGAGGAAATAATAAAGTTATTGCTTATTTCCTTATTTCATGATAAATGTTTATTATTCATGCTAGAATTGTATTAACCGGAAACTTGATACATGTGTGAATACATAGACAAAACAATGTGTCCCTAGTATGCCTCTACTTGACTAGCTTGTTCATCAAAGATGGTTATATTTCCTAGCCATAGATATGTGTTGTCATTTGATAAATGGTATCGCATCATTAGGAGAATGATGTGATGTACAAGACCCATTCATTAGCTTAGCATTGTGATCGTTACAGTTTTATTTCTACTGCTTTCTTCATGACTTATACATGTTCCTCGGACTATGAGATTGTGCACTCCCGAATATCTGGAGGAACACTTTGTGTGAAATCAAACGTCACAACGTAAATGGGTGATTATAAAGATGCTCTACAGGTGTTTCCGAAGGTGTTTGTTGGGTTGGCATGAATCAAGATTAGGATTTGTCACTCCGTGTAACGGAGAGGTATCTCTGGGCCCTCTCGGTAATGCACATCACTATAAGCCTTGCAAGCAATGTGACTAATGAGTTAGTTGCGGGATGATGCATTACGGAACGAGTAAAGATACTTGCCGGTAACGAGATTGAACTAGGTATTGAGATACCGACGATCGAATCTCGGGAAAGTAACATACCGATGACAAAGGGAACAACACATGTTATTATGCGGTTTGACCGATAAAGATCTTCATAGAATATCTGGGAGCCAATATGAGCATCTAGGTTCTGCTATTGGTTATTGACCGGAGACGTATCTCGGTCATTTCTACATAGTTCTCGAACCCATAGGGTCCGCACGCTTAAAGTTCGGTGACGATCGGTATTATGAGTTTATGTGTTTTGATGTACCAAAGGTAGTTCGGAGTCCCAGATATGATCACGGACATGACGAGGAGTCTCGAAATGGTCGAGACATAAAGATTGATATATTGGATGACTATGTTTGGACACCGGAAGTGTTTCGGGAGGTTTCAGAAATTTACCGGAGTACGGGGGGGTTACCGGAACCCCCGGGGAGTATATTGGGCCTAATGGGCCTTAGTGGGAGAAGAGGAGGGGCGGCCAGGGCAGCCGCGCGCCCCCTCCCCCTCTAGTACGAATTGGACAAGGAGGGGCGGTGCCCCCCTTTTTTCCTTCTCGTCTCTCCCTTCCTTCCCTTCTCCTACTCCAACAAGGAAAGGAGGAGTCCTACTCCCGGTGGGAGTAGGACGCCCCCCTTGGCGCGCCCTCCTTGGCCGGTCGCCTCTCCCCCCTTGCTCCTTTATATACGGGGGCAGGGGGCACCTCTAGACACACAAGTTGATTTGTTGATCTCTCTTAGCCGTGTGCGGTGCCCCCTCCACCATATTCCACCTCGGTCATATCGTAGCGGTGCTTAGGCGAAGCCCTACGTCGGTAGCAACATCATCACCGTCATCACTCCGTCGTGCTGACGGAACTCTCTCATGGAGCTCTGCTGGATCGGATTTCGCAGGACGTCATCGAGCTGAACATGTGCTGAACTCGGAGGTGCCGTACGTTCGGTACATGGATCGGTCGGATCGTGAAGACGTATGACTACATCAACCGCGTTGTGCTAATGCTTCCGCTTTCGGTCTATGAGGGTACGTGGACAACACTCTCATCTTGTTGTTATGCATCACCATGATCTTGCGTCTGTGTAGGAATTTTTTTGAAATTACTACGTTACCCAACAGTGGTATCAGAGCCAGGTTTATGCGTAGATGTTATATGCACGAGTAAAACACAAGTGAGTTGTGGGTGATACAAGTCATACTGCTTACTAGCATGTCATACTTTGGTTCGGCGGTATTGTTGGATGAAGCGGCCCGGACCGACATTACGCGTACTCTTACGCGAGACTGGTTCTACCGACGTGCTTTGCACACAGGTGGCTGGCAGGTGTCTGTTTCTCCAACTTTAGTTGAACCGAGTGTGGCTATGCCCGGACCTTGTGAAGGTTAAAACAACACTAACTTGACGAACTATCATTGTGGTTTTGATGCGTAGGTAAGAACGGTTCTTGCTCAGCCCGTAGCGGCCACGTAAAACTTGCAACAACAAAGTAGAGGACGTCTAACTTGTTTTTGTAGGGAATGTTGTGATGTGATATGGTAAAGGCATGATGCTATATTTCATTGTATGAGATGATCATGTTTTGTAACCGAGTTATCGGCAACTGGCAGGCGCCATATGGTTGTCGCTTTATTGTATGCAATGCAATCGCCCTGTAATTGCTTTACTTTATCATTAAGCGGTAGCGATAGTCGTAGAAGCAATAGTTGGCGAGACAACAATGATGCTACGATGGACATCAAGGTGTCGCGCTGGTGATGATGGTGATCATGACGGTGCTTCGGAGATGGAGATCACAAGCACAAGATGATGATGGCCATAACATATCACTTATATTGATTACATGTGATGTTTATCTTTTATGCATCTTATTTTGCTTTGATTAACGGTAGCATTATAAGATGATCTCTCACTAAATTTCAAGATAAAAGTGTTCTCCCTGAGTATGCACCGTTGCCAAAGTTCGTCGTGCCGAGACACCACGTGATGATCGGGTGTGATAAGCTCTATGTTCATCTACAATGGGTGCAAGCCAGTTTTGCACACGCAGAATACTCGGGTTAAACTTGACGAGCCTAGCATATGCATATATGGCCTCGGAACACTGAGATCGAAAGGTCGAGCGTGAATCATATAGTAGATATGATCAACATAGTGATGTTCACCGTTAAAAACTACTCCATCTCACGTGATGATCGGTTATGGTTTAGTTGATTTGGATCACGTGATCACTTAGATGATTAGAGGGATGTCTATCTAAGTGGGAGTTCTTAAGTAATATGATTAATTAAACTTTAATTTATCATGAACTTAGTCCTGGTAGTATTTGCATATCTATGTTGTAGATCAATAGCTCAGGATGTTGTTCCCCATTTATTTTTGGTATGTTCCTAGAGAAAAATAAGTTGAAAGATGTTAGTAGCAAAGATGCGGACTAGCTCCGTGATCTGAGGATTATCCTCATTGTTGCACAGAAGTATTATGTCCTTGATGCACCGCTAGGTGACAGAACTATTGCAGGAGCAGATACAGATGCTATGAATGTTTTGACAAAAGCTCGGTATGATGACTACTTGATAGTTTAGTGCACCATGCTTTATGTCTTAGAACCGGGACTTCAAAAATGTTTTGAAACTCCACAGAGCATATAAGATGTTCTAATAGTTGAAATTGGTATTTCATACTCATGCCCGTGTCGAGAGGTATGAGACCTCTGATAGTACTTTGCCTACAAGATGGAGGAGAATAGCTCAACCAGTGAGCATGTGCTCAGATTGTCTGAGTACTACAATTGCTTGAATCAAGTGGGAGTTAATCTTCCAGATAAGATAGTAATTGACAAAGTTCTCTAGTCACTATAACCAAGTTACTAGAACTTCGTGATGAACTATAATATGCAAGGGATGATGAAAACAATTCCCAAGCTCTTCGTGATGCTAAAATCGGCGAAGGTAAAAATCAAAGAAAAACATCAAGTGTTGATGGTTGACAAGATCACTAGTTTCAAGAAAAAGGGCAAAAGGAAGAAGGGGAACTTCAAGAAGAACGGCAAGCAAGTTGCTGCTCAAGTGAAGAAGCCCAAGTCTGGACCTAAGCCTAAGACTAAGTTCTTCTACTGCAAAGGGAGTGGTCACTGGAAGCGGAACTACCCCAAGTATTTGGCGGAAAGAAGGGTGGCAAAGTGAGCAAAGGTATATTTGATATACATGTTATTGATGTGTACTTTACTGGTGTTTATAGCAACCCCTCAGTATTTGATACTGGTTCAGTTGCTAAGAGTAGTAACTCGAAACGGGAGTTGCAGAATAAACAAAACCTAGTTAAGGGTGAAGTGACGATGTGTGTTGGAGGTAGTTTCAAGATTGATATGATCATCATCGCACACTCCCGGTACTTTTGGGATTAGTGTTGAACCTAAATAAATGTTATTTGGTGTTTGCGTTGAGCATGAATATGATTTGATCATGTTTATTGCAATACAGATATTCATTTAAATCTTATATTTACTAATTGGAGGCACCATACGAAGCACCACGGTAATCCTTAAAATTAAGAAATTTTGACTGTTTGATTAATATATGATGTATCTCTAGCCATCAGATGAAAAGTAAGATGTGATGCACGTCAAAAAAAGTAAGACGTGATGTCCTATACTACTACCACGTACGGGACTCTTCCTCCCTTTGGTCTCTCTGTTTTTCAGATAAAAGAAAACCTTTCTTTAAAAAGAACAAATCTGAACGCCCCCTCCTAGATTTGAGGCGTCTCTCCTGATCTGCAGCACCTTCTCATGTTTGTCTCCTCCCGATCTGCAGCACCTTCTCTTCTTTGTCTCCTCCCAATCTGCAGCGCCTTCCTTATGGTGCACTACATAAGGTTCACCTTCCGGTCCTGCTCTACAACCAGGGCGCCAACTGGGACTGAGCACTTTTTCTTTGTGTGTTTCTCGCGGGCAATGATGTCTCCGGCTCATAGATTTGGCAACAAGAAGAATTGGCAACCTGCATCGGCTTTGACTGACCCAGTGCATGGTGGAGAAGCCGCCTCTGCCTTTCCATATCCTCTTTGCTGGATCATATCGATTTTGCTGCTCGGCGACTCCATAGGAAGCAACAGCAATGGATAAAATTTGCACCATCGACGCCAGGTTTACACAGCCATCATCCTTAGTGTTGGCCTGAAACAAGTTTCACAACCTAGGTGAGCAACATGATCTTTCTTTCCAGTCTGATCCATATGCTACATATATACATGTGGCGTCACGTCCAAATAAGAATTTATGCTGACATTTACTATGTCAGAACTTTGTACAAAAGGTTATCCAGTTTAACCGACAATGAGTATATGTTCTAACTTGATATTGCAGTATTGCACTGATGAAGTTCGGAAACTAATGTACGCCTGCTGATACTTGAGATCACAATTTTGATTTATATATGCTATTACTCATTTATTTTTCTATGAACATAAAAAAGCAATCCCTGCAATGGACCAAATTCGGAAAGAGGGAGCATTGTGACTTTTGATTCTGATGTTGGTCTTAGACATGCATCTGCCAATCTGTTCTTCTCTCTACAAAGGATACAGCAGGCAAAACAACACATATTTGCCATGCAATTGATTTTTTATTTCTGAAAGTAAATTAAACACAAAGGGTAGATTTTAGTACCAAATATTGTTGGTGGAATGTCAAACTATTATTAGGAAGTAAATCAAACAAATATGTCATTAGAAGTCTGACACGATTCTCCACTTATGTACATATGGAATTAATTCCTCTGCTTATATGTTTGATTTAATTGATTGAGAATTTGGATAGCCGGCACTTCAATGGAATCGATAATATTTTCGTGTAATTTGGAAATATTACCAAGAGACTATCGTATTATCTAGGAAGTTGTACACCGTGCTATTACTACATCACGTATATAATTCTTCTGCATTGGTGGTCCTATAGACAGATCTCAACGATTTTATGTGTGTCCAGGTTTTTTTACCAAGGAGACGGGATGAAAAGTGGCTTCATCTCAGAGGTAATTAGATGATTAGCTCTGTCGAGTTTTGGGGATGAATTGACAACACGGGGCGGGGAAGGGGTCACTAACCCCTTGATGTTCAGTACTATAAAATGGACAGGCCAAAATGCTGCCCCTCTCATGTTCGCTAATGTTTCAGCTATGTTGTTGCACAAAACTTTCTGTTTTTTTGTGTTCCGACATTATCATCTTGCATATTTTGTATCTCAGTCCGCACCTGGGCTCTCTTACATTTGTTCTTTGCATGTTATTTTTTATGTAAGACCACTATACAAATATGAACTATTGACTATGATGGATAATATAAGTTTTTTCTTGGGTCGTAATTATTCAAATATCCAGCCTTTCCAATGCTTACCTTCTTTTGTTAGGTTAAATATTTACATGAGGTCACAATGTTATGTATGCTATGTCCAGTTGTGGGACTGGATTTGCAAGACTTCATGAATAAAAGCTTATTAATAGTTATCAGGACTGCACTTTTAATTTGCATGCTGCTATGTACACATGATGTTTCTTGGAGCATACTAGGAATAGAAGTTTATTAATAGTATAAGGAACTCCTGCATGGCTGCTCTGTAAAGTACTTCATGTGGGTTGTTGATTCATAAAGATTCAGTTATTACTACTCATCCTTTGTACATCATAATATATCTTGAGATGTACATATCTAGCATGTCCTTTAGATTTTGCCATGTGCCCACAAGTCAATGTTATGTTTGTTGTGGAGTATAGTCGAATGCCCATGTCCCATATGGTTCAAAGACTAACTTTCAGTCAATGTCATATTGTTTTCACAAGACTATTATTTCCTCATTAGTTGCTTCTCTATAAAATATTGGAATTTACCTCAAATTAAAAATATTCTTACCAAACTGATGCTGAAATATCTGAAGTTCCAGAACGGCAACAGAAAAATCACAACTATAGTTGTATCCACTAAAACAACATAAATAAAATTTACCCCTGATAAATAACTGAGAAAATAAGTGCCAACACTTAAATGTTTCTATACTTTCAATTGTGCGTGCATAGAGTTTTGTCTCATTCCAAATGTAAACATGTTCCAACAAGAAATGACAATATGAACATGTGTTCGCAAGAATATGATTGTAGTTGTTACTATTCATGGGTTCACAGGAATAGCTAGCCCGTGCGGCTGCACGGGTTGTTGACTAGTTAAAGAATAATTGTTGTTCTGTTTACATGAATAAAACCTTCTATGGTCATACACCCAATGAAAATGGTTTGTTGGATCTGGATCGTAGTGATACACATATTCATAATATTGAAGCCAAAAGATGCAAAGTTAATAATGATAGTGCAACTTATTTGTGGCACTGCCGTTTAGGTCATATTGGTGTAAAGCGCATGAAGAAACTCCATGCTGATGGGATTTTGGAATCACGTGATTATGAATCACTTGATGCTTGTGAACCATGCCTCATGGGCAAGATGACTAAAACTCCGTTCTCTGGAACAATGGAGCGAGCAACTGACTTATTGGAAATAATACATACTGATGTGTGCGGTCCGATGAGTGTTGAGGCTCACGACAGGTATCGTTATTTTCTGACCTTCACAGATGATTTGAGAAGATATGGGTATATCTACTTGATGAAACACAAGTCTGAAACATTTGAAAAAGTTCAAAGAATTTTAGAGTGAAGTGGAGAATCATCGTAACAAGAAAATAAAAGTTTCTATGATATGATCACAGAGGTAAAAGATTTGAGTTAACGAGTTTGGTCTTCAGTTAAAACAATGTGAAATAGTTTCACTACACACGCCACCTGGAACACCACAGTGTAATGGTGTGTCCGAACGTCGTAAACGTACTTTATTAGATATGGTGTGATCTATGATGTCTCTTACTGATCTACCATTATCATTTTGGGGTTGTGCATTAGAGACAGCTGCATTTACATTAAAAAGGGCACCATCTAAAATTCGTTGAGATGACACCGTATGAACTATGGTTTAGCAAGAAACCTAAGCTGTCGTTTCTTAAAATTTGGGGTTGCGATGCTTATGTGAAAAAGTTTCATCTTAATAAGCTCAAACCCAAGTCGGAGAAGTGTGTCTTCATAGAATACCCAAAAGAGACTGTTGGGTACACTTTCTATCACAGATCCGAAGGAAAGACATTTGTTGCTAAAAATGGATCCTTTCTAGAGAAGGAGTTTCTCTCAAAAGAAGTGAGTGGGAGGAAAGTAGAACTTGATGAGGTAACCGTACCTGCTCCCTTATTGGAAAGTAGTTCATCACAAAAATATGTTCCTGTGACTCCTACACCAATTAGTGAGGAAGCTAATGATGGTGATCATGTAACTTCAGATCAAGTTTCTACCGAACCTCGTAGGTCAACCAGAGTGAGATCCGCACCAGAGTGGTACGGTAATCCTGTTCTGGAGGTCATGTTACTTGACCATGACGAACCTATGAACTATGAGGAAGCGATGGTGAGCCCGGATTCCGCAAAATGGCTTGAGGCCATGAAATCTGAGATAGGATCCATGTATGAAAACAAAGTATGGACTTTGATGGAATTGCCCAATGATCGGCAAGCCATTGAGAATAAATGGATCTTCAAGAGGAAGACATACGCTGATAGTAGTGTTACTATCTACAAAGCTCGAATTATCGCAAAAATGTTTTCGACAAGTTCAAAGATGTTGAATACAATGAGATTTTCTCACTTGTCTCGATGCTTAAAAGTCTGTCTGAATCAAGTTACCAATTGCCACATTTGATGAAATCTGGCAAATGGATGTCAAACCTGCATTCCTTAATGGATTTCTTAAAAGAAGAGTTGTATATGATGCAACCAGAAGGTTTTGTCAATCCTAAAGGTGCTAACAAAATGTGCAAGCTCCAGCGATCCATCTATGGACTGGTGCAAGCATCTCGGAGTTGGAATATATGCTTTGATGAGTTGATCAAAGCATATAGTTTTATACAGACTTGTGGTGAAGCCTGTATTTACAAGAAAGTGAGTGGGAGCACTACAGCATTTCTGATAAATATATGTGAATGACATATTGTTGATCGGAAATAATGTAGAATTTTTCTGGAAAGCATAAAGGAGTTTTTCAAAGAAAGACCTCGGTGAAGCTACTTACATATTGAGCATCAAGATCTATAGAGATAGATCAATACGCTTGATAAGTTTTTTCAATGAGTACATACCTTGACAAGATTTTGAAGTAGTTCAAAATGGAATAGTCAAAGAAAGAGTTCTTGCCTGTGTTACAACGTGTGAAATTGAGTAAGACTCAAAGCCCGACCACGGCAGAAGATAGAAAGAGAATGAAAGTCATTCACTATGCCCCAGCCATAGGTTCTATAAAGTATGCCATGTTGTGTACCAAATCTATTGTGTACCTCACCAAGAGTTTGGCAAGAGGGAACAATAGTGATCTAGGAGTAGAACACTGGAGAGCGGTCAAAATTATCCTTAGTGGAATAAGGAAATATTTCTCGGTTATGGAGGTGATAAAGAGTTCATCGTAAAGAGTTACGTCGATGCAAGCTTTGACACCGATCTGGATGACTCTAAGTCTCGATCTAGATACATATTGAAAGTGGGAGCTATTAGCTAGAGTAGCTCGGTGCAGAGCATTGTAGACATAGAAATTTGCAAAATACTTACGAATCTGAATGTGACAGACCCGTTGACTAAAATTATCTCACAAGCAAAACATGATCACACCTTAGTACTCTTTGGGTGTTAATCACATAGCGATGTGAACTAGATTACAGACTCTAGTAAACCCTTTGGGTGTTGGTCACATGTCGATGTGAACTATGGGTGTTAACCACATAAAGATGTGAACTATTGATGTTAAATCACATGGCGATGTGAACTAGATTATTGACTCTAGTGCAAGTGGGAAACTAAAGGAAATATGTCCTAGAGGCAATAATAAAGTTATTATTTATTTCCTTATTTCATGATAAATGTTTATTATTCATGCTAGAATTGTATTAACCGGAAACTCGATACATGTGTGAATACATAGACAAAACAATGTGTCCCTAGTATGCCTCTACTTGACTAGCTTGTTCATCAAAGATGGTTATGTTTCCTAGCCATAGACATGTGTTGTCATTTGATAAACGGGATCACATCATTAGGAGAATGATGTGATGGACAAGACCCATTCATTAGCTTAGCATTGTGATCGTTACAGTTTTATTGCTACTGCTTTCTTCATGACTTATACATGTTCCTCGGACTATGAGATTGTGCAACTTGCGAATATCCAGAGGAACACTTTGTGTGCAATCAAACGTCACAACATAAATGGGTGATTATAAAGATGCTCTAGAGGTGTTTCCGAACGTGTTTGTTGGGTTGGCATGAATCAAGATTAGGATTTGTCACTCCGTGTATCGGAGAGGTATCTCTAGGCCCTCTCGGTAATGCACATCACTATAAGCCTTGCAAGCAATGTGACTAATGAGTTAGTTGCGGGATGATGCATTACGGAATGAGTAAAGAGACTTGCCGATAACGAGATTGAACTAGGTATTGAGATACCGACGATCGAATCTCGGGCAAGTAACATACCGATGACAAAGGGAACAACGTATGTTGTTATGCGGTTTGACCGATAAAGATCTTCGTAGAATATGTGGGAGCCAATATGAGCATCCAGGTTCCGCTATTGGTTATTGACCAGAGACGTATCTCGGGCATGTCTACACAGTTCTCGAACCCGTAGGGTCCGCACGCTTAAAGTTCGGTGACGATCGGTATTAAGAGTTTATGTGTTTTGATGTACCGAAGGTGGTTTGAAGTCCGAGATATGATCACGGACGTGACGAGGAGTCTCGAAATGGTCGAGACATAAAGATCAATATATTGGATGACTATGTTCGGACACCAGAAGTGTTTCGGGAGGTTTTGTACATTTACCGGAGTATCGAGGGGTTACCGGAACCCCCCGGGGAGTATATTGGGCCTAATGGGCCTTAGTGGGAGAAGAGGAGGGTCGGCCAGGGCAGCCGCGCGCCCCCTCCCCATCTAGTCCGAATTGGACAAGGAGGGGGGCGGCGCCCCCCTTTTTTCCTTCTCCTCCTCTCTCCCTTCCTTCCCTTCTCCTACTCCAACAAGGAAAAGAGGAGTCCTACTCCCTTCTCCTCCTCTCTCCCTTCCTTCCCTTCTCCTACTCCAACAAGGAAAAGAGGAGTCCTACTCCCGGTGGGAGTAGGACTCCCCCTTGGCGCGCCCTCCTTGGCCGGTCGCCTCTCCCCCCTTGCTCCTTTATATACGGGGGCAGGGGGCACCTCTAGACACACAAGTTGATTTGTTGATCTCTATTAGCCGTGTGCGGTTCCCCCTCCACCATATTCCACCTCAGTCATATCGTAGCGGTGCTTAGGCGAAGCCCTGCGTCGGTAACATCATCATCACCGTCGTCACGCCGTCGTGCTGACGGAACTCTCCCGTGAAGCTCTGCTGGATTGGAGTTCGCGAGATGTCATCGAGCTGAACGTGTGCTGTACTCGGAGGTGCCGTACGTTCGGTACTTGGATCGATCAGATCGTGAAGACGTACGACTACATCAACCGCGTTGTGCTAACGCTTCCGCTTTCGGTCTACGAGGGTACGTGGACAGCACTCTCCCCGCTCGTTGCTATGCATCACCATGATCTTGCGTGTGCATAGGATTTTTTTTGAAATTACTACGTTTCCCAACAAATACGCCATTTGCTAGTTGTTTGGTTGCCTGCATCTAGTGTCCCTGCATTAGGTAATATGCAAGTGAACTTTGTTTGGTTTCCTGCATTGGCCCGAGCAGCACATGAACACGACGTTTGGTTGCATACGGTGTACATGTTGTGCTTACCTTGTACCCTATTTGGTGAGCTTACCCACACCTAGCACACCAATGCCACAGCACGGCAATGGCGATGAACTGGGCGAAGATGATGAAATTCTTCAGCTTCAGCTCAAACTGACGATCCACCTTGACACCTCCAACCTTACGACTGTCAACACTGCTGTCGTGCTTTTGCACCCACTCAGAGTAAGATTTTTCTGCTTCCTGCCTAGTCTTGAACCCTTTATGAGTGCTGTTGTGTAGGATCTAAAGTATGTCTAGAGGGGGGGTGATTAGACTACTTGACCAAATAAAAACTTAACCTTTTCCCAATTTTAGTTCTTGGCAGATTTTAGCTATTGTAGGACAAGTCAAGCAATCATCACACAATTCAAGCAAGCATGCAAAGAGTATATTGGCAGCGGAAAGTAAAGCATGCAACTTGCAAGAATGTAAAGGGAAGGGTTTGGAGAATTCAAACGCAATTGGAGACACAGATGTTTTTCCCGTGGTTCGGATAGGTGGTGCTATCCTACATCCACGTTGATGGAGACTTCAACCCACGAAGGGTAACGGTTGCGCGAGTCCACGGAGGGCTCCACCCACGAAGGGTAACGGTTGCGCGAGTCCACGGAGGGCTCCACCCACGAAGGGTAACGGTTGCGCCAGTCCACGGAGGGCTCCACCCACGAAGGGTCCACGAAGAAGCAACCACCCACAAAGGGTCCACGAAGAAGCAACCACCCACAAAGGGTCCACGAAGTAGCAACCTTGTCTATCCCACCATGGCCATCGCCCACGAAGGACTTGCCTCACTAGCGGTAGATCTTCACGAAGTAGGCGATCTCCTTGCCCTTACAAACTCCTTGGTTCAACTCCACAATCTTGTCGGAGGCTCCCAAGTGACACCTAGCCAATCTAGGAGACACCACTCTCCAAGAAGTAACAAATGGTGTGTTGATGATGAACTCCTTGCTCTTGTGCTTCAAATGATAGTCTCCCCAACACTCAACTCTCTCTCATAGGATTTGGATTTTGTGGAAAGAAGATTTGAGTGGAAAGCAACTTGGGGAAGGCTAGAGATCAAGATTCATATGGTAGGAATGGAATATCTTGGTCTCAACACATGAGTAGGTGGTTCTCTCTCAGAACATATGAGTTGGAATTGTGTATGTGTTCTGATGGCTCTCTCCACGAATGAAGAGGAGGTGGAGGGGTATATATAGCCTCCACACAAAATCCAACCATTACACACAGTTTTCCAATCTCGGTGGGACCGAATCAAAAAACTCGGTCGGACCGAAAAGGTAAACCTAGTGACCGTTAGAGATTTTCGGTGGGACTGACATGAACTCGGTAGGACCGATATGGTTAGGGTTTGGGCATAACGTAATCTCGGTGAGACCGATTACACAAACTCGGTGAGACCGATTTTGGTAATTAGCTAACCAGAGAGTTGGTCAGGCAAACTCGGTGGGACCGATTTGCTCTTTCGGTGAGACCGAAAAAGTTACAAAAAGGAAACACTGAATTTACATTGCAATATCGGTGGGACCGATTCGCTCTTTCGGTGAGACCGAAAAGTTACGAAAGGGAAACAAAGAGTTTGCAATCCCATCTCGATGAGACCGAGATCCCTATCGGTAGAACCGAATTGCTAGGGTTTGGCAGTGGCTTATGACAAATGAAACTCGGTGGCGTCGGATAGAAAGAATCGGTAGGACCGAGTTTGGCTTAGGGTTTAGGTCATATGTGGATATGGGAAAGTAGTTGAGGGTTTTGGAGCATATCACTAAGCACATGAAGCAAGAGGCTCATTAAGAAACACCTCATCCCTCCTTGATAGTATTGGCTTTTCCTAAAGACTCAATGTGATCTTGGATCACTAAAATATAAAATGAAGAGTCTTGAGCTTTTGAGCTTGAGCCAATCCTTTGTCCTTAGCATTTTGAGGGTTCCACTTTCACATCCATGCCATGCCAATCATTGAGCTTTCCTGAAATAATCATCTTGGAATAGCATTAGCTCAATGAGCTATATGTTGTTATGAATTACTAAAACCACCTAGGGATAGTTGCACTTTCATGTTGCTATACGATGCCACTTGTGCACTGGCTTCTCCCATTGAACTATAAACCCCTGGGACCTTACCGATGAACACGGCATACCACTTGCCCTAGCAATGCACAAGAGCAAGAGTTGAAGCAGCAAATCAATGAAGCACACAAGTAGAGCAAAGTAGCACACAAACAACAATGGAGCAGAAGAGAAGTAAAGCATGCATGATCATACGGCATAGCAAGTTCTTCCTAGCACTACCTTGGTGTTAACATACCACCACATCCAAAAGAGGGTTTCATCCTACCACCATAAGTTCACCATCAGCGTGAGGGTTTAGTATATAACACCTCACCAAAATATACATACCATCAAATAGTTTTTGAGCCCTAGCCACACAAAATGTACATCGTCATCGTCGCCGTCATCACCACCGCCATCGCCGTCGGGGATCATGCACGCTCACAGGCAACACTACTCTAGTAATAGTGCTTGCCCAGCCAGCTCCTGAGCCACAACACCCTGTGAGCGTCGGCCATGGCAACGAACCCAACACCCTGGACCTTGTTGTCAAGCAGGTGGCTGAGAGCTGCCATGAGAGCCTCGTCGCTGAAGCCACCCTGGGTCATGACAGCACCATACAGGTCATGGTGGACGTCGAGGGGCTTGCACTCCTTGATGGTTGTTGCCACCTCCTTCACCGCCTCAGTCATGCTGCAAAAGACATTGATCTCCTCCTCCATCAGGCCTCCTCTCTTTCTCTTCCTACCATGGACAGGGTCAAATGGCTTGTCGAAGGGCTTCGCGGCGAGCTTGTTAGGGCCATCAAGGACCTCGACGTCTGGGGTCCCAGGGAAGTCTGGCATGGGAGAACCAAGAGGCTCCCCCGAGACCATGGCGTGCTTGCCAGTTGCCAACCCGAAGGAGAAGATGTGCTGCATCTGGCTGTAGTTCTGGATGGGTGTGTTGAGGAACTCAGCGTCCCTTGGGTGGTCCTAAGAATGAAACACAAGTGTTGTTAGTTGCGATTAGGAGTACGCAATGGTGGACAGTATGAAAAGGAAGAGGTCTGTGAGCTAACCGCGACATGGCCGACGTAGTGCTCTGCCTCCAGAACTATGGAGCAAGTGTTCTCATCCCATGAGACGCCACTAAGGTCTCTCAGCTTGGATACTTGGATCCATCGACTTCTCCACTTCCTTAGGTGGTTGTACACCTGGGTGGCAGACACCTCTTGCCCACAGAACTCGAACACCTGCTTCGCAACGGTGTTCAAGTGCACCTCCTTGAAGCCATTGTCAGTCCTAACTCCACTAGAGATGAGCTCACACATCTTGTTCAACACGAACATGGACATGAACGGCTGCCACTTCATGTTGTTCGACCTACCATCTTTCTTTGCCTTTTGCTGCTGCGAGCTTGAGTGTAGCGGCAGCAGCAGTAGTTGGCTCAACGAACACTACTGGCACATAGAGGGAATCAGACGTGAACACCTCTGAATCAGGAGCCATCTCGGACATAGGCTGCGAGTCCTCGACAAACGATGGAGCAAACTGGCTGTCGGACACGACAAGGGCCTGATTAAGATCTTGTGTTTGTGTGGTCATGTCCTACAATCGTAGCACACATTGACAGTAAGCATAGCACACAACATACCAGACAATCCATG
This sequence comes from Triticum aestivum, assembly GCF_018294505.1. Taxonomy (NCBI): domain Eukaryota; kingdom Viridiplantae; phylum Streptophyta; class Magnoliopsida; order Poales; family Poaceae; genus Triticum; species Triticum aestivum. The sequence continues at coordinate 519,273,719 of NC_057797.1, read as the reverse complement.
AAAGCAGAAGCATACATGTACATGGTTCATCACTATCATAGTAAGCACATGCTTCATCGCTATCATACTAAGCATACCGGACGATCTATGAGCAGGAACATACATCTACAACAAACACCATGCTACAAATGGACCAACAATAGCTACATCACAGATCTAAGCATGATTCAACACAAGCACAAGGTTCAACTTCAAACTCTACTACTAATCTAGCCTACCACATGCTTGAACATCTAGCCCTACCACAAATTGCAACCGCAGCATAGCAATCAACCATATCAGCTCACAGATCAGACCACTAACCAACCATGCATCTAGATTAAACCCTAGCTGCAGCTCAAATCTAGCTAGAAGGAACAGAGAGAAAGGGGGATTGAACTCGCAGAGGCCATGGCTGCAGTTTGAGGACGAGGGGGCTGGTCGTGGAAGATCAACATTGGCCGGTGAAGGAGCGTCGATGCCGTGGACCACCGGCCGATGAAGATGCGCCGCTTACCTGCTCGTCGGTGCTGATGTACGTCGGCGGGAAAGCTCGAACGAAGGGAGAATGGTGGCGGGAGTTGAGGCGGTGAGGGAGGGGCTAAATAGGTGTGGACTCGACGGGAGGTGAGCCGAAATCCTCTCGCCGATTTTTCAGCGACGCGGGCGAGCTCGCGCCATCTCCCCTGCTCGCACGAGGGGAGAAGCGTGTCGCCCTCCCCTGCCTTGCCCGAGCCAGGCTCGCGAGCCTGCCTATTCAGGCGTTTCCCCTGGGCTTAGCCTGGACGTGCTTTAAGGTCCGTGCAATGCGGGCCGCACAGTAAACGCAGGCAACCAAACATGCCACTTTCTTCTCGTGCGGGCCAGGCTGGGCCTAATGCTTTTTTTGCATGGTAATACGTGTCTCATTTATATCATAAAGATCATAGTACAAGTCACATACATACCGACTTGACAAAACTGAAAAGACAACAGAACGCTAGCCTTTGCACATAGGAACACCAGCCAAGAAGTAAAATTACAAACAAGACTGAAGAATCCCCTAAGCTTGACACCAACGCCCGTCACCTGCCTCTGGCACCACCATAGCAGCCACCAAAGGAGAAAATGACGGGTCACCTCCACACCTGAGCTCGACGCGGCTCCATCGCTGATGCAGCTTTGTGGACCTCCAAGGTGGCTCACCAATAAAGGTGAAGCCATTGCCGTTGAACGAATCAGACCGGGGCAACACTCCGGACACGTCATCGAACTCCAGATCTGGCACCCCCGCTCAACTAAGACGTTGGAGGAGGAAACCATACCTGCATGCCACGAACCACAAACCCAGATCCACCATCTTCTAGATGCCGTCGATGCAGACCACAATCTGCATCCGCTCCTGGACTACCTCCCAAGCTCCACGCCGGTGCTGGAGCAAACGCCGCCGCAACAGCGAAGCCCGAGGACACAGGTCCACCACGACGATGTCGCCGCCATCGCCGCACCATCCTTGCTTGAACAGTATGGTTTCCAAATCCACCCCAAAAGCGGATCGTCTCGTTGGGAAAGGATCTAAAGATTTATTAGTCGGTGTCGCCATCGCCATCGCCGAAGCCATGATGATGAACAACCCAAAATTCTAATAAACTAAGGCCTAAAATAATCCACACGCGTGGATCCAGCGACCCCCCTCACCACGACGACCGAGGTCGTCGGCGGAGGGGAGCCGCTGGAGGACGGCGGCGGAGGAAGTCGCCCTGGCGGCAGGAGGCGATCGCCTTTCTTTTCTTCTCCTAGGCCTAATGCGGGCAACCAAACACGCCCTCAATTGCTGCCTAGACGCGTCCAGATACTTATATTGTACCGCTTTGTTTTGAGTAATAAATAGAGCTAGATTTTCCCTAAAAATAAATAAATAAATAAAGAAGACCCAGCCGGTGAATGTGAAATCCCACCCACCCACCCATCGCTCCTCTCTCGCTCGTCTCTCCCTCTCCCCCGCACCACTTCTCGCCGCCACCACCACCTACAGTGCCCCGATCCCGCCCGATTCCGGCGTCCTGCGGCGGTGCCCAGCACACCACCGTGCCCCCCTCTCAACGCTCTTTTCTCCCATCTGGCCAGATCCGGCGCGCGCATCCTCCAGCGGCCAAGCGCGACCCTGCCCAGCAGCTAGGGTTTGGGCCAGCACATCGTCGGAGTAGCTCCGGCGTTGCTCCAGTGACTCAGGTGAGTACCTCCACTCCTCCTCGTCATATTCCTCCCTCTCTTCCTCACATCATCTCGTCTCCCTCGTAGACCCAGCGCGCCATCGCTGCTCGAGCACGGGGACGCCATGGATGGGAAGGCTTCTTCCTCCCCCTGTCTCGATGCCATGAACGACGCAGCTCCACCACTACCCCATGGAGACGGAGCTCCTTCTCCCACATCACGCATGGAGCCTCCCTCACAGCGCCTGAAGCCCTAGAGGGTACGAATCCCTCCTATTGTCTCATTCTACAACTTCTCTTCTTCTCGTCTTGATGCGTGTGTGTATTGTGTCAAGGAAAGGAATTCAAGGCCATGGCAGGAGAGAGAGGAGCTGCTCCTAGTACAGGACGCCATGGAAGGTTCTCCTTTCTTGTTCTGCCTTTTTAGTTTTTCTGTTTCTCTTCCCGATCTAGACAGGTTGAAGGATCTGTTTTGTTTAGGTGCTGCTCTGATGAGGAGAAACTGCTGCTGCAGGACGCCCTCCTCCCCTCCTCCTACCCCCACACGTGGTGAGCTCCAATGCATATGTGGATAATCAGGAACTGGTGGTACAACTAGTGTTTAATCAGTTACTTCATAATCTGTTCCACTGTGTGCATGAACATGCACATATTTTTTCCTGCTATTTACATACATAACTATTGGACAGTGAGAAGATTTCCATTGTGTGCATGAACGTACTTTTTTCCATCAATCCATCTCTTATCATGCACACATACTACCATATATTATATGATAATAAATCTTTTAGTTGCTCACTTTATATATAGGTGCTCAAAATTTTAGATTCCATAGAACTTCTGTTTGTAGTGAAAAAAGGCTATCTGGAGCTTTTAGTCAATGTCTATTTAAATAAATAGAATACCTATTGAGTATATGTGTTCATTGGTGCACAGTGCCGAATTACTTTTCCGTTTAAAATGAAATTACTTCTGTATATTGTGATGCTTCCCATAGTAGTTTGCACCCAGGAACCAACCAAGGGCTGATGCAATATATTTTACCTAGTATTTACTGCCCTTACTGTTTTAAAAAATAGACACTGAGGATACCTTTTTTTATTTTTTCCTACACCCTGTTGTGGGATTCATACTTACCTGCATATGAACAAACTGCAAGAGACAGATACAATTCCTGACCTGTGAAAGACTGTTTTATGACTTATCCATCTCACATGACCACCTTCTATATCTACAGGTATCTATCACTTCTTTCTACTTACAAGGCAGATATATCTACAAGTAAACCTACAAGTTCTTTGTAGTTCAAATGGAGTAAACCTACAAGTAAATCTACAAGTAAACCTACTTCTATATCTACAGGCATGCTTGATCATTCTTATTACAGAAATGTTAACGCCCAGACGTGTGGGTGTTGACCATCTCGACCACACACATCCATCATCGTCCAGTACTATATGCACGAATCTTGGCACAATCTGGACGATTTTCTGTGCCACGTAGGACAAGGCGCGTGTGTGGTGTGTGACATAGTTCGCCCGCACGTTGTCCCCCCCCCCCCCCCCGCGCGGTTAGCGGTTGCCACTTGGGGGCGTGCGATGGAACTGCTATGCGCCCGTACGCCATGCGCCGACCATGGTTGACGTCAAACACGTCACGCACTTCGCCCGCCTCCCCCTCACGGGTCCATTTACTCATCCCCACAGTTACTCGCACAACCCACTTCGCATTTCAGACGATTGGAGGAGAAGACGAGGGGAGAAGGCGACGACGCAGGCGGAAGAGTCAATGGCGTTCGCGGCTGTCGGTGGTTTTCGCCGGACCGGAGCGGCTTCGCCGGAGCGCCTACAGATTGAAGGTAATGCTCGCTCCCACTCTCACAATCCTTGCCTGCATTTTTCTCCCCTTCCCTTCGTGTTCGATGCTTCGCTCGAGATTCGTAGAGATTCAGGCGATTTGGCGATGCGCCGGCGTTCCCGCCGGCGGCGGAGTTCTGTGCTTGCTGTTTTCGATGGCACTGGGCAGTTTTGTCGCCGCCGCGGTGGCGGTCTCGCCGGTGTGGTTCTGCCTGTCCGGAGACACACACTGGTTGTGCCTTGGGATTAGGCCGTTGTTTTCCGATCTGATAGTTGCGCATTGCTTCGAATTGGTATTTGCAATCAGTTCGGGGAGAATTTTGGGGATGAATTTCAAGTCATTAGTTGCCATTGAACTCTAGATCTAGTTAGTTGTTTTTCAAACTGCAGTATGAAGGCAAACGTGGTGGTTTGAGTAATTATCATGACTATATGGCAACTAATTTTCTGAATGACTATGATAGTTGCCACAAACATGCTTTTCCATGCGGCAACTAATTTCTTGAATGACTGTGATAGTTGCCACAAACATGCTTTTCCATGTGGCAACTAATTTCTTGAATGACTGTGATAGTTGCCACAAACATGCTTTCCATGTGGCAACTAATTTTTGCTGAATGATTGTGATAGTTGCCACACTGTAGGAATGGTAAAGTGTAGTAAATCGGTAGTCACAGCAGTTTCAGCAACCAATTGCACTGGATGGCAACTAATCTGCACATCAACTATGTCTGTTGCCACTTGGATAGTATATTCTTGTGGCAAATAGACTGTGAACACACTATGACTATTGTCATGTTGTAGACAGGATAATGTGGCAAATTGGCTGCATAACATGGCAACTAATTTGCACATCAATTGTGTCAGATGCCATATATATGCTTTTCATGTGGCAAGTATTTGTCTGAACACAGCATGTCTGTTGCCATGTTACAGTCAGTATAATGTGGCAAATTCATTGTACGGCAGACGCAATTTTCATGTTTTGTCATGATAACTTGTGATATCTGAACACACTGTGGCAATTTCAGGTTGTTCATTAGATGTTTTTCATCGCTTTTTTGAATTCTGTGTTGCATTTTAACATGGCAATTTCAACCTAGCACATTTTTGCCATTGAACACATGGCAAGTCATTGTTGTATGAGGACAGGGTGTGACCTGCCACATCTTAGATTTGTGCAGTGGAGGATTTTGTGACTTTCTTTCTTACTATTTTGTGCTAACATGGCAACTTCAATATTTTGTTTTTAAGTGCATTTATGATCTGTATATTTTTTCAAATGTAACCAATGTGCTTAATTGCCACATTTATGTTTTGAACAATCATACGGGGGGTGCGTGTGTGTTCATGTGATATTTTGCATTCACTAGTTGACATTTTCACTTGAGCCCATGCGGCAAGGACATTCTATTAAATGGCAACTGCTTACTTCCTGCATTTTCATTTTCACTATGATAATTTGGTTTGTTCTTACCTTAGCAGAATGGCTCGCAGCGATCATCAAAACGATGATGATGATTTCATGGATTCACCACAGCAGAATCAGGCAACTGGACGGAGAAAAGAGGGCGACGAGGTAACTGTCCACACACGCTCTTCCTCCTGCATATGTTATTGGTTGCCACCTTGAGCTTTGCAGTCGTCTGTCATGAACTAAAATTTCATGACGGTGAAAACATGGCAACAACTGATCATTTGTCTGTTTTTTGCAGAAAAAGAAACGTACTCGCAACAGGGCCTCCTAGGAACGACTGACTTCATTGACTGACAGATTTATCGACGATCAGAAGGGAGCTGCTACTGAGATGGGTATACAGGCTCTGATGAATGTTCGGTGCACGAATCTAGTCAACCCTGTATGCGACTGGCTTGGTGAGATTTACGACCCCCGCCTCTAGGGAATTTGTGATTCCGGGACGTGGAAGACTGCCGTTGAACAAGGAATCCGTGTTCTGCACTTTAGGTGTGCCCCGTGGACAAATCAAAGTCCCGTATGAGGTCAATAACAAGATCGAGGAAGCGTTGTTCCCCCGTTTGTTTCCTGGGTTGGAATTCATGCCGAACACGTCTGTACTGGCAGATTCGCTGCAGGCCATGACAACCCATGGCGAGGTTTTTAAGATGAAACTACACATGTACCTCATCTCAGTTGTTTTCGCGCCGATCACTTCTTTTCGCCCAAGCAACAAATGCTTCCCCATCCTGGTGAATAATTTATCTTTACTACATTATTTTCCTTCAAATTTTTTGCTCCGATGTCATGTGCAAGCTAGTCACTGCCAATGTTTTTTGATGTTTTTTCCATTTGATTTCTGATGCGGCAATTCATTGTCCTGAAAATTATGTGGTGCAGGCGAAAATGAAAGATGTGACGAACATGAATTGATGTAAGTTTATTGCCGACTTCCTGCATGATGCATTCTCAAGCAAGATGTACCAGAAGGGTTGTCAACTGCATTTAATGGTATTTTTTATCAGTCCTTTCTGTGAACACTTTTTTTAACACCTTTTATTTATGCACGGCAACCTGATCATAATAAGATGGCAACTGCCATAATGATAATATGGCAACTGTCATCATGACAATATGGCAACTGCCATCATACTGTGATGGCAACTGCCATCATGACAATACGGCAACTGCCATCACACTATGATGGCAACTAGCACATACAGATGACAACTTCTTCTTTTTCTCTTTTCATGCACTTTAACTTGATGATTGTAGGAACATATATTATTCTGTTTTTTCGCAAAATAGCATGATCGCAACTGATATTTCTTTCTTTTTAAAATTGTTGTACATTAGTTCATGTACGTCGACTGTCTTATCTGTCCATCATGGATTTCACTGGGACAGGAGGCCCACCGCCTACGCACAAGTTTACTGTTTCTGCATGAACTATCGATGTTGTCAAGGTTGTGCTTGCTGCAGACAGGGTAACTGATATCAAATATGGAAAACTGCAGGTTATTTCTGGTTTCTTTCTATACATGGCATTCTTACAAATTTTTGCGGCATAACATATCGTCATATGGCAACCGTCTGTGGCTAACAACAGATGACTACCTTTGTTAGCCATGGCTGTCTGCGTATGGTATCCATGTCTCACTCCACATGACAACTCTGTCATTCGTGTTGAAACTTATATTCACGTCTTCTTTTTTTGTTGTATTTGCAACACATGAACTGCTAGTCAGTGTTCATCATTCTCTCTCTTACATCCTAACTATTTTTTTGGTTTTTTCCAGCTGATGGCCAAGCATGCTATAGACTACAGCATGTTTGGGGGCCCTCAAAACTTTGGAAAGTGGATGGACATGAACTCAGCTCCGTCTTTCCCTACTGAGGTAATCAAAGATATATATCTATGGTTGCCTTGGATTATTTTTTATGTCGTGCAAGTGACTGTAATATGGTTGGTCATTGCTGCTTCTTATTTCGTGCACAGGCGAGGGCACCTGTTGAGCATCTAATTGGGCAGTTTGCATCCGGAATGACCGGCTTGCTCGGGAAGTTGGTTGAGGGGTGGACGTCCCTTAATGGCTCCGACAGCGACGCGGTTGTGAGGTAGTTCACTACATTTATCCCAGAACGGACACATCGTCCAACTGGTTGCCGTGGACGGTATGACTACAGCAATTCCCAAGAGCTTGCTAACACACAAGATGAACTAGATGGAGACGCTGGTCTTAGTAAGGATGACGACGATGACACGGAGAACGTGCAATAGGACACTGATGATGATGAATATGTTGAAGTTCGTGCAGGTAGTAAGAAGGGCAAGGATGCACCAGATGTCCCCCACCGGAGAAAGTCAAAGAACATACGGCTGCGAAAGGCGAGGGGGTGTTGCCATCAAAGAGGGGGAGGGCTTCAGAGGATGTTGGGCAGGGTTCTCCTGGCAAGAGGTTTAGGACCTATCCCGTAGCTGCTAGGAGGAGGTTCAACTTTAATTTTAGTTTTTTGTTTTGTCTATATTTTTGGAACAGACAGATCCCCTTTTGCATTTGTTTTTGCTAAGCGTGGCAATGAGTTTGCTGTCTGACAATTGCCACCTTTTTTTCTTTCATCTTATACGTGCAGTGAGGCGACAGCTGGTGGACGAGCAGTTACGAAGAAACAGGCACCAACGCCAACCCGTGTTTCTGCTCGGTTGAACAAAGGTGCCCCATTGTTGGTGACATCCCTTTCACCAGGTCATCTCCTCGTACGACGATGTCCAACATCGGGGATCCTGTCGTGTTGCTAGACCTGAGAAAGCCAGTCAAGAAGTAGGTTTTCCATGTGCTTTCATTGACATAGTGCTATATTTTTTATTTTTCAATGCATCCGTTCAGCTTGCCACATGGGCTTCTGTCATCGTTCCCACATGGCAACTGATGTTTTTCAAATGATTTCCTTCCTTTTTAACTGCATGGCAACTCCTGCTTGTTTTTTACATGGCAACTGCTATTTAGGCCAAATGGCAACTCTTATTGTACCTACATGGCAACTGCCATCTTTTCATTGGCTTGTGTGCTCATCCCATACCTAGTTTTGAAATTGCATTCCTGGCAGATAATCTGTTTTTATCATTCTTCAAGTTGGCTAGCATGGCAACTCTTGCTGGATTCGCATGGCAACTGCTAACTATGCCACATGGCAACTCATATTCCCCTTACATGGCAACTACCAACTTTTCCACCTTTTTTTCATTTTTTTTAGATTTATACCATGACAATTATTTTTGTTCATTTTTAATACCTTTTTCATGTGCTTTCTTTTTTGCAGGGTGAAGAAGACTACTATACGCGGGGCCAAGCATATCATTAGGGACCCACTCGAACGCCTTCATTCAAAGTTGTCAACAGGGGGCAACTCAGATGTTCATGAGGCGCCAGTCGACAAAACTGCTGTTACATCGTTAACTGTTCCCACTAACTCTGACGCAAGTGGCCGACCATCTCCGCCGGTTGCAGATGTGCAGGTTAGAACAACAGGCATCCATACATCAGGGAGTGACGAGTCGGTATCTGCTAGGACAGCTGAAATATTGCCAACTCTTCTGGTAATGAAGGATGTTGCTGTGAGCCATGCCATCCCATCAGCAAGCGTTGAAGTGGACGCTCCCAAGACCAACCTAAGCAAGGAAGATTCCCGCTCATCTGACACTAATTCCAAGCGCGTGTGTGGTGGCACTTCTATGTCTACGACAGAAGTGGCTGAGGCGGCAGTTCATAATGATATGCCATCTACAGGTAGGAGTCTTGGCACAACAGCTCCAGCTCCTGTCGGTGCAGATACCCCTAAGGCGACTGTTTCACGTGCTGGTCTTCCACCGAGGTGTCGTAGCCACCGCAAGCAATCAACTGACATACCCAACGCACCAGCTGTAGCTAGGAGTAGCAGAGATGAGTCTGGTTATGTTCTTGTGTCCACACTGTTCCTGCCACCTTCCAAAAGCAATGTGATGGAGAAACCGGAAGACCGAAGCACAACTGATGCAGGTGTCAAGCCGGGCACGAGTGACGCAGGTGAACGCCCGGAGCAGACTGCGCCTTTACCCGCAGTGGAAATCCCCAGTTTAAATCTGCGCACTTCCAGGCTCCCAGTCAATGTTGGTGTCCCTTACAGCCCAAACAAGAAGATTATCAAGGAAGCTGCGGCTGATACTGCTGACAATACGCCCCGCCCTACAAATAAGTCCGATCATTCTGTAGCGGCCGATTCAGATATGTTTGTTGATCTTTCACCCATGGATTCCGCCCCGCAAGTTGTTCACGGTCCGGCCAGTAGGCATGAGAGGCACCCAATGGCCTTCACCCCATCGAGCTTCAGCCTTGGCATCAGTCAAGATCAACCAGTGGTGCCAGATCTTATGCCAGTTGCCTTTGCTTTCTCGGGAGGCATGCCCGCAATGATGGCGCAACCAATGGTCGAGGGCAGGAAGGTTGTCAAGTTCGCAGAGCCGATCGTCCAAGGTACATTTCTTATGTGCTTATCATTTTCTTGTATACATCTGTGTAGTCTGACTTTTGTCCCAAGCATTTTTTTGGGGTTCTCACTTGTGATGGCAACTGTTATGTGATGACATGGCAACTGGATTTGTTGCACCATGTCACCTACATTTTTTTTGTCATGCTGCATTTTACATTCGGCAATCACATGGCAACTGAAGTTGATTCAATATGGCAACTGTAGTTGTTGTCACATGGCAACTACAGTGCAATACACATGACAACTAGATTTGCTGCACCATGTCACCTGTATTTTTGTTTTCATGCTGCATTTTCCATTCGGCAAGCACATGGCAACTGGAGTTGACACAACATGGCAACTGGAGTTGCTGTCACATGGCAACTACAATGCACTACACATGGCAACTACAATGCACTACACATGGCAACTGGATTTGCCTCCACATGGCAACTCCTTACTTTTTGTACCTACATTTCACATCATGCACCCTATCTTTTCACATTCCATTTGTTTTGTTTTCCAGGTATCCTAACCCACTTTTTTTATCCTTTCAGGCACCCCTGAGAAGATTTCACCGTCACTTGATGGAGCTTACCGCAGGATCGAGGAGGCAGCATTGCAGAGGAGGTCCTCACGAGGTCAGGGGCAATCAAGTTCCAATGTGCCTGCAGATACGGTATCTGAGGATACCATTAGGAGTGCCACCCCTGGTTCTGCGAGGCAGCAGAGGGTAGTTCACCCACCTCCCGCGGAAGACTACGAGCCCGAAGTCAGGGCCACAAAGAAACAGACCCAGTTGTACGATATTGTCAAGCGATTTGAAAATGCGAGGACCAGCAGCAAGCACATGAAGGAGCTGAAAGCGTAATGACCACATTTTACTTTGCTCTTTCTACCATTCATATTTTTTCTACTTTCTATATATGATCTGCTTACGTTTTAGTTCTTCCTTTTTTACTTAGTAGACATGATTATTTCATGTTATATCATTTTCATATAGCTCATGTTTGGATAGAACCAAGGTCATTCAATGCGAAGCGACATACGTTGACCTGGGTGATCTTGCCGAGTCCGTGAGGCCAAACGGTAAAATGTCGACGAATGTAGTTGCATGCGGGATTGACTACATCAACAAGCATATGGATATGTCTCCCGACAAAACAATCATGCATTACAGTGTGACCTGCAAAATATGGGATGGTGACTTTCACCACAAAATCCTGAGAAAGAATTTTGCTCAACACGGTCAATTCAAGCTCACACTGAAGAAATATGTGAGTATTCCTTCCCTATTTGCACTCTTTTCACATGGTATGGTTTTTTGCCATTATCTGCACTCTGTTTATGTGGCAGATGTTTCATGCGGCATCAGCTGCCGTGCAAACTAACTTTTTGATTTTTGCATCCCGTGCAACTATGTGGCAACTTCAAAGTAAAATACATGGCAAATTCTTTTCATACATGGACGACAACTTTCTTTCAACTACCCACTATAACTAAATATTCTACGCGATTCTACTTTTTTTGTCCCTTTGCTGTTCTTCATGTGAACTCTGCTTTTCATTTCCTTCACTTTTACATGCAGGTCCTGTTCCTCATGTTCCAGGAGCTTGCACCACACGACCCACACGACAAGTGTGGTCACCACTACGTGATTTGTCTTGACCTAAAGAACCAATGCTTTGAGGTGCTTGATTCAATGTGTTCGGCAGCCGATGCAGACCTTACTTCGCATGCTGAATTCTTCATCAACAACGTCAAAGAGACATGGAACCGTCACTACGAAAACTCAAAGGTCCAGATCAGACATTTTCCGATTGAGTACGTGGCGACTACGAATCAAGGAAACACGTAATTTCCTACCCCCCTTCATGTGCCATTTACATCAATCCCACCCCTCTTTGTTGTTACATCTGAATTGAAGTTTATCATTGCTATGTTTGTCCTTTTTTTGGATTCACCTGACTCTTTTTCTTGTGCAGGACGGACTGTGGCTTTCACACGTTGAAATACCTTGCAAAGTGGGAAGGTAGACTTGTTCCCGCTGTCACAGCTGCAACGGTCGTTGAGCTCTGGAAATTTTACACATGGAACTGGTTGACGAATGAAGATTTCAACAAGCGGTCCGGAGCACGCGAGTTCGTGGAGGAAACTGACAAGAAAGTCATCAAGAAGTACAAGTGATCACATGGCATTACACACTGGACGCATACCTTACATTCTGTTGCCGAGGAATGTAAGGTACTACATTCTGTTCTTCTCAAACACTATGTTCGTGTGCTATGCTATGACTGCAACCCCGAGTAGCCTAGTACGCAGTGGTGGTTCGTGAGTGACATTTGAATATTTTCTGTAATATTTTGTGTGGATATGAACCTATTTCAGGTGTGATAGTAGATACATTTTATGTTTATCATTATTATTGTGGTTTCATCGTTTACACCACCAGGTTGCTGCTTTGAATGCGTGCATTATGTTCTAAAATATGGCAACTGTAGTTCATCAGACATGGTTATTAAAAGTCATCGTCATTTTTCATTTGGATGTTTTGCTTCTTCTTTTTCATTGCTAACTGCACCGGCTACCATGGTAGTTTTGATCATGTAGCCGTAACCTTTTCTGTGGTTGATGCACGTTACGCTTTTTCAACTTTGTTTCCCATAGATTGCACACAACACAGCATGTGTGACTAAAGCGTGTCGAATTATCATGAAAATATACGCGATGTAGAGTCATTACAAATAACATGGCATTTTTCAGTACAGCTAACAGGGCAGATTCAGTACAAAGAGCACGACAGATTCAGCATAAACAAGATGGCAGATCCAGTATACTTGACATGGCGGATTGAGTATAATTAACATGGAAGACCCGGTATATTTACCATGATAGATTCAGTATAAAATATCATGGCATATTTAGTACAAAATAGCATGGCAGATTAAACACATATAACATGGCAAATCAAGTACACACACATGGCAACTACAGTTACCCATTCAATGCATTTTCCTGCAACTTCTGATGCCCCTCAAGAGTAGTCTCCCATTTCTAGAAAAAATCACAACATCTAGGTTACAAAACAAAATGTCCCCAAGGACCATGTCACAACGCCCCAATTTTGCTTACGGATTGCCCGTCCCTTTCTTTGTTTTCTTGTGTTTTGCTTGAATCTCCAATCCCGATTTGTACCTTATCTCTTTTGGACGCCCCTTTGTGATGGAACAGGGCGGGTTCCTGACCTGGGTTTGTGTGCTTGCTGTTCTAGATCCTATCTCCGAGTTTACAGATGATGGCCCCGTGGACGAAGGCACACTTGATGTGCGGGGGAACCTGTGTAAGGCTTCCTCAGCTTTCCTCTTATTGATCTCATCAAGCTCTCTTTTCAGGGCCTTCCTGTGTTTTTCTGCGACTCTCGCTGTCTCATCACTCTTGCACGCTTCATCAATTAGCTCAGCATAGTTCTTTGTCAGCACAACGTGCCTCATGGCTTCCATGGTTGACTCAGGTCTCTCGTCATGCACAGCCAGAACTGCGTTTGTTGTTTGTGGCGCCAACGCATCGTCAGTGTCCCAAGTCCATCGCCGCCTTATGAAATGGCGGGGCATCCGTGTCACAGCGTTCATGTCCATTACTTTTAGTATGTGACATCATACAATGTCATCCCGTTCAGACTTGCAGCATTGGCAGTAGTATTCGCCTTGGCCGATCGAGACTTTCACGAAGTAGTTCCTTTCTTTGTCCGGGTCTTCAGGTTCTGAATCTGACATGCCCAAAATAGAACACACCTTGAATGTATGTTCGTCCACCTGGAAAGCCGTGAACATGCTTGCATGCTTTATTTCTTCCTGGAATCTGCAAGTTTTGTGTGTTTTCTGTTAAATTATCGTGCGCTCTTTTTTTGTAGCACCTTATGTTGTCATGGAAATAGAAATACATTTTGTTTGAACATGGCAAATATAGTACATTAAACATGGCAAATATAGTACCTTGAACATGGCAAATATAGTACATAAGACATGGCAACTGTAGTACATTAGACATGGCAACTGTAGTACATTAGACATGGCAACTGCAGTACATTGAACATGGCAACTGCAGTACATTTTCAACTGGCCATCGTCATTTCCACACCAACATTCCCAGCGGAAGCACATTGCATAAAACATGGCAACTACATTTTATTAAACATGGCAACTACAGTTGAGTAAACATGGCAATTGTATTTCAGCAAACATGGCAGTTGCATTTTAGTAAACATGGCAATTGCATTTCAGTAGATATGGCAACAACATAACATTTTTCAGTTGACATTGGCATTTGCATACCAACATGCCCAATGGAAGTACAGTACATTAAACATGGCAACTGCATTTCATTGAACATGGAAACTGCATCCAGGTAAGCATGGCAAACAGAATTTCCATTGAACATGGCAACTGCAGCTGAGTAAGCATGGCAAACAGTATTTCATTAAACATGGCAACCACATATCATGGCAACTGCATTGCATTCTATATGGCACCTACTGCCTTCGTGCTTTGCGCAAATAATACTGTAACACAACTAACTTACTTGTTAAAGATCTTGTTGGTGTATATCTTGCTCATTTTCCTCTCCATTGGTAAATACGTTAGGAATTTTGGCTGCTTTAGCGCGGTGTTCGCTTCTTGCTGTAGCTCAGATCCTAGTATTTTTTGTTGCAAAGTTGTGTACTGCTTGGCAAACTGTAGCAATGAGTTGCTAGGGCTCACGTACCGCTTCAAAACAGCATTGAACCCCTCGCTGCGCTGCGTAGTCTGCAGAAACGGGAAGAAGCACTGCATGAAGTAGGCCGGCACCCAGTACATTCGCTTCTCCCATAGGCTAGCAAGAGTCTCGTTGTCTGGGACTTGATATGTTTCAATCATGGCCATCCAGCTCCTTTCAAACTCCTCCACTGTCAAGCTGTGGTCCACGCACAGCTTGAATGCCTTGTGCAGCTCTGGACGGTCAGCAAAGAACGGTCCTAGCATCTCCTCAGCCTTCTTTATAATGTGCCACCTGCATTGCCTGTGCACTGCCAACGTAAAAACCTCCTCTATGCCTGCACGCATGCTAAAATCCTGGTCTGTTATTATGTTCATCGGAGCAAGTCCATCCATGCACTCCAAAAAGGTCTTGAACAGCCAAACGTACCCATCCGTGTCTTCGTTCCGAACGAGCCCGCATCCGAACTGCAACGACTGGTTTTGGTTATTTATTCCTATGAATGGAGCGCATGGCATCTTGTACATATTAGTGAGATACGTCGCATCGAATGAAATGCAATCTCGGAAATGTTTGTAGGCTCTTCTTGCAGCACCATCCACCCAATACATGTTCCTGACACGGTCCTCATCGTCCAACCTTATCCTGTAGAAAAAATCTGGATCTTCCTTCGCTTTCTCATCGAAGTAGGCCATTGTGGCCTCTATGTCAGCCAACTTGCTTTCTCTATGGTACTTTGCCTTCAGGTTTGTGACGTCAGCTGGTATGTAGGGCATGCTACTCAGAGTCCCTTTTTTCTGTGGATTAGTGATAGTATCTGGACCATTCTTGATGGACCGACGTTACAATCATGTAGCAGCTTTATGAATTTCTTCTCGAGGAGGGTGAATCCTCTGTGGGCGGTCAGAAATTTTACCAGGTCGAACTTCTTTATGAGTTTGTGGTTGTGCTCGTCAAAATATTCAGTGACCACCCACTATGCTCCATCAACATTTAGCTTACACCGGACAGGGCATTCGGTCTTGAGAATGATACCTCTTTTTCGTTCCGGAATGACAGGCGCAACACCTTTCCCCTTCTTGTTCCTTCGTGCCTTGTGGCACCTCATCTCACCTCTGCTGTACTCGTTAGTTTTCTTAATTTTCCTATCGTATTTGGTGTTGACCGCAAACCCATGGAACTTTGCATATGTCTGGTAGAATTCCTTTGCTTCTGTGAACGATTCAAATTTCTGCCCAACGTACGGTGGCTGAGGTACCATGATCTCCGGTTGCCCACCACCTTCATCCCCTTGTGCTTTGTCATCAGTTTCATCATTCACTTCAGTATCGGCGGCAGTTTAATCTACTTGAGTGTTGCCAGTGCTTGTATTCAAAGGGGTGCCTGTCAGCATTGCTGGAATGATTGCCATTTCTGACTCTGACTCAACATTGTTTGCGGCATGATTGTTGGCTGGCTGGTGGAACGCGTCTTCTGTGCGCTTAGAGCTCCCCGCAGTAGATGTCCCCGCGCCGCTGTTCACTGTAGTTGTAGGCCCTGTAATAGAAAAAACAGGTACGAGCGTAAGATTTTGCTTGAATAACATGTTTATTGTAATGGATCACATCAACTTCAAGTGATTTGGCATGACATCATTCAAATAACAAGCCGTGAGTCTGCGTGTGGACATGCATGGCAACTGTAGTTGTCCAGTCATGACAGCTACAGTCCAACAAACATGGCAACTATTGTTTGCCAATGCACAACAACCAGCTCCTTTTTAGTATGAAAACTTGGATTCTATATGCATAGCAGCTGCAGTCCTGCATACATGGCAAATACTGCTACCAATACATGGCAACCAGTGTGTTCTAGCATCAAAACTTTGCATTCTAGGCTTGAGCTCACTAGGCAAATGCGATCAACCATTAGTGTTGCACACAGGCTTCTAGCAGTTGGCAAATTTCCGAAGACAATATATGACTCATTGCACACAACCACTTGTTAGCGTTTTATGCTTGATTTTGTCCACCATCACTGATACATATCTTCTTTTTCGTCACGTGCTATTTGCCATAAAAACAAATGTAGTGCGCTTTTGTGGTTCAATTTTTTCCTAACCTTGTTGTGCTGCATGTGCCCATCTTGTGTGGTCTGTCACACCAAATTGACGTGCTCTATCTGCAATCTGTGAAGCTTGCCACGAGACGTTTGCTGGGGTACCGCCACCGTAATAACCTGTAAGCATCGTAGTAGTTGGTCAATACATGGCAACTGCAGTGTGAGCTGGCATGGCAACTGCAGTTGTCCTGGCATGGCAACTGCAATTGTTCCTCCATGGCAACCACAATTGTCCAGGGAGGGCAACAACAGTTGTCCAGGGATGACAAATGCAGTTATTAATTCATGGCAATTGCAGTTGTCCAGTCATGGCAACTGCAGTTGTCAACTATGCTCCTTATGCTAATTCACCGTCCGCAACTTCACTTTTTATGGACTCACCTGTGTATGACGTCGATGGCAGGTACATGGGTGCTGCCTGCTGCCACGTGCTGCATGAAGGCTCTACGTTTTCCCCCGACATAACTCGTGAGTCTTTTGCCAACCTTTTCAAGTTTATTTTTCATGTCCAGACCTGTATGTGTTCTTTTTCGTATGTGTTACCTTGATTAGCCATATTAGCTAGTTGAAATTGGTTGCCCGTACATTTGTCAGTGTTAGCGCCCTGTGACTGAACTTGCCACTGAGCCCCCCTGAGTGTGTTTTGGTCATAAGAACCTGTGAAAAAATGATAGTGTAGGACATAAGTAGAATGTCATCTTCATCATCGCGAACATGGCAAATGTTCTTTTATTTTGTTATCACACATCATACCAATGCCTGCATACTGTTCTAGTAGTGGCAGCAACGACCCTGCAGAAATGAGTTGACTGTACTCTAATGCATCCCAAGGGGGCGTTTCTGGTCTTTGAGAACCCCAAGTATCAGCGCCATCTTCGTGATTCATTCCTTTCCGCGTCTCGTTTCTGCCAATGTGCTCTCAATCACTGCATGAACAAGAACGCATCAACAATCAACAAAAAATGTATCCTTGTGTTGCTTGCATGTAGAAGTTAACACGTCAGTGTTATCACATTTTCATGCGTAGGCAACCAACATATCATGTCTAGTAGGACATGCACATCCACTATCTTTTCTAAAATCTGGGTGCTAGCTATCTGTTTGATTCGATGGCATCAGCCTCTACAATAGGATGGCAAGCAATAAGTTGACATGGTGGCAGTTGACGACAATGATAGGTGGCAACTGACGTTAGACACCAGTGGCAATTAATTTTCACACACCCCATTATTCCAAATTTCTCAATTTTCTCTCCCTTTTTATGGATTCCTACACATCCATTCATTTACCAACTACGTGCATCAATCTACTGAGAACTTACGGTTATCTCTAGCGTAGTACATGATAGATCTAGTGTATTCTGCTTGGCAATTGTGAAGACACATAACCTATGTAGTGTTTTACCCCTGTAGGATGGATCTAGTTGCCAACTTCGTCGATAATTTTGCAATTTTCTGCCCAGAAGAAGGATGAGAAGCAGTAGGGAGATCGAGAGATTCACCTGCTTTTAGCTGGTCGTCTTTGGAGGGCGTTGTTGGAGTGGGGTGGGGTGGAGGGGGTGGGGTGGGGGAGATAAGGGGTCTGGTTTGCGGTGGGAAGGCCCTACGGATCTGCTCTGGTTGCCATGGCAACCAGAGAAGGCCGGCGATGGAGGTAGGGGTTCGGGAGGTGGGAGAAGATGGCGGCAGTCGGGATTGGGGATCGATCAGAGGCCGGGACGGCTGGGTCGTGCGGGCCGCTGGGTCCTCTGGCCCGGATGTGCGGGCGGGGTTGCCACACACCGGACGTGCGGGCCGTGCCTTTGCGCGCTCGGACGCGGTCGTGCGGGCTGGTTCCTGTCCATGCCACACGAGGCGTGTGGCACAACTACCCGATACACCACACGTGCGGCAGTTATCGGGACCCTTTTATTATTATGCAGAACTGTTTGTTCAGTCACATCTGCCCTTTGCTAGAGAGAGCGAAAATGGAAAACTGTTCTGGAGCATATTAGATGGGCGATCCAATAGATAATTATGTAACTGTAGTTGGCTGGCAATGGTTCACAGAGGGATATTCCTTGCTTATATTTACTTGATATTTGATCTTAATATTCACTGGACACAATTCTCTCATGGTTGCAATGTTTTTTTCTCCTAATTTCACTCCAATTGTGTTGGCATTCATGCTCAGTTCACATTCATGCAACAACAGCAAGAAGATCATGGTCGTGCGCATCATCAAGCACACCATGGAGATCGTCCACCTCCTCACCGATGCTAACTCAATCCAGATCACCGTCGACGCTATCATCAATAGGTATCTCTCTCGGTTTCCTTTATTCTCTCCTGCCTTTGTGATGTTAGTATGTGTGCGCTGCCTAGTATTTTTGGATCTTGCCAGTTGAATGGATGGCTGTGGTAGTAGAATGGTATTTTTGCTTAGGCGCAATCATACTTATGGAGTAGTAAATAATTTGTCATGTCATTCTTCAAGTCTACACATAGCATTGTTATTTTAGGAGCAGATTTCTCATTCTTAAGAAACCTGAACTTGCTTAATAGCCAATTTAGTGGTGTATTACCATTTCCTTGATGTCAACTCTAATGCTTCTGTTTACATTCCTTAACATTCCTTGATGTCAGTTCTGGTGTGCAATCATATGACATGTCTTACGTAAATGAATATGGGTTGTTGTCAATTTTTTAATCTACAATTGATCTAGTGTTTTTACATGGTAGCGTAGTATCCTATTTCCTTTTCTAATATGCAAACTTCTACTACGTGAGGTGCATAAGTGCATGAGGTGCGGTTCGCCCTAAACCCTAAACCCTAATTAACTTGTGTCTGGTGCCATATGTCAGCCATTTGCTTTCTAAATTTATCTGAGTATAATTTGATCTTTATTACATCTACACTTGGAATAGCGATGCCAGTTTTAACACACATGGGACTATTTAAATAGTGTCCTTGCACAAGGTAGCTTTTACTACATATATGAGAGTTCCTATTTTCAGCAATGATGATTTACATAAGTTATGCAATAATGTCAATAGTTGGTGTTAGATGAGCCAATTTATTTACCATGATCATGTTATAATGATTAAGTTGGATCATTTAATCACTTGTATGCATATCTTCCTGTTGCTATTTCTTTAGGAGTTTCCACTGGCTCAATAAAATTGATGGTCATTCATCAATGTATTTTCTTCCTATTAGGGTAAATACTGGAAATAGTCATTTTTTACATGAACACTGACTTAGTCATTCATTACTCATTAGGGAAAACTCAAGTGGCAACAATATAAGTGCTAAGTACTCTAAATAACGTTGGGGTTGTTGGCAGGGGCTTCAAATGTGGTAATGTCAGGCTTCAGATGGCAACAGACTATTGAAATATGATTCAGCTAGATATAAAGTGCTGATATCACCAAGATATGCCTGATGCATCGTATAAGATGTTTCTACTCTATTTTCATGTTGCCTCGGTGGTGAATACTCATATGTTGATGTTTATACAAGTAGCAACATAAAAGTGGTGTCATCCAACATTTAATCTGTTAATTTTTTTTGTCAATGCTATTGTAGTGTTTGCCATGTTCCATATTCAATTGCAATTGCTCTGAAAAGTCTCCATTGTTTGCCATTTGTCGTGATGACAATCTTTGCATTAGTCTACAAGGGTTGTATAAACCATTTTGCATGTTCTTGTGCTGTGTGAAATATTGCCTTTTATGTAAAGTTCATGTTTCATTCTACTAGCATTACATGCCACTTATAGGAGTTTTGTGGTATTGGCTGTCCAGTAGAACAAAATGCTTGCAGATTTTGTAGGGATGATGTGTATTGCAGTATTTAGCATGTAGCTTAACAAAATGCTTGTAGATTTTGTAGGGATGGTGTGTATTGCAGCATTTAGCATTTAGCTTAATAATCAATCAAGTAATTGTAGTGTTATCTGACCACTTCCAAGTGAAGTACTGCTGCCTATTTATTGTTGACCTACATGTGTAAGTGATTTTTTTGTCTTTCTAGCACTGGCCAGAATACTTGGGCAGAAGTGTTGCGCACCGACCTCTCTGATTGTGTAATCCTTATCCATTTTCCCCAGGTCGCCTTGAAGGAGAGGTCACCGGCGGTGATGGTTCAGCTCTCAATATGTGAGGAAGCTTAAATTTATTGGTTGGTATCAATTGAACGATTTGTCAACAAGAGATGTGGTTGGTGATGTTTATGTCCTCCCTTGTCATTTCCTTTTCAATAGAAATATTTTTTGCACTTACTGTATTTGATTGAACTAGTCTCGATGAAAGCAACTGAAAGATGTATTTAGATGTGCTTAGCTTAGTATCTGCCATTTTGGATTAATGACTATGTTGGTACGTTAATAACATTTTGATGTGGTTGATCTACCATGTCTCTGTTTGAGCAATAGTTTGTGCTTTAAAATTTATTTTCTAAGCCTTTTCAACAAATGCTTCATGAAAAATTGAAAACCTTATGGCGCTTAGTAACTTTAGAGCACCCTGAGTTATCCTAGCATGATCTGTTGGCAATGATCTGAATCTTTTGCTGTTGGTTATTACCAGTTGCAATTGTATATGGATTAACAATGCTTTTAACAACAATGTTTCCTAGCTATTGGCTCTCTGCAGTCATAATGGGTACTCCTATCCAATATAGGCATTCAAATTTAAGTGTAGTGTCTCTGTTTGTGCCATGATTCACATGAGCAATTATATGGAGTTTTGGTTCAGAGAGAAGAAACATGGTTTTCTTCAATAAAAAAGAGGGTAAGATCAGATGTAGAATAGAACTGATTTGTGACCTGTTTATGTGTAGGGAAAGCACAATTGTTGTTTGAAAGCAATAATTACTAATCGTCAGTTGCAAACTAGTCCCTCTATTGTCCATTTGTCCGTGACTGTTGCTTATTTTCACCAATCTAATGATGGGCCTTGAGGACAATAGTCAAGAACCAAGGTTGGGTTTGATATTATCTCACTGTCTTTGTGGTAATTTCGCTGCTGGTCATGGATTATGGAGTCCACATGATCATATAGATGGATGATGCTGGGCAATTTCCTCCTGCTTTCCTTTTTTTGTTCTTTAGATCTTCTTGATTTGTGGGATACTTGATCTTGCAACTGTGACTTGACTAATAGAGTAGAAAATATCTTATTAACGAGGAGAGACAGGCAGTAGCACGACGAGGATTAGGGAAAGTAGCAGCAGCAGCATGACTCTACATAGAAACGGTTTCGAAAAAGCTCGAACAGCAATGAGCTTGTTTTATTTGCTAATATGGCTATATAATGTGATTTCTCTATCATTGAGCGTAAAATCTTGCTTTGCAGTACACTGGAAACTCAAGATGTCAGAGCAATTTTTGCATAAATTAGGACACTATAATGAATAGTGTGATTTTGAGTATTGTATATAGTGTATGTTATGTAATGACTTAGTTCTTGAAGAGAGTCTTTGTATACGCTAACGCTAGTACATTTGCTTGGTGGTAGAGAATCTCATGTAAGACAGAATTTTTTTATGTATGACATGTATGATTAATGCTACAAGATGCAATAATGTAATTATGTTATTGAATTATTATTATTACTCTACATGTTTGGAACTACTGATTTTAGAAGAGGAGATAGATCCTTGGTGTGTCCTTTTGTTTCTTGTTGTGGAACAAACAACCAAACAAACATACTTTTGTGTACGTACATAATAAAGTTTGTGAATTCTCAAGAGGTTGATTCTTTGTTGATCTGGAGGTGCATGGATGAATGAACCATGACCTGCTGGTCTCCTTGTGAAATAAATAGATTTGCTTGATTGTGAACTCTACCTAGCATGTACTTGTACTTGTCATTCAGACGGTGAAATAAGAGAGGAGAGGCTGCCCATGCCCATGAACTTGAGAGAAGGTTTGGACGTTAGAAAGAAAGATGAGATGTTCCAAGAACAATAGTTATTATATGTGCAACCTAATATACCGTTTTATCAAGGGATAGCTATTACCTTAGTTTTAGTACATCTGTTGTAGCATGATGATGGATTGAAAGCAGCCTGGGGTAAACCAAAATATTTGTTGGGAGAATTTGAGATTTATGAGCTTCTGTAAGCTTGCTAAACTTGCCAAAATAAATATATGGGGTCACTCTAGTACTAATTTGTTGGGAGAATCAAGAAATGGCAGGTAACAACCATGCTACTATTAGAAAAATGTTCATGTGTACCTGACTGGCGGTAGAAAAAAATGTGTCCTGTATAGAGTGTTCAGATCAAATAAATGCTTAGCTAGTCCCTTCGGGGACATCCGATAAAATAAATGCTTAGCTATAGAAAATTCTGCATGTGATGAACTGCAACCATCGACAGACAATTGCGCTGATTGTAGGCAGCTGCTTTGTCTGAACTCTGATTAATTAGTTTGTCATTTTGTTTGTTTTGTTGATTTGAGACATTTTTGGAGCAGGTATTTCCGGGATCATGGACTGCTGTGCTGGGATTATCGAACCTTCTTGTGGAGAACCCGGACAGCTGGTACCTGGGGCAGGAACTGTACATAAGGGTGGTGAACCTTGAGGACGACCGCAACAACAAGATGGTGCTCCATCTTCCCAACAACACGATATCCTTTCTGCGGCGCACTCTCGAGCCTACAGAAGGTATATATGTTTCTTTTCTTGTGTTGTGGGGAGGAATGGTAAATGGACGCGGAGGAGAGTGACATGACAGTAATACGTTGGGTTACTGCATGCAGAGAACAGTCTCATAGGTTCCAGTATTTTAGAGCCTCGCGGGCTGGGAAGCTGGTGTCACTCTGTTGTGATGATGGTAGATAGAGAGACGCATTGGATGAATCTGTGCAGTAGAGTGAACAACAGTAGGAAAGGAGATGAGATCAAGAGCTGCTGTTGAGTTTGTTGTTAGTTTCTTCCACATCTGTACAAGGTCAAGCAGGAGACCAGATGACCAATCTTGGTAGTAGTAGTAGTAGTAGTAGTACAATCTTTTAATCTTTTCTTTCTTGAAATATCTCTATAGCTACTACATAAAAACAAGGAGATGATCACTCGTAGTAATCAGTTACATCGTGTGATTGAATGCATATCTATACCTGGCAAAAGAGTACACCTTTGCAAATCAACTCGTAAGTTGGTCTATTTAGGAGAGAACTAAGTAGAGGATAGAGATTATTTATTTATTTATTTTTATTAATATGTTGGCAGTAGTACAATCTGTTCATGCACATGAATGATGTGAGAGCAAATGGATGCAATATTTTCAACCTTTTAGAGTTATGCTTCTCCCTGTAGAGGTTTGGACGAAAATCCCTCATGCATGATTGTTAATTGTGCTTGTGAAAACTTGAGAATTTTGTGTAATATATGAGTTATTTAGTTTCCTTCAAAATATCATGTCTCAAGAAAACTTACTAGAGTCGTGGAGGTGCATTGCTTGTTGGGTTCTGAATTTCTGATGAGATGTCTAATTTTAATAGATGTCTCATCTGTTTTTCAGTGTAAGATGTCACTCGCCAAGAGAAGACTCAGATTCATCTCCTCCTCGACATTGCCCTTCCCGACGAGCACACTTGGCCAATGTGTGCCTGAAAGAATAAGAGACTAGAAGCGTATGCTGTTCGGGAGGGACGCATACATGTTATATAGTCATACAGATTACAAGATGGCGCAGGTTGTCACTAAACTTGACCTCTACTCCAAGCTATATCAGGATAAGATCTATCTAGCTAACAACCTGCGGAACCAGATTACATCGTATGCGTTACAACACATACGTGACATGTTGTCACATATTTCTACCTATACATTCTCTACAAGCCTATTGTTTAACATCCTCCCTCAATCGTAACATGTCAAGGTTCAGATTGTTCTTGAAGGCTTGGAACTGCCAAACTTGCTGAGGCTTAGTAAAGCCATCAGCAACTTGATCTCCTGTTGGAATGAACTGTATTTCTAGTAGCTTCTGTGCTACTCTTTCTCGAACAAAATGATAGTCAATTTCTATATGCTTTGTTCTTGCATGAAATACAGGATTTGCAGAAAGATAAGTTGCACCCAGATTGTCGCACCAATGTTGTGACACACGTGATCTTCCAACACCCAATTCATCAAGTAGGGTTTCTATCCACATTACCTCAGTAGTCGCATTAGCCAGACTTATATTCAGCTTCAGTACTGGAACGTGACACCGTTGCTTGTTTCTTTGCATTCCAAGATATAAGATTAGATCCAATGAAAACAGCAAAACCTCCAGTAGACCTCCTGTCATCCGGACAACCAGCCCAGTCTGCATCAAAGAATGCACTTATTGCAGTTGATGGAGATCTACACAATTTTAGCCCTATTCCAGAACTTCCCTGAATATATCTTAATATCCTTTTTACTGTTGTCCAATGCACAGAAGTAGGAGCATGTAAGAACTGACAAACTCTGTTCACAGCAAAAGATATATCAGGCCTGGTCAGAGTTAAGTACTGAAGTGCACCAACTATGCTCCTATACTTAGTCCCTTCTTCTGAACTTAGTATTTTTCCTTCATGCAATGACAGCTTATCAGTAGTTGACATAGGTGTAGTGGAAGGCTTACAATCCTTCATGCCTACACGCTTGATTATATCTTTGGCATATTTTTCTTGAGTCAACATAATACCATCATGCATCTTTTTAACTTTAATGCCTAGAAAATAATGCAACTCTCCTAGGTCCTTGAGTGCAAACTCACTCCCCAAGTTTCTTAACAAGGCCAAGGTAGCATCTTGAGATGAACTGGCAACAATTATATCATCAACATAAATTAACATATAAATGATCACCTTCCCTTTCTTGAAGAAGAACAGTGAAGTATCCCCTCTAGAGGCTCGAAAACCAAGCTGTTGTAGCTTCATGCTTAGTTTTGAATACCAGGCTCTGGGTGCCTGCTTTAAACCATATAAGGCCTTTTCCAACTTACATATATGGTGCGGTTTTGAGCCATCCTCAAATCCAGGTGGCTGCCGCATATAAACCTCTTCCTTGAGAATGCCATGTAGAAACGCATTCTGAACATCCAATTGACGAAGACTCCAACCCCTGGAAATAGCAATAGACAGAACAAGTCTGATAGTAGCAGCCTTAACAACTGGACTAAATGTATCTTCATAATCAATACCATAGCGTTGCTTGAACCCTTTAGCCACTAGTCTAGCCTTGTACATGTCTATTGTGCCATCAGATTTTCTTTTAACCTTGTACACCCACTTACAATATATTACATTCCTCCCTTGCTTCGAGGGAACTAAGTGACAAGTCTTGTTTCTCATGAGTGCATCATATTCTATATTCATAGCATTTTTCCAATCATGATTACTCAATGCCTCTGTTAGATTTTGTGGTTCACCGGTGGAGGCAAAATTTGCAAATTTGAAATTCTTGTCATACCTTACTGTTCCATCTTTAAATTTTGATGGTTTCAAAATACCTCTCTGTGCACGTGTAGTCATACGTGTTGGTGTGTCGTTGTGTACTGGATCAGCAGCCGCAGAAGATCCTGGCCCACCCTCATCCAATGAGGCACCAGCGGGCGAATCCTCCTCGACTGCCACGCTCGAATCGCGCACGGGCACAGGTGAACCAGGCGATATGCCGCCTGCACGTGATGATGAAGGCGCGCTTGGGGACCGCGCGGTTGGACCAGGAGACAAACCGCCCGCTGCATGTGACGACGAAGGCACGCCTGGCCCGCTCGTACCAACACCTGACGCGTGGCGCGCACCAGAGGAGGGCGAGGGGACATCCGGTCCTCCCGACCAATCACCAGCCGGCCCACCCGACCAATCTCCAGGGGAGGCAGGCGGCGTCAAGGGATCCACCTGGGGATCCGTCGCCGCGTCAGCCTACATGTTGACACCATATCTCGCAGGATTAACGCCCGCAGGCATATCTGCCTTGTGTCCCACGCCGTCAGGGGTTTTCTGTTGCTGCATAAAATTACAGTTTGGAGCGCCGTGTTTTTCACCATTGTCTCCATTATGGTTAGAGTTATTAAACAAATGATCATCAGCAATGATTTCACCCCATTGATCAGTAGGATTTAATAGGTCTGGTGAAAGCAAAAGGATCTCAGCACGTAAACGTGCATCGGCGTTAGGATGAAGTGTAGCAAAGGGGAAAACGTTTTCATCAAATACAACGTCCCTGGAGATATAACACGTCCAGTGGAGATATCAAGGCACTTAAAACCCTTGTGGAGATTGCTGTACCCAAGGAAAGCACATTGTTTTGATAGGAATTGGAGTTTATGATTATTGTAGGGTCGAAGATTGGGCCAGCAAGCACACCCAAAAATGTGAAGGATAGAGTAGTTGGGTTTTTCATGAAAGAGTCATTCAAAAGGTGTTTCGAAGTTGATAACCTTGCTAGGAGTCCTATTTATCAAATAGGTTGCGGCAATGAAGGCTTCATCCCAAAACTTCAAAGGCATAGAAGCTTGGGCAAGAAGTGATAGGCCTACCTCAACTATGTGTGGATGCTTCCTCGCAGCCGACCCATTCCATTGATGAGCGTGGGGACAAGAGACATGGTGAGATATGCCTATGCGGGTGAAAAAGGAGTTTAGTTTTACATACTCCCCACCCCAGTCTGTTTGGAGAGCAAGAATCTTGCGATCAAACTGTCTTTCTACAAGATTCTGAAAATCATGAAATTTCTGAAACACCTCAGACTTGTGTTTGATGAGATATATCCATGTAAATTTACTGAAATCATCTATGAGACTCACATAATATTGCTTTCTTCCTACTATTTCAACAGCAGGACCCCGAACATCGGAAAACACAAGTTCTAGAGGAAACTTTGATTCACTTATTGAATGTGGATAAGGAAGTTGGTGACTTTTGCCTTTTTGACAGGCGTCACATACAGACTCTTTATTGAAATCATTGGCACACGGGGGATTATTCTGACTAATGAATTTGCTAACAATAACTGAAGATGGATGTCCTCAGCATCGATGCCACCTATCCGGAGATATCTTGGTGGCACTTAGCACTTGCTTGTTGACGCTGGTGCCCGTGTGCCTTACTGGGTAGAGACCTCGTCTACCCCTGCCTTGAAGAAGTACCTTCCTCGTTCCCCGGTCCTTTACAAAAAAAGAGTGGGGATGAATTTCAACAAAGGTATTATTGTCAACGGCAAGACGGCTAGCAGAGATGAGACTTTTGTTGGCTTCGGGTACATGAAGTATATTGTTTAGATAGATCACGATCTAGGGTGTGAATAGCCGAATGACCAACGTGTTTAATAACCATACCCGATCCGCTTGCGGTGTGTATCTGCTCGTTGCCGTTGTAGCGGTCGTGCACGGTCAGCTTCTCCAGGTCGCCTGTGATATGGTCGGTGGCACCACTGTCAAGATACCAGTTGGTGTCCACCCCATACTGAGGAGCTGCAAGATTGGCCGATTTCTCCTCCACGCCTTGGTAGGATTCATCGTAGCGTTTCCAGCATTTCCATGCTGGATGGCCCATCTTCCCGCAGATCTGGCACTGAACCCTGGGAGCGGAGGCATGGTTGTTGTAGTTGCCTCCGCCGCTGCCGTTGTTGCCCCCGTGCCCGCCGCCATGTCCACCGTTGCGGCCTCCTGGCTTGGAGTAGCCATGGCCGCCGCGGTCACCACCATTGTCGGTCTGTCTGCGGCCGCGGTCACCGCCGCCGCCGCCGCCTTGTCTGTGGCCTTGGGTGGCAGCATTGGCAGATGACTGCGAACCGCCGCCACGGAGATTCGGCCTCGTCTCGAAGCTGAGCAGCTGAGAAAACAGCTCAGCCGCGGTGACTGGTTCTACCCTGGAGCACATGGCAGAAACCACAGGGTCGAACTCTTCGTCAAGTCCGGCTAGGATGTGGGAGACAATATCTTCCTCGTCCACCCTCTTCCCTGCAGCGATCAGTTCGTCGCAGAGGGTTCTAATCTTCCCGACGTAGTCAGTGATGGATAGGTTGCCCTTCTGGAAGTTGGCGAGGGCGATCCGGACGTTGGTGGTCTGGGAGCGGGTGCGAGATGCAAGCATCCCCTCAACCGTGTTCCACAGCTCCGCCGAGGTATGGCAGGACGCAACCTGGATGGCTATCTCACGAGGGAGAGTCGTCAGAAGATACGAGAAAACTTGTTGGTCTTGCGCATACCAGGTCTGGAAGTCAGGGTTCGGCGCCTTCGCCGTGGTCTTGCCGTCGGAGGAGGTCACGTCGATCTGTGTGGGCGGCGGTGGCTACTCAACGTCGAGGTACTTCGCCATCTGGGCTCCCCGGATAGCGGAGAGCACGGTCGCCCGCCACAGAGCCTGATTGCCCTTGGTGAGCTTCTCCGTGGAGGCGTGCACGAACGACGAGGAGGGGAAGGAACTTGAAGACGTCGCCATGGATGAGCTCGAGGATTGCTCTGATTACCATGAAAGAATAAGAGACTAGAAGCGTATGTTGTTCGGCAGGGACGCATACATGTTATATAGTCATACAGATTACAAGATGACGCGGGTTGTTGCTAAACTTGACCTCTACTCCAAGCTATATCAGGATAAGATCTATCTAGCTAACAACCTGCGGAACCAGATTACATCGTATGCGTTACAACACATACGTGACATGTTGTCACGTATTTCTACCTATACATTCTCTACAAGCCTATCGTTTAACAGTGCCTGCTTGATGATGGTCGCGTCGCCCGATGGCTGCCTCCTCCCCTGATGGTGGATGCAGCGCCCGACGGTTGTTGTACCCTGATGGTGAGCTTTAGTTCGCCTCTCTCCCGCCCTCCAGATCTAGCATGTTCTGTCTGGAACACCACTTGCAATTGTACATACAGGATACACACCACTGTTTGTTTGGTCCTTCAATTTTTACGTGCATGCCCAAAATTAAATTTGGTTGGATGTTCAATTTCCATGAACCTGCACCATTTTTTGCTTCAGTTTCTACTGTATGTATGAACATGTTCTCAACTTTGTGTGTTTTTTTATGAAATGAAAATTTGTAGAGGCTTGGTATATATACATACATACATAGAACAAATTTTATCTACAAGCAATGGTAGTTACCACTTAGTTCTTTGACCTCCACGTGTCCTCAAACGTAGCTGCAATCTAGCAAAGCGCTTGGCTATCGATTGTGGGCAGAACCCGCTAACCCGTGAGCTTCCCTAATTAAAAGGTGGTGATAATATATTTTTTAGATAAAGCAATCCCTGATTTTTAGGTGGGAAGGTGTAACTAGCCAACTAATCATGGGTGGATCTGCGGCAAAGGAGGACTTGGAGTTTCGTGTGAGGCGATAACACCTCCGGTCATTTTTGTTCTCTTAATTAAATAATAATCAGGCAAGTGCACGTGAACTTCACACTGTGATTTTTCAAGTTGGATTGAAAACACTCTTCTACCTGGAGTAGGTTATTTTTTAATTAAAAAATAGTATGGAGTATGTGCGTAGTGAATGGATAGACAACGTACATCGTGGCACCTTTTCAGTACATACAAATGTATGTAGTATGTGCGCGCGGGTGGGTTAAATATATTATTTAAATACATGTGGCCTCCTGGGTGCTTGAATTTATGCATACACTTCCATGTAATATGTACAAAATTCACACGCGAGGGTAGTAGTACGGTTGTGTATTAGCACTCTTAAGTACTCCTCGGCTAAAGAAAACCTTCGTCCATTTTTTTATGAATAAACAATGTCCATTTCGACTCTTAACAAGGCAAGAATGACTTATTTTCGCATAAAAAGATTTTCTGGTAGTATGGAGTACATGTATATTCTTAGCTAGGAGTACGTACTTCAAAAATGAATGTGCAAATGTGCACACTTCTAATCAGAGTATGAAGTATATAATATACTATTATTTCAATGTAAGAATGGAGTATATAATATACTACTATTCTATAGGAATATGTACTTTGTAGAATGGAGTATATAGTATACTACTATTTTATAGGAATATGTACTTTGTAGAGTATGTAGTACTGGGTATGGAGTATGGAGTATCTTTAAAAAGGAGTATAAAGTATGGAGTATGTCCAAATAAGGAGTATATTTTCCAAAATAAACAGTATCTTCCTACAAAAAATAGATATACTAAGAGGAGTATCTCAAGAAAAAAAAGTAAGTACATCTTGATACTGATCAAATATACTAGAGTATGCATGTGTTTGTTCTATTTTGTATTCTGTTTTCACGTACAAGTACATTAGTACAAGATTGCAAAAATGAAGAATCTGCCAAGATAGTACATCTTCAAGCAACCGTGACTACTAACTAGAACGTCACTGGGCTAGAAGAGACAATATGGGAACAAAACTTTAACACATAGATTTCTTGGACTTTGTGATGATGCTTTCTCATGCATATACGTATACTGATCCGTAACTAGAGAATTGGATTGGGATTCAGGTAGTGCTAGATGTGATGATAGCTGGGGTGGACACGTTCAAGATCATAGGGTCGATGTAGCAGGCAGTGGTGAGCTCTTCAACGGCGGTAGCGGCGGCCGTGGTGGAGAGCGCATGTTGACGGCGGCTGGTCGAGCATGCGGTATGTTTAGTACTTGTAAACTTGTTGTGGAATGGTTTCCTTGATTGTCGAGAGTTACAGGAAGGAGTACATATATAGATTGGCTGGTACAACCATCGCCAGAACATGGGACAGATCGTGCAACGATCGTGGGCCAAGTAAGCAGGCCCATAGCTACTGACTAACACCCCCCGCAGTGTCAGCGGCGGGCTCGACGACGTTGAGACTGGCACGAATATCGAAGAATGGCGTCGCCGGCAGGCCTTTGGTGAAGATGTCAGCAAACTGGGCACTTGTAGGGACGTGAAGAACTCGAACGTCGCCCAAAGCCACCTTCTCATGAACGAAGTGTATGTTGATCTTGATGTGCTTGGTTCGTCGATGCTGAACGGGGTTGCAGGACATGTAGACGGCAGAGATGTTGTCACAATACACAATAGTGGCCTGATGAAGAGGACGATGAAGCTCACTTAGGAGTTGGCGCAACCACACCATCTCTGCGACAGCATGAGCAACGGAGCGATATTCAGCCTCCGCGGACGACCTGGAAACGGTAACATGCCGCTTCGAAGACCATGAAATCAGATTATCACCCAAGTACACACAGTAACCCGAAGTGGACCGACGAGTGTCCGGGCATCCTGCCCAGTCTGCATCTGAGTACGCTGTGAGAGTAGTTGGAGAGGAAGAGCTGATGGAGAGGCCATGATCAAGAGTGCCTTTGAGGTAACGCAGAATATGTTTGACATGATTCATATGCGGAAGACGTGGGTCGTGCATGTATAGACAGGCTTGCTGGACAACATAGGTTATATCAGGACGTGTGAGGGTGATGTATTGCAGAGCGCCAGTGATGCTGCGGTAAAGAGTGGGATCGTCAGCGGGGCCGCCGTCAGCGGAGAGCTTAGAACCGGTTTCAGCAGGTGTGCGAGCAGGATGATAGTCGATCATGCCGGCTTTGGAGAGGATATGAAGAGCATATTGACGCTGCGAGAGAAAAAGACCGGTGGAAGAGTGAGAGACGGCTATACCAAGAAAATGATGAAGAGGTCCAAGATCCGTCATGGAGAACTCCGAGCGAAGAGAAGAGATAATGTGTGAGAGGAATGCGTCGAAAGAAGCGGTAAGCACTATATCGTCAACATAAAGAAGTAGATAGGCAATGTGATCGTTGGAGTGAAAAATAAAGAGAGAAGAATCAGAGCGAGAAGGAGAGAAACCAACGCGCTGAATGAAAGAGGCAAATCGTTGAAACCACGCATGCGGGGCCTGTTTGAGCCCTTACAGAGACTTCTGGAGGTGACAAACGTGGTCGGGGAGTGTGGGGTGAGAGAAACCGAGAGGCTGTCTACAATATATAGTTTTGGTCAGAGAGCCATTGAGAAAGGCATTTTTAACATCAAGTTGATGAATGGGCCACGAAGAGGAGACATCTAAGCTAAGAACAACGCGGATGGTGCTCGGTTAACGACCGGAGAAAACATTTCATCAAAGTCGATGCCAGGTTGCTGAGAGTCACCACGACAGACCCAACGAGCTTTGTAGCAAGAAAGAGAGCCGTCAGAATGGAACTTATGATGAAACACCCATTTGCCGGAGACGATATTGACACCAGAGGGGCGAGGGACGAGATACCACGTGTTGTTGAGAAGGAGAGCGTCATGTTCTTCTTTCATGGTTGCGTACCAGTTTGGGTCCAGGAGAGCGGCTTTGTAAGACTTGGGTATGGGAGAGATGGGTGTGGTGGTGGCGGAGAGGTTGAGACGATCCACAGGAAGACGAAAGCCCGCCTTAGCACGAGTACGCATCTGATGGTCGTTCGCTGGGATAGGTGCAGGTACAGTAGTAGGAGGCAGTTTAGAAGAAGGAGGCGGCGACGGGAAGGAAAGCGAAGAGGGGGAGAGACAAGAATCAGGCACGGAAGGAGAGGCATGCAGATTAGGAGAAGGAGTTGGGATTGGTGAGGCAGTGGGCCCGGGCGAATCGGGACAAAAAACGATGGTGGGGGAGTGCGGTGGTGGGGAAAGCGAGACAGCATGGGGGGCGTCGAGGGGAGGCGGCAGATCCGAGGAAGGTGCATGTGATCGAGCAGGTGGGACGGTGGGATTGGTGGGAGCAGATTCGGCAGCGGGGCCCGGGTGAACAGGGCCATGAAGCGCATGCACGTCGATCGTTCGTGGGCGCGCAGGGGCAGGAGAAGCACCGGAAATTGGGGCAGAAAAATCTGGAGTTTGGTGAGAAGCGTACGGAAAGTTTGTTTCATCAAACGTGACGTGGCGAGAGATAAAAACGCGACCGGTGGGGAGGTGCAGGCAGCGATAGCCCTTGTGTGAATCGGAGTAGCCAAGAAAAAGACAAGGCAACGATCGTGGAGCAAGTTTATGAGGCGTGGTCGCTGTCAAATTAGGAAAGCAGAGACAACCAAATACACGAAGATCAGAGTAGGCTGGGGCGGTGAGGAAGAGGGACTCGTAGGGGGAAAAACGGGGGCAAGTTTTGGTGGGACGAATATTAAGAAGAAAAGTGGCATGGCGAAGGGCTTCAGCCCAATATGTGGAGGGCACGGATGCTTGGAGGAGGAGGGTGCGAAGAATGTCGTTGATAGTGCGGAGGGAGCGCTCAGCTTTGCCGTTCTGCGGTGATGTATATGGGCAGGAGAAACGAATACGAATGCCGTGGTGTAGAAAGAAATCACGATTGTGAGTGTTATCAAACTCACGACCATTATCGCATTGAAGAAACCGAATAGGGAGAGAGAAGTGAGCAGAGACATATCGGTGGAATTTGACAAACAAACTATGAACATCTGACTTTGAGCGAATTGGAAAGGTCCATACATAATGAGAGTAGTCATCTAAAAGTACAAGGTAATACTTAAAACCAGAAACGCTAGGAGTAGGTGATGTCCAGAGATCACAATGCAACATTTCGAAAGGAAAAGAACTACGCATAGTAGATGCACCAAAGGGTAGCCTAACATGCTTGCCCATTTGGCATGCATGACACAAAGACGAATCATGGATGCCCCGATCATGAGGGAGCCGAAATTCCTGAAGAAGGGTGGTCGTTGTAGCAGGTTGGGGGTGACTGAGCCGGCGGTGCCAAAGAGTGACGGAGGCGAGCATGGCATGAGGCAAGGATGAAGGAGCATCGTGAACCATGTACATATCGCCGGAGCTATTGAACCGAGCTATCTCCACCTTGGTGCGAAGATCCTTCACAGACAACCCAAAGGGATCAAACTCAACAGAAACTTGGTTATCAATTGTAAAACGTCGAATAGAAATGAGATTTTTGATGAGGGCATGGGCGACAAGAACTTCTCGAAGAAGTAGAGGCGAACAAGAAGAAGAAAGAGTGGAAGAACCGACGCATGCAACAAGAACGGAGGAACCATCACCGATAGTAATGGAAGGGAACAAAAGAGAGGGGCGAAGAGAGGAAAGTGTACTATCAGATGCAGACATATGCGAGGAGGCGCCAGAGTCGAAGATCCATTCATTACCTGTGTCTTGAGTGGTCAGGGAGTTCATGGCGGCGATGAAGGCAGCCTGGTCCCAAGCAGGTGCAGCTGTAGTCGAAGTAGAGGCAGTGGACTGGCTCGGTGGAGGAGCAGTCGACGAAGAAGCAGCAGCATCCCAGCTAACCGTCGGAGGCGCGCCGTAGGGGTACAGAGAGTATGACGTGGGCGCGGCGGCCGCCTAGTACAGTGGCGCGTACGCGGCATACGCATGTGGAGGAGGGCGCGCACCGAGTAGGCCAGGAGCGCCGACGGGCGGGCGCAGACCAGGCGCCCAACTGCCGTTGTACGCCGGTGGGGCGCCGTAGGGCGACGGCACGGACCAGGGCATGGGCCAGGCCTGAACAAGCCCGGTCCACGGATCATGCGAGGGACGCCAGGTCGAAGGATCGGAGCCGGAGGGCAGCTGGGGTGGCGGTGGAGCCGGGGACACAAAGGCCGGTGCAGAGGCGGACCTGGAAGTCGCGGTTTCTTGCTTGGGCGGGCGGTAAACGGGGTTTTTGCCCTTGTAGTTCGGACTTGGATGCCAGCCAGGTGGAGGTTGATGCGTGGGCGCCGCTGGGGGAGGTGCCGGAGGCGCCGGAGCAGACGGACGAGCCGTGGTGTGGAAGAGCCGAGGTGTGTTGGCCTTGCGCTGCTGGTTCTGCTCCTCCATTTGGAGCATGGAGCGGGCCTCAGCGAGGGTGGGAAGTGGGCGGAGCAGCGGGATGAGGGTGGCCTGCTGTGCGAAGCGGTCATCAAGACCGCCCATCAGAGCATGAAGAAGGGATCGGTCGGCAACCACCTCGCCAAGTTCACGCAGCTCATCGCCGATGGCCTTGATGCGTTGACAGAAGACGCCAACCGGATGATCGCCCTGCGTGATGGTGCGAAGCTCGATGTTGAGGGCAGAGACGCGAGCATCGTGGTTGTCCTGGAAAAGGCGACGGAGCTCGAGCCAAATATCGCGAGCAGACGCGCCGTCGGTGACGACGAGGTTGAAGAGCTTGGTGGAGATGCGCGTGTACAACCAGTGAATGATGGCGAGGTCGTTTTGAGCCACCGGGGATCGTGAGGAGCCGGGGGCGAGTCGCCGGAGATGTGGTGCAGGAGAGAGCAACGACCAAGATGGATCTCGAACAAGTGGCGCCAATGGTAGTAATTGTGGCTGTGGAGATCGAGGACGATAGGGATGAATGGAGTGATGTCCGTGATGGTGTCGCTGAATGACAGAGAAGGGACGACGGTGGTCATGGCAGCGGTGAGGGGTGGGGACGGGGAAGGTGCGGGAAGAGGTGGGTGGCCGCCGGGAAGAGGAGGAGGAGTTGGCGGGCCGCCGGGGAGGGGAGCAGTCGTCTGGCCGCCGGGGAGAGGGGCAGTTGGCAGGCCGACGGTAGTGGGAAGGGTGGGTTTCCCTCCTGTATTGGTCATGGTGATCGTGGAGGAAGAGGATAGAACCGGGTGTCTGATACCATGTAAACTTGTGGAATGGTTTCCTTGATTGTCGAGAGTTACAGGAAGGAGTACGTATATAGATTGGCTGGTACAACCATCGCCAGAACATGGGACAGATCGTGCAACAATCGTGGGCCAAGTAAGCAGGCCCATAGCTACTGACTAACAGTAATAGTTATATACATCATCGTAGGAAGCCACCAATCACATAGGAGCGGCCGGCCGGCGGTGGCGACGGCTCCACGGTGGTGACGCCATGGCACCGGCATATAGTCCGAGAAGAAACTAATGTGCGACGATGGTCTCTTCCTGTGACTGTGCACTTGGTCGGCTTGCGGCCGCCTCGCTCGTTGTTCCTTATCATCACATCTGGATCTTCGTAATCATGTTGCGATACTCATGCAAGAACTGCACCAGGTCGATGCGTGCAAAGGCAATCCATCATAGGTGCATGCCCATGCTGTCGATCAACGATGAATTCATATTAGATAAGAAACAAATCAGGAAGAGAATAGAAGATTTTGTTTGCCAGATGAATACCTTGAGACATGCATCCATGCTCCTAATCCTAATCAGCTGCAATTGCCGGCGAATCGGCGACTGCCGTAGCAAAATTTAGTTCCGCCAATATCGGATCCATTGATCTCCTAATGGTGAGATGCCAAGAAACGTCCTGCATGCCTGCTGTTGTGAGGTGATTAAATAATATCCATGCATGATAGTCGGAACTGTACAGGTGTTCTTTTTCTTATCGGACGAAGTGAAAAAAGAGAGCCTATTTTCAAAACCAACCCGTTAATCAATAGCCATACCAGGGATGAGATCGGACGGCGCTGGGAACAGAGGTAACTACCACTAGATGGTAGTATCTATTTTCCCTATATATATATATATATATATATATATATATATATATATATATATATATATATACATAAACACTATTCTGATCACGGGATCAGAATAATATTCTGATCACAACATGAACTTCCCGAGTAACGCGCCTGACCTTTCCCGAGTACTAGGTTGAACTTCAGCTAAAAGGTGTCCAAATGGGGCTTGCAATATACCGTTGGATAGCTATGGACATCAGTATCATGACCCAAATTAAATTTTTTGGCAAAATGTAAGCGGTTTAAGAGCAGTTTTGAAAACCGTTTTTTCTTCATACAAAAAACGTGAATCGTATTTTCAATCGCATTTTTAAACTGTTTATCGGAATGAGACAAATAATATGGCGTTGGAAATCTGCTGCAAAACCGCTCCTTCCACATGTTGAAAGTTTTCTCTAATTCCTTACGGTTAAAGAGTAATTCGGAAAATCATAAAATTTCGCAAACCGAACACCCGAGTTCGTATTTTTGACGCCATTTCTAAACGGCTAATCCAATTAAGGCAAATAATATGGCTTTGGAAAGCTTATGAAAATGTGCTACTTTTTTATGTTAAAAGTGTTTTATAATTTTGAATGGTTTAAAAGTAATTTAGAAAATGGTACAAGTTCCACCGAGTTCGTATTTTCGAGCTAATTTTTTAAGCGTACGTCCAAATGCAGCAAATGATATGGCGTTGGAAAGCTTGAAGAAATGCGAAACTTTTTTGTATATATTGTTTCTCCTAATTCATTACAGTTTTATGTCAGTTTTGAAAATGGTTAAAAACATATTTTCGCCGTAATTTCTACAAATTTTATCGGAATTGGGCAAATAATATACCGTTGAAAAGCTAAGGAAAATGTGAAACTTTTTCATGTTGATGGTTTTCTATGATTCTTAGCTGTTTTCAAGTAATTTCAAAAATGGCGAGATCATGCGTTCTGCCTTTATCGCGAAACAGATTCTTTGAAAATGCACCGCGTGAAGAACCTAAACTTCTCGGCGCGTGTACCTGAACTTCACTCTGTTTTTCACGTGATTTTTTTGCTCGTAGGTCTCCATCCACTACTCGTAACTCTCCATCCACTCACCGGAATTGAGCAACCGATATACCGGTGGAAAGCTGCTGTAACCACTTAACTTTCTCGTGTTGATCGTTTTTTCATACTCGCGATGGTTTTAAAAGTTTTTCATCTGAAATTCATTCAGCGTAGTAGTTGAACTTCCTGCTGTTTTCATGTTGAACTTCTGTGACGTATTTTCGTTTGTAATTTCCTCATACATTCATCAATGTCACATAAATGATATTTATTTTGTACAAACCTCTCTCACAATAAATTTTTCAACTTTCTCCGACCGAGTTACACGCCTGAACTTCCCTCTGTAGGAACCCGACCTTTGGGCTATCTTCTCAACCGTGTCTCCCCGCGCGAATTTTTTTTGGTTACTCATGTTCTATGTGATGTAAGTATAATCTACAAACGGTTTTTAGCAACTAAATGCATGTTTTAAATAGGAATCTCGCTCATTGGCAGATTTGCTCTCGGGTCGTGATGAAACATGTCTGTGTTGCAATTTTCTGTCTGAATTGTTCGACCTGAACTTCTCCCAGTGCTAAGTTGAACTTCCGCCAACATTGCCCAAATGGGGCTTTGGATATACCGTTGGAAAGCTATGGACACCAGCATCATGACCCAACTTAAATTTTTGGCAAAATATAAGCGGTTTAAGAGCAGTTTTGAAAACCGTTTTTTTTTCGCACAAAAAATGTGAATCATATTTTCGATCGTATATCTAAACCATTTATCGGAATGAGGCATATAATATGGCGTTGGAAAGCTGCTGCAAAACCGCTCCTTCCACATGTTGAAAGTTTTCTCTAATTCCCTACGGTTAAAGAGTAATTTGAAAAAATGTAAATTTCGTAAACCGAACAGCTGAGTTCGTATTTTCGATGTCATTTCTAAACGGCTAATCCAATAGAGGCATATGGTATGGCATTGGAAATCTTATGAAAATGCCCTACTTTTTCATTTTTAAAGTTTTTCGTAATTTTAAACTGTTTAAGAGTAATTTAAAAAACGGTCCAAGTCCTACCGAGTTCATATTTTCGAGCTAATTTTTTAACCGTGCATCCGAACGCAGCAAATGATATGGCTTTGGAAAGCTTGAAAAAATGCAAAACTTTTTGGTATGTATTGTTTCTCCCATTTCTTTACGGTTTTTAAGTTAGTTTCAAAAATGGCAAAAAACGTATTTTCGCCGTATTTTCTACAAACTTTAACGGAAAGGCACAAATAATATACCGTTGAAAAGCTACGAAAAATGCGAAACTTTTTCGTGTTGATGGTTTTATCTGATTCCTAGCCGTTTTCAAGTAATTGCGAAAATGGCGAGATCATTTGTTCTGTCTTTATTGCGAAACTGATTCTTCGAAAATGCACTACGTGAAGAACCTGAACTTCTCGGCACGTGTACTTGAACTTCACTCTGTTTTTTCATGTGCTTTTCTTGCTCGTAGCTCTTCATCCACTGCTCGAAGCTTCCCATCCACTCACTGGAATTGAGCAAGTGATATACCGATGGAAAGTTATTGTAAACGCGCAACTTTCCCGTGTTGATGATTTTTTCATACTCGCGACGATTTTAAAAGTTTTTCATCTCAAATTCATTCACTATAGTAGTCGAACTTCCTGCTGTTTTCACGTTGAACTTCTATGACGTATTTTCCTTTGTAATTTTCTCATCCATTTCGTCAATGTTACACAAATGATACTCTTTTGGTACAAACCTCTCTCACAATATTTTTTAACTTTCTTCGATCGAGGACTCAAACTTACATAGATGATATTCCTGTCGTTTTGAAGTAAATTAGAGAAATGACAAGATCATGATTTCTGCCTTCATTGCGAATGGAAACGCACTGCGTGAAGTAGTTGAACTTCTCGGGTATGTCTGTTTGAATATCACTTTGTTTTTGACGTGCCATTTTTTGCACTGCGTGAAGTAGTTGAACTTCTGGGGCATGTCTATTTGAACTTCACTCTGTTTCACTTTATTATTATTTTTCTTGTATGAAATACACACCATGTAGTACGTGAACTTCCGATTATTATCACTTTGAACTTCTCTCTGGTTTGAGAGAATTATTTTAAAACCTAAAAAACAACATATTTTTTACGTATTTTGGACATCTAAATACACGGTGAACCTCTCTCAAAAGAATTTTTTGAACTTTTCCTCACCGAGCACTTGAACTTCTAGCAACCATTTTTTCGTTTATGAGTTGTTTATAAAATTGCAAAAAATGGCGTTGTGTTTTTATTTTTTGAACATGTAAATCCTAGGTTTTAATAAACTCCGAACTTCTCTATTAGTTCAATGTGAACTTCACCTTTTTATATTTTTGAGTAAAGAATTGTATTCGATTTTTATACGGAAAAAATTGAACATAGAAATACAAGGTGAACCTCTCTCGCAAGAATTTTTGAACTTCTTCGGACAGAGCACTTGAACTTCTTTCAACAAACTTTTTAAGCTTTTATTTTTTTATACTTTTTATTCTCACCTGAAATGCATTCCTTGCAGTACTTGAACTTCTCGTTGTTTTCATTAGGAACTTCTATCACATTTTTGTGTATACATCGAATTACTCGTAATTGAAGGTCGGACGTCATTTTTTCCCATTTTAAAACATGTAATTGGAGGTGACGCTTTTTGTTTTCTTCATGAATTATAAAAATCACACTGCTCTGTTATTTGAATTTGAACTTCTTAGTTTATTTTTTATTAATAAGGAATTTTGGGTTTTGTAATCGCTTCATTATTAAAATTTGGATTGCTTCGTTATTTAAAGTTAAACTTCTAGGGTTTTGCTATAAACAGAGAAAATGTATTTTTAATCCACAATTTGAACTATTCTGTTATTTTAATCTGAACTTGTTGAGATTTAATCAAAAACCTGAAAATTTATGTTTTCTAGAGACGGCGAAATACTTGCTTGAAAGTGTTGTGTTATTTTTGAAATACTTTGTCATTTTGGTTTGAACTTCTTATGAAATTCCCGTCAAAAATTTTTGAACTTCCCTATCTTTTTAATTTAAACTTCTATGTTTATTATTTAGTAATGGAGGAAACCCGTTGTGTTCTAATAAACATCGAACCGCCCAGTTATTGAAATTTGAACTTCTAAGTTTTGAAACAAGGAAAACCCTTTTTCGTTTAAAACTTTTTTGAATTATTTCTATTTTGTTTTAATCTGACCTTTTTTGTTTTTTAGAAATCAAAAAATATATTTTTTGTACAAAGATCAATCATCTTTGTGTTTTTTAATTTAAATTTTGGTTATATTGTTTATAAACTAAATTTTTTTTGATCGGTGCACTACTTTTTCACAATGATTGATTTTGTCGATAGGCTTTAATATAGTGCATGCTTGTTTTGTAACTACAAGAGTGGCTTCTTTTAACATGTACTTTTTGAATTTCGTGTGTTCTCATAGTTGAACTTAGGTTCAGAGTTGCCAGTATTTTTAACACATGAGAGCAAGTGAATATTATTTAACATATGTACAAACAAGTAGCCATTTAACAAGTATTCCTCAAAAGGGGGCACAAATAAATGATGGGCCTGGTGCGGCATGGTAAACAAATATGCTTACAATTTTTTTGCAACCTATTTAATGAAAAAATGTTTTGTAACAAGATGCATCAGCTTGCTTCCTTTTTTACATAGGTTGAACAAAGCAAAATATACAACTACAAAAGTTGAGAATGTTTCTTTTAAACTAAAAAACTGTGGAATTTTTACCACCACATGTTTTCATCGCAATCATGTCCTTATCTTCTCAAGCGACCAGAACATGCGTTTGCCCTATCCCGTGCTTCCATTTTTTATATGTTCAATAAAATCAAAGAGTCCAATGTCGTAAACATCCATAGTCCATCGACCAAAATAACCAAAGTATATATGAAGAAAATACAAGTTTCGTGGACCCTTTTTTCTACCACACACACACACACACCTTTGTTCTCATCCATCTCCAAAGCCACCACCACTGAGCTACTCACGCAATAGGAAAAAGATCAGCACTTTTTTTTGCAGAAGCGAATGAGTAAGAGTTGACAACAACAACTACAAGTTGAAGGGATTAGTAAAGTGAAGTGCTTGTAGTATTAACCTGTAGCAAATATATGTTGGCCGATTCCACCAAGAACACGTCATGTATGGATATGAACTCCGCAAACAGCTATACTAATCCCTCCTCGCGTTGGCTACAATTGATTCGGCTTCCATCGGGTGTTGTGCCAGCGTCGACAGCTCACGGCTTCCATCGGGTGCTGTGCAGTCAAGCACCACCGGATACGTGCACGCGGGACGTTTTGAACTAACAACAAACAGCGACCTGAACTTCTGAAGACAACAACGTAAGAACAGGCTAGGGGGCGAACGAGCGCTAGCTGCTGGCACAGTGGGGAGGGAAGTAGCCGCTCTGCCACGAGTGGTAGCCGACGTCGCAAAGGGAAGATTGGCGCTGGAAGGAGACGAGAACATCAATCACCTGTATACACACAACAATCTTCAGAAACGAATGCGTTTCTGCGCTTATCTACAGCCACCAAGGAGAAGACGTGAACATCGCCCCGTTTTGCCCACCTACTGCCGTCCGACAGGACAGAGGGGTCGCTGGCACAAGCAGAT
The DNA here is from genome assembly GCF_018294505.1 of Triticum aestivum. Lineage (NCBI taxonomy): Eukaryota > Viridiplantae > Streptophyta > Magnoliopsida > Poales > Poaceae > Triticum > Triticum aestivum. The sequence continues at coordinate 519,230,800 of NC_057797.1, read as the reverse complement.
GGAAGGTCGGGCCGAGGGAGGAGAAACGGGGGTCCTGGGTTTCGGCCGGGGAGCGGATGGCGCGCCGGCGTGCGAGGAGATGGCGACCATCTTGGAGCGGGGCGGATGGCTTGCCGGCAGCCGGGGAGCGGAGCAGCGAGATGCAGGTGCGCCGCTCGGTGGGTTGCGCGCGTCGGGGTTGGAGGAGCGAGGCGCCTAGGGAGGTGGCGCTCCGGCGGCGGTGAAGGAGGCGGGGTGCGGCGCGGAGCAGGTGGTTGGTGGCGAGGTGCGGCCGCGGCGGAGGTAGGGAGATCGGGGGTCCGGTCATGGCGCGGCTGCGGGGAGGACTGGGAGGTCGCCCGGTGGCGGGGATCTGGGGAGGTCGCCACGGCGGTGGTGGAGCAGGGGATCGAGGATCCCGGCGATGGTGGGGGTGATGGGGAGGAAACGCCGCGGCCGTGGCGGGGGAGGAAGCACTGGGCGGCGGCGGGTCTCGGGTGGAGGCCGGCGGCGGGGCGCCGGAGGAGGCCGGATGGAATCGAGGGAGGTTAGAGACGGGTGCGACGGGGAAGGTCGTGTGTGTTTTATTAGGCTGTTCAGGACTGTGCTGGTGGGCCGGTTTGGCGCTGATCTATTTCGTTTTCTCAATCTCGAGAACACTGTTTGGCTCTTTATAGGGCCGCTATGATCAGAATAACTATTCTGATTCCAGGATCAGAATAGTGTCACTATATATATATTATATATCATAGCAAATTGTCAATCTGTTAGAAGTTTGCTTGCTACCAAATATTCCTCTCTCTAACCTCTGTTCGTTTTCGGCTTGTCGCCTGATTTCGCTTGCTTAGTGTGCCACATAAGACTGAAACTTCTCTTCAGGACATACCAAGATGCAGTTTCATGTTAGAACTATATATATTAAGTTCATAATAATGCATTTGTCGTGTTCAGGAGCCTCCAGTGAGCTCATCCACTCTTTATTTTTCTATCCCTTCCTTTTAATGTTTAATTTTGTTGGCCTTTCTTGGGAATATTTATATGTTTGAATCATATTGATAAGAATGCACATGTCTGTACTTGATGCAGATCTCTGTAATTTTAATATGTGCTCAAAAGAATAAACTGACCTCCCTGGTAATTGTATCATAAGAGGTGTCTCTGGGCATCTAAGCTTTTGTTTCAGATTATGATAGATTATTATTTTTACTTTTGTACCTATGCTTTCCATTATGGTAGAATAGTAAACTTGACCGTGCGTTCCAATGGGATTGATTTTTGTCGAGAATATGCCTATTTGGTACCCTACCCAAAATCCCAATAATCCTGTTGTGACTCGACGAACCAAACCGTCTTACCTATTGAAAGAAAACCCCGTTCACCCGGTCCCTCTGTCCTCGCCACCAACCGTCGGGAGCACTTCCACGGCACAACACCCCTTCTATGCACCTGTGCCTCGCCTCCTAGCCCTCCACCTTCCGTCGACGTTGCCCCAGTTCCTGCTCGCCAGCACCACCCTGCCCTCCCTTCTCCAGGTGAACGGGGATCCCGCTGTCAGAAGTGTAAGACAGACAACATATATGACGAGATGAAGTCAAATGTGATGATTGTTATGTTTTCTGTAATAACTAAAGTCAAGAAAAGGCAATCAAGTCAAAAACACTTATAATACCCCAACATTTGTTAGGTGATGTTGTTTGTTGAGTTTAGTGAAGGAGAATGCAGTTTTAGAAATTAAAAATGTGTGCTCCTGCCCCATGATATTGATTAATTTTAAGTTGTGCCGCCTTTCCTCCTGTAGGAAATGATGTTCGGTTTGCTTTTCTCATGTACGCGCCCATCCATCTCTGGCCCCTTCCAAACGGGCTGCAGGTCGTAGACGAGGACCGGGTGACGACTACGAGTTAGATGTGGCTGCCACCGAGGTATGCCCTCCTCTCCTTCCCTTCATGTTAAGTGCTGGTATGCAATCTTGCTATCGTGAAGACCATAAGCATAATATTGCTATTGTGAAGACCATAACAACTTAATTTATGCTTGCTGGGCATGTGGGTGATTTGGAAGCACAGAAACGATATCGTCTTCAATGGCGCAAGCCCCTCCACAGCGCAAGTACTCGGACGGATAGAGAGGGAAGGGCGTGTATGGAGGCAAGCAGGGCTCTTGAAAGGGGATTTGGATGGAGTGTTTGCGGGGCTCGCAAGGTGGGGTTTGGGTGAGTAGTCGAACATGTAGTTACCCCATGTGGAGGTGGATGTCCGAGGCATGTAAATAATATGTACTTATGCGGATGGGAGTCTTTTCCCCTTCTTCATAAAATGATACGCACACTCGTGCGTATTCGAGAAATCTTCCTGTTTATTGAGTATTGTGAAGGAGAATGCAGTCTTAGATGTTCTCATATCCCGTGATTTTGAATATTTTCTGTCACCCTCCTGCCTTCGCTCCTTAATTTGTTGTTTTAGCAGTTCACTCTTGTCCAGTAGACAAAATGGAGGTCATGATTTTTAGACTGAAACGCTATGCTTGGTGCCCTGGTTGAAATGGAGTGCCCATGTTGTTGACGTGCTGTGTGTGGTGCATCATTGCAGATGTGCTAGCTGTTTCCTTATTCAGAGGAATCAAATCTACCATGATTTGAATACTAAACCATCATCAAGCTGTTGGGCTTGGATTGAAACTAAATGAATTCTGACCTGGTTTTGGCCTGTGTTACAGTCGTAACCTTGCTGGGAAGTAGATGAGATGGGGGGTTATATTAATACTAAAAATGTCTCGTTTGGAACCTCTGTTTTTCTCTTTCAAATAAGGCTGAAAAAAAAACCAAGTAGGTCCTTGGCTATTTTTCATTATTATAGTTTTTGTTTTTTCATGGTTCGCACACATGGTATATGTTTCTCATTTTTATTCTCTTATCATTGAGTGTTGCCAATGATAATGCATGTAGAATGGGACTGATTGGGACTCGCCAGTTTTTTCTATTTGCTGAGATACATCAAGTGTCGAATCGGCTTTCTGCTTGCTGCAGTTTATATTGATAGGGAATGTAAAGACTTCAACTGGGCTATGTATGCGAAAGTTTATTTTGTAGTTGATGGCTTACTCTTGAGGTTGCAATCCTCTAGTTCTTGTTCCCTTGCTAAACGTTAATTATATTGCTGAATCAGCCAGTGTTTCTGTTGTTGCTTTAGGACTGGGCACTCTCCTGATTGTAGAAAACAACAAAAGCATCATATATATGTATATAATCTTGTTTCTTCTGGCTAACTTTGGGCGTTCTTTATTGTCACACCATAGGGAAGTTTTGGATGGGCTGATATACTAATCTTGCGGAGAACAAGAAGGTGGATGATGGTGTAAATTTGAGGTTGCTGTGTGTTCTGGGTTGCTGGTGAAGTTTCGAATGTTCTTGTGGTGTTTCGGACTTGGGCCTCATTGATGGGTTGTTATTTTGTATCCAGGTGCTGCTGGCTGGTTCTTAGCTTGTGTGACTGAAGAAGGTAAGGACAGATGTCATAGTCTCGTCAATATAAGTTAAGTCTGTCTTGTTCCTTTCTGAATTGTGAACGTTTTGATAGGAAAACGTCATTGGAGTAGTAGCTATTAGAAATCATCCATCCTGGTATTGATATTGCTGGTATAGGAGGAAAACGGCAAATTCAGCTTTGTATTTCTGTTCACATCTCAGTTACTCCATTGCTATGCTTGTCAAATTTCCGGCCTCATGGATCAAGAGAATGTGTCCTGGGGCTGGTTTATGATGTTTGCCTATAGAGAGGGAGGATATATTTTTTGGATGAGAAAAGTGATGTACATTGCCTTCCTTTTGGAAGCATACTAGCTGTGTGCTCCTCTGATATTCTTTGTTTTGCTTGCAGCTGCAACACTTGCAAGTGTGGAGGGAGCATGCAGCTGCCAAGACTCACATGGTTTTTGTGACGGTCCGTCCTTGCTTGCGCAAAGCATGTTGTTCTTCTGCTGGTAGCAGCAGCCAGCATTATTAACTTTGGTTTTGTTCATGAGCACAGTCATCTCATTTAGTTCAGCTGCTGAAAAAGAAGAGCAGAGAAGGACGGCGTCTGCAAGTATCAGGATGGATGGATGGATGAATTCCTTGGCGTAGTTAATGACAGTAGGTTCTTATTTCTTTTCTAGAGGAGGAGATAGATCCTCGGTGTGTCCTTTTGTTTCTTGTTATGGAACAAACAACCAAACAAACATACTATTGTGTACGTACATAACAAACTTTGCGAATTCTCAAGAGGCTGATTCTTTGTTGATCTGGAAGGTGCATGGGTGAATGAACCATGACCTGTTGGTCTCGTTGTGAAATATAAATAGATTTGCTTGCTTGCGAACGCTACCTTAGCAAGGACTTGTCATTCATAGCATGTAACTTGTCATTCAGACGGTGAAATAAGAGAGGAGAGGCTGCCCATGCCCATGAACTTGAGAGAAGGTTTGGACGATAGAAAAAAAGATGAGATGTTCCAAGGACAATAGTTATTATATGTATGAATGAATTACAAACAAATTGGCACCGGAAGGACAAGCAAACAAAAAACATTCACAAGGGGTGAGAGCATTAAACGTTCGGGCGGTGCATGGTAAAAGAAAAACATTCCTCTTTCTCTCTTGCGTATGCCCACTCTGAGCACCCGAGCTAGCTGCCTTGTCGAAGCCCATCCCTGACCTTGCCTAACTCGCTGCACCCCTACCCCAATGTGACCTCGCCGCCAGTCGTTTCCATTCCCGTGGAGGCAAGGGCGCCGACCAAACCTGCTCTTGCTCCGAGCCTGGTGCGGCTCCCCCATAGCCTCGTAAGATCAAGGACTTGCTGGACGAGGAAGTCCTTGATCGAAGGGTTTTCTGCAAATGTTCGAGTGCCTCAAGCCGATGTGTGGCATCCCGCAACATGGTTAGGGATTTCGTGCATTGGAGAAATGGGGGGTTTGTTTCTCCAACATCAGGGACCGTGTGAAGTAATTTCAGCATGCATCGGAGGGTTTTTTCGCAAATGTTTGGGTGACGGCCAAGTGCCTCAAGCTGACGTGGCATCCCGCGTGGTTGATGCAGAGTCAATTTGCCCTGGAGAACAATCAATTAGTGGCATTTTGTGTATCAAAGTGTACCGAAGATGTAATTAGCAGCAGGAAGCCAACACCAGTCCACCCTAGCCGTTGGGCGAAGCGCCGAAACCAAGCGTATATAACCCCCCCCCCCCCCCCCCCCCCCGCCGCCGACTCCATCCGTTCCCACGAGTACCTGATCCGCTACAATGTAGCCCTGATGGATCCAACGCAAGCGTTCCAGTGGCTTATGGAGGCGAGAGGCATCCTGGAGCAGCTGCGCTTGAGAGACCCACGGACCTTCCAGTTGATCCTTGGTATGCACCCTGAGATGGACGGCTGGGACATAGACAGCTACTGCTTGAACACATTGCTGGCCCAAACTAGAGGGTCCATCGACAGGAGAGACCCGACTGAGCAGCCTACCGTCTTCGAGCACGACGTCGCATGGGTTCTGACACTATGCAGGAATAACTCCCAGCACGCGTCCCGGTTCCTGCAGCGGCTCATGGTCCTCATCATAGAGTCCGACTTCCCGGGGTTCATCGCCCGCCTCCAGCGCTCCATGTTTAGGGCGGGGCTGCTCTTCGTCTTCAACCTTGAGGCCACAATGGGCTGAGCTGCGCTCCTGGGAACTCTTGAGACAATCATGGCGACCTCAAATCAAATGCATGCATAGACTCTCCAGGTCATATAGTAGTGTTTAGCCAAACCACTCGTATTCATATTCATTCTTCGCTTGCGACTATTGCTAGTCGAAACTGTACATGCTCTAGGCGAATTTTGAATTGTCAGTACCAGTACTCGTTTGCTTGTGATCCCTACATATACAGCTTTGCCATCTACAAGTACCTCACGTTCCTTGCATCTTCTCTGCTTTTTGTTGCCCTTGATTGATATACTACGCTTCTGCATTGATATACTACACATGATATACTAGCGCCCGATATGTCTACTCCCTCCGTTCCAAATTACTCGTCGTGATTTTACTTCAAAAATAATTTTTTGAAGTAAAATCACGACGAGTAATTTGGAACGGAGGGACTACATGGCAGCTTGACGGCGAGCGTGCAAGCAGGAGATTTGGACGCCAAGGCACTATCCTTCACCCATCGTGCAGAACATATCGTCGTCTGTGAAGCAATTTCGTTGTCAAAACTTGTCTCGGCAACAGCATCATGTTTTCTGCATGTCTATGTTTTCTGCATGTTCTCGTGAAACTTGTCTCAGAAAACTTGTCGTGTTTTCTGCATGCGCTTCCACCCTCCCTTCCTTGCACATCCTTCAACCGCTCCTCGCATGAGTGCCCAGCCTCACATACCTGTACAACATTATGCACTGTTAGCTGCTGCAGCAGTAGATCAATTGTTAATAAGCTTCAGTATGAGATACTACTAGCCATTTTGGCTTCAACAAATCATCACACCAGCACCACCAAAAAGGAGGGCACCGATTCAGGCCAAGCACAATTGGAAATAGTAGTACAGTATGGACACTATTGTCTCTCTTCTTGGAACAAACCATGTGAGCTGCAGCTCGAGGGCTGAAAAAAAATGTGTACTTTGTGCTGCTAAGGCAGTCTTTGGGAATGAAAAGAACAACACAGTAATAGAGACATATGCTGAGAAGAAAACTGAGAAAAAAGCACTCAACATGACTGAACCAAAAAAAACACCTAATCATTCTTTAACTGAAAACAAAGAAGTTCATTTCCACCACACAAAACATACTAATTTTCTTGACTACTGGTTCACGCGCAAAATGATTAAATCTAACTAAAATTGTATCTCTGTGCTTCCTTCAGAACTATGGGACGCACGAACAGCCAAAAAAAAACAGAGCAAGAATTAAAAGACTTACGACACAAGGCTGAGTGCCACATTCATGCTTCGAAATAACAGTAGCATGCAACCTTCTCCATCAGGCCTCCAAATTAAATCGGGCAGGTGGTGCGCACTTTATGGATAAGTGCGCTCTATGAGCTTCTTGATAACTTCCAGATCCTGCAAGATCAAAGCAAACAATTGGTGTGCTATCTTTTGTTATGATATATATGATGGTAATTTCACTGCTGTCAACCCATGGTCAATAAGCCACCCAAACCCTTTAAAAAAAAGAACAATAACCTAAACCTACTAGCAATATTTTGGCCTTACCAATTCCAACCGAAATATGAAGTCACCTATATTTTGCATCCAGACAATTGTCAGGCTTAATTTTCCAGCGCGCTTTCGCTTTTATCCGACCAACAGCCTATCATGTTAGTTTTGTTCAACCATAGGACCATGGCCATCTTCCCACATATATATGTTTCAGCAAGAGATCTAGTGACAATACTCCCTCCGTCCCAAAATAAGTGACTCAAAACCGAGTCACTTATTTTTGGACGGAGGGAGTACATCAATAACTAGCATACCAAAAAATAGAATACACGGATCAAGTATCGCACAACTTCCAAGCAAACAGAACTTTTTATTGATTCCACTTTCTAGGAGGACAAAGCACAACATGAACCAGTGACAGTCAAGCAAGGATTTTGGAACAAGCCAAACGGGTTTCTACATCCAAAATGCTACAGGCATAAAGTGATCTTTATGACTAGACACTATGAAGGAGCGCGTGGAGCGGTGATCTGTGATCCGCAGCTCTCCCTTGTGATTGAACTTGAGCCCAAATATGGTGATATGGAGCACACAGCCATCATGGCCTCCGAGAGCCTGTTCCTCCTCCACTCCCTCGACGAGGCAGAACTTGCTCGTGCCCATGTAGGTGAGAGAGGCTCCCATCTGCGGCTTCCGGTCCTTGCAGAACAACTTCTCCTTGGTTGTCTGGCAGTCCAGCTGCAACGTTGGAGTCGTGCTGTGGCAGCTGGGGGAGGCAACTTGGCAAGCAGAGATGTAGCCATCCCAATGAAGGCCAACCCAAGCGTTGAGCTCCCTGTCAAAGTGTGCTTGGCCGCTGAATGGCAAGGCCCACTCCCCATGCCATCTCCACACAGAATCCTTGGTGTTGAATGAGTAGGTGCCCATGCAACCTTTGCTAGGTGCCGTCATGAAGTTAGCTGTGGACATAAAGATGGTGCATCCATCCGGGTGTAGTGCATAGGAGTTGACTCGGCGGTGGAACGTTGGCGGTGGTGGCGGCAGAGTCTTCCAGGACCAGCCCTCGGTTGGTTGTTGCAGCGCATCCGGCGCGGTGGACCCCCATGACATGACCCCAAAGGAGTGTTGTTTCTCGCGGAAGTGGTAAGATAATGCATAGAGCATCTCATCAACGACCACGGTGATGCCGAAGCCACAGACCATGTCAGCAGGGGCATGGGCGCCAATCGTCATTGCCGCCGTCTTGGTGTCGTAGATGAGGACATGAAGGTGAAGATCTTGGTGCCCAAGGCAGAGAACGACATGCCGGGATGAGGTACAGTGCCAACCGGGCACTCTAACCGCAGGGTCGGAGGCTCCGGGAGGTGCCGGGCAGCGCCCCTGTGCTGGTCATCAGAGTCAGAGTCAGAGTCAGAGTTGAAGCTGTCGGCTTGGATCTTGTGGATGCTGTACCCCTTGGTCCAGTCATCCAACACGAGGTACAGATGCTTGATCCGCCGCGACCTCTTTTCACCGCCGTCGCGGGCATATCCCCGGCGCTTATTAGACATCCCCACTGCGATTTGACAGGACCTAATAGTAATAACAGAGTAATCTATCTAATCCTCCTCCTGCTGCAGCTCTGCCTCTGTGTTCACCAATCACGCGTCCTTGAAGAGTTTCGGCAGAAAGATCGAGCCTTGAATTTATTATATGATGGCCCTGCCGCCGCCCTGCAAAATCTCAGTGTTAGAATCGGAATTGGAATTGGAGGGAGGGGAGGAGTTGGATTCCGAAAACGATTAGCAATCTGGTGGCGTGACGGAGACGACGGCCAGATCAGACGAGATCGGTGGTGAACACCTACCCAAATCAATTCGCAGCTAGCAATCACCGAAGGAAAGGGATCTGTGTACCTGCCCTGCCTGCGGTGAGGGCGAATCGGGGACGGACGATGCGCCAGATTCAATCCACACCCTGCCCTGCGCCGCCTCGCCTCTCCTCTCCGTCCCGCGATCACTGGAGGTCCTGGCGGCGGCGGTGGAGCGTGAGCGAGAGCGGCGGCGGGCGGCAGGCGGCGGCGGAGTATATCGCTAATCGGTCGGCTAATGCAGGCATCGGCATCGCTCGCTAATCCTCTCCTTCGTCGCATAATGGGCTGTTTATTGGGCTAACCTGGATCACGCCTAAGCATCTTGCCCGATGGCCCACCACACTTGTATCTCAAAAGAAAAAAAATCTATATACTGTGATTTGACAACCTGCACTTCTACAGAATCATCCTCGGCTCAAATACGTTTATTGATCAAGACTTCTCATTTTTTTTGGGCGAGCGACTTAAGACACTTTCACCTTTATTGGTAATATTTGTGCGGACAAAAAAATGACACCATCGTTGCTCCCGTCAGCCTTCTTACCGAAGTCTTGGAAGTATTTCTTTCAGTAGAAATTGATACGATGAAGAAGATGTTTAGATTTTATTGTAATTCTTACTCATACTAGCAATTATGTCGGTGTGTAGCAACGGGAGAAAAAAATAAACATATATTAGAACGATGAGGTTGTGCACACCGATGACCGCCACCTCGCAGGTGCTTAGCTACAGAGCAAATGATAGTTGACATGAATCATATGGCTTGGTCGACTGAGAATTTGGGTTGCGGGACTTCTGTCATTGATAATAAAAACTATGAATTGATTCTGGACAGAGTTTATTGGACTTAACTGGGGACTTGGTTTCAAATAATTAGTTAACACTTTTTTTTGCAGAAATCCACACTAAAATTTAAAGTAAAACCATCTCGAGTAACAGGAGCAGCAGTATAGCAACCTAGTAGTAGCAAGGGATCGTTTGTGTTTTGGTAGAAGTTGATTGAAGTCCACGAAGAGAACGTCTCAAGCAACATTATCTGTGTGCCGTCCTGATTTGGCTGTGTCGCTTTTCTAATCTCATTGGACGTCAGCTTAAGAAAAGAAAAATTCTTACTGGGCACACAAACGGTACTCCTGATTCATCAAACAGAAACATGCAATTAACTCTAGGGCTGAATCATGACCTTGGAAAGAGCCGTAGGTACTCTTTCATTTATGCAAAAGAGCTTGTAGATTAAAAACATGAATAACGAAGTACTTGTTAATTTGTATCAAAGTGTGTCAGGAAGTACCATAGACCAACATATGTATATCACATTGCTTTGTCAAGAGAAAACACGTAAAAGGACACTAAGCATTAATCTATATGTGCCATGAAAAAAGATAGCCCAGGTAATTCGGATGGAAGTTGCGGTTCGTGACGAACTTAAAGCAATCAAGAATATTTCTCGCTTTTTTTGGTTTTTCTTTCTTGTTTAGTTAGTTCATAGTAGTAAAAGAAAACTCAAAAGGATTTCATATTTCTTCTTTGCTTGTTGGGAGCTTTTCCGTGTAAATAATTTTCCTTGCCTTTTGTTTTTTCCTTCGTTAATTTGTTTTCTTTAAAAAAACTAAAAATCCAAAAATATTTCACTGTGTTTCTTTGATTTCCTTTTTCTTTACTTTGAGTCATCGTAAGAGAAGACCACGATGAAATTGTTGAGTGCCTCTCATATGCATTATTGTTGATCTGACAAAAAGCCACTATTATCTTGTCTTCTCCTTTGAATAAAACGTTTGCATATTTCAGCTTAGTCCACGACACTCTTGCACTATTATTATTTACAAATTATTCGGTCGTACAAACGAAAGAAAATAATGATGATGATTTGATGAAGTGACTGTGGCAAAGAAAAGTTGGTATGAACTCTCCTTATTTTTTATTGTTTTTGTAAATATGTTTAACTCAGCATCCACGATTTAACATATTATGAGTAAACATATTTGTGATGACAACTAGAGATTATAGTTGTTCATGCCATACTTAACTAGTTAGGATTGGATAATGTTTTATCTTGGATATCAACATGCATTAAAATGGTTATGATGTAGTATGTTAGTATGATATACTCATGTGAATGTTTCAAGTCGCTTGACTTGGCATATGTTTACACATATATTTGATTCAAAACCAACAGAGCCTCCATGATATTTATGTTCATGATATTTATATCTTACTCATGCTATTATTCAATGTTCATTATTTGCTGCATGATTATGACCGTTGTCGATCTCTAGTTGGTCGCTCCTCAAACTATTTGCTAGCCTTCGCATGTACTAAGCGAGAATGCTGCTTGTACATCCAAATTCTTAAACTAAAGTTGTTCCAGATGAGTCCATCATATCTACCTATATGCGGTATTACTCTATCGTTCCAAGTAAATTTTCTCGTGCCACCTCTAATAATTCAAATAAGCATCTGTTTCTTGTGCCCGTACAACTCATGGAGCGACATGGGGCGGTTAGTATCTTCCATGCTAAGTGGGTTATTCTCACGATGAGTGTTTATTCACTTGTCATTGCACGAGAGAGGCTGGTAATTGGGATGTCTAGTCCCGTAATCAAAATAAAGAAAAGATATATAATGAAACAAACTGCCCCAGAAATTTTTTGTTATGGAGGGCACCCGTGAATTTGGCTAGCCATGGCTTGTGTTTGTTGGTTGAGGGGGAGTAAACTTTACCTTTCCGCCGATAATGTGTTCAACATCGAAGTTATTCAAAATTCTCGGTCGTAATGTTGACAGGAAAAACGTACCTCTCAAAATATATTCATCTCCGATTTAAGCTTCGAGCTCTGGCACCTCTGCAAATATCTGCTTCCCTCTGCGAAGGGCCTATCTATTTACTTTTATTGTTGAGTCATCACCTTCTCAATTAAAGCGCCAGTACAGAGAACGCTATTGTCATTCTTATGCATTGAGTATAGTTAATGTTGGATGTGAGCATGATTGGATCTCTTCTACCATGAATTATAATGTTTAGTCATTACTTGCACTTTGGAGGTGCTCTACATTTATATTTTGCGGTCTCAGAAAGGGCTAGCGAGATACCATGTTATCATATTATATCATAGTTGTTTTGACAAATTGTTGGCATTTGATATATGTTGTTATTGCTCGCTAGTCGATTATACCATCGATATGAGTAAATGTGGTTTCCAAGTGTTATCATTAGCATGGTTAGATCATGATCTTTGCTGAAAATTTGGGTGCTATTTAAGCTTATATACGGATACACAAACAAAAGAGTTCGTAAAAGTTTTTCTTTATCACTTTCAGTTTGTGAACTGAATTGCTTGAGGACAAACAATGAGTTAAGCTCGGGGGAGTTGACACGTCTCCATCGTATCTACTTTTCCAAACACTTTTGCTCTTATTTTGGACTCTAATTTGCATGATTTGAATAAAACTAATCCGGACTGACGTTGTTTTCAGCAAAACTACCATGGTGTTATTTTTGTGCAGAAAAAAAAGTTCCGGAATCGGACGAAACTTTCTGGAGATTTTTTTATGAAATATATAAAAAGCACCAGAGCAAAGATCCACCAGAGGGGCCCCCTTATTGCCCACAAGGCAACAGGACGGGGCCACCCCCTGGGCGTGCCGGGATACCTTGTGGGGCCCATGTGGCTCCCCTGAACCTAATCTCAAACATATAAATTCCTTTTCCATGAGAAAAAATAGGAGAAGAAGTTTCATCATGTTTTACGATATGGAGCCACCGCCACCTGCTATTCTTCATCGAGAGGGCTGATTTGGAGTCCGTTCGGGGCTCCGGAGAGGGGGATTCGCCACCACCTTCTGAGTTTGATGTTGCTATGACTTTGCTATGCTTAATGCTTGTCACTAGGGCATGAGTGCCATGATTTCAGATATGAACCCTTTATGTTTTCATAAATATATTTGAGTTCTTGATCCTATCTTGCAAGTTGTATGCACCTATTACGTGTTATGATCCGCATACCTCAAGGTGACAATAATTGGGATTCTTTCCGGTGATTTTCGTAGTATTAGGAGTTCATGTATTCACTAAGTGCTAATGCTTTGTTCTGGTTCTATATTAAAAGAAGGCCTTAATATCCCTTAGATTTCTTGATTGACCCCGCTGCCATGGGAGGGTAGGACAAAAGATGTCATGCAAGTTCTTATTATAAGCACGTATGACTATATACGTAATGCCTACATTACATTAATGAATTGGAGCTATTGTGTATCGCTCTAGCATGTGAATGTTATATGATGAATGTCATCCAACACAAATATCCATCACTGATCCAATGCCTACGCTTTCTCATATTGATCTTTGCTAAGTTACTTTTGTTGTTGTTGCTACTACAATCACTACAAAACTACTACTGTTACTATTATCGTTACTGTTGCTACTGCTACTATTACTATTAAAAGTGTCATACTACTGTGCTACTAAGCACTTTGCTGCAGATATTTAGTTCTCCAGATATGGTTGAATTGACAACTCAACTGCTAATACTCGCAAATATTCTTTGGCTCCCCTTGTGTCGAATCAATAAATTTGGGTGAAATACTACCCTCGAAGACTGTCGCGATCCCCTATACTTGTGGGTTATCAATGCCCGACGTGGAAACTCTTCGTATACACCTCGACAATCCTCAAGATCAAAGATGGAAATATTTATTGAACCAGCTTTCAAGACCGATGACCGAAGACAAAAACAATTCAGAAGAACCAAGGAGCTTCACCAACTTGAAGACCGGTTTTGGGGGCTACTGATGGTGTCCTGGACTAGGGGGTACCCACCACGTCGTCTCCCGACCAGGTGGGTCGGGCTGAGGACCCGCATGGCGGTTCACTAATGGGCCACTTCAGGCAGTCCATGACATATACAAGGAAGATTCCACAAGACTTGGTGATCAAGACAAGGACTCCTCTCCACCGACATATTCGACTAGGACTCCTCCAAATCCTAGGCCTCCAGTACACTATATAAGCCGAGGCCAGGCTAGTCAGAAGATGATATATTCTAGATCATTAGAATTATACACAACAATCTCGTGGTAGATACCTGTACTATGTACTTCCCTCATATCAATACAATCAAAAGCATGACGTAGGGTATTATCTTTTCGAGAGAGCCTGAACCTGGGTAAAATCCTATGTCCATGTTACCATCGCTCCAAGACGCCTAGCTTTGGACCCCTACCTTGAGATATGCCAGATTTAGCGTCGACATTGGGGGCCCAGGCAAGTCCTTGCTGGTAGTCGCCGCGGTGCGATGTGAATTCAGATCAGCTCTGGCGTGATCTACGCGTCGGAACCAAGCTTCATTGTCGATGTTGGCATCTTGATTGCCAGCTCAACTGGTCGCCTCGGTTGGAATGAGGATTGCGCTCCGCATCAGATCATCAAGATCGTGCGGTTTTCTTCATCAATATCAATTCCGATCTCAACTCAGGTTATGCAGGAATTTGTCCATCGAGCTCGAGTGATCAACTTCAACATTGTCCTCGGGTGACCGTGCAGTTTTTCTAAATAGCGGATTCGTGTTCACTGTCCCCTCACTACTAGGGAAAAGCCTAGCAATATCGTGGATCAAAGGCCTAGCAGTAGTGCGGGCCGCCGCGCTACTGCTAACTTGTAGCAGTAGTGCGTCTTGGCCGCGTGTTACTAAACCGCACTACTGCCTAGCTATAGCGCTTTGTTTTAAAGCACACTACAGCTAAGGACCCGCTGCTGCTAAGGACAAACCCCATGCTACTGTTGTTAGTTTCTGAATTTATTTTTTCTACTGCATATTTCCTTTGTATTTGTACATGTTTTATACAATAGTCTCTAGCATATCATACACATACAATCTAATAATATCATACACATACAAATAGTCTCATCAAATCATGTCATCATCATAATCATCATCCAACACAAAATGATGTCTCTCGTCATCATCTCAAAATAGCGATACAAGTTATGACATGTCCCAAATACCTGCAACTACATCGTGATCCATCTAAACAATGATATAGAAGGGAGGAGCTATCATTATGAGTGAGAGCGGAACTATGCAGTACATGAGGCGGCGGTTCTGATTCCTCTCTCGCGCTAGCGTGAACCTCAAGTAACTAGCTTCTACTTCTTTTGTATGCTATCGAACCCTTTATGGCTGGCGCCCGAGAACCGCTCCACTTGAGCCTGACACTCGGGCCACTCGCCGACACTCCCAGAACCTTCCCTATGTACACAACATAGAATTTCTTCACCATCAAGGATCTATGACCTGTTAGAGATGCATCTTCATCAAGGGAATGAACAAGAATATGCAACATAATATACTTGAGCAACACAAAAAGAAAGGGTGTTAGCAAATAGATGCAACATATAGTAAACATAAATAATCAATGCAGGTT
The DNA here is from genome assembly GCF_018294505.1 of Triticum aestivum. Classification (NCBI taxonomy): domain Eukaryota; kingdom Viridiplantae; phylum Streptophyta; class Magnoliopsida; order Poales; family Poaceae; genus Triticum; species Triticum aestivum. The sequence continues at coordinate 519,215,381 of NC_057797.1, read as the reverse complement.
CATTGTACACAAACTAATTAACTAGAGCTACGCAGGTCATCGTACCCAAACTAACAAACTAGCGCTAGGCAACTTCGGCAGGGACCGTGGACATCACAAAGTTTCATCGCTACAGAAAGTATACAAGTTCAACCGACACATCATCGTCGGCATCATCAATCACTAGAAGTTCCATCCTTATCCGGGAGGATGCACCCTAGCTTCTTGAATGGTGTTAGGTCTTGATGTTGTAGGCCTATGCGAGTTCGGACATCAGCTTGCGATATAGGGCTGTGGTGGAACAACCCCTTCTCTTCGACGACTTCTTTCATGATGATCATTGCAATGTCCCTCCGGGTGCGAAAGAAGTCATCTCTTAGTTTATAATCTGGTTCTTGTCCTCGGGATTCTGCCCATTTGCGGATATGATCATCATTGCTGGTTGTCATGCGAAGTTGTTGGTGATCCCTTCTGAACTCCATCATGAGATGGAGGAGGTAGAATCCATCGTTCTTGCTTGCTTTCGGTTGATGGATGTCGCACAAGCTAGTTTTATGCGAGAAACCTTGCTTGCTCTTCCTTTGTTTCCTGATCTCGAGGTGGCCACCCCTCATGCTAAAGCCGTGGAGAGCATCATATAGAATATCCATTATATGGGTGTAGTCCTTCTTCTCGTAGTTTTTGGAAGGGTTAAAATACACGGCGTGTGAGGGAGTCCTGGATTAAGGGGTCCTCGGGCGTCCGGGCTATGTGACGTAGGCCGGGCTGATGGGCCATGAAGATACAAGACAGAAGACTTCTTCCCGTGTCCGGATGGGACTCTCCTTGGCGTGGAAGGAAAGCTTGGCATTCGGATATGATGATTCCTTCCTCTGTAAACCGACTCTGTACAACCCTAGACCCCTCCAGTGTCTATATAAACCGGAGGGTTTAGTCCGTAGAGGCGATCATAATCAGACAGGCTAGACTTCTAGGGTTTAGCTGTTATGATCTCGAGGTAGATCAACTCTTGTAACCCCATATTCATCCAATATAATCAAGCAGGAAGTAGGGTATTACCACCATCGAGAGGGCCCGAACCTGGGTAAACATCGTGTCCCTGTCTCCTATTACCCTCGATCCTCAGACGAACAGTTCGGAACCCCCTACCCGAGATCTGCCGGTTTTAACACCAACATTGGTGCTTTCATTGAGAGTTCCTCTATGGTGTCGACGACAGGATTGATGGCTCGGCTTGTTATCAAGGACAGTATCACTTCCGGAGGAGCCCTAGCCTCAGGCCAAACCCTCCGGCTGGGCAGCTTTACCATGGCCGCCCGATCGGCCGTTAAGCCGATGATGACTTCCCAAGTCATCGGAAATCGTCTCCGTGTTGACCCTGAATACTCCAAACAGATGGATCCGGCGGATTTGTTGTATTTAAACGAACTCCTGGATCGCTTCGCCGCCCTGGGGGTCGCCTCAGACTATGATCGGATTGGGCGTAAACCCGATCAGAGAGAAATCAAATCTCTGTCGATCACCCATCAGATAGCGGTCGTAGAAGAGCAAAACAACAACAGCTCCTCCCCCATGCTGAAAAAAAGTTGTGTTCAGATTTCCGAGCTTGGAGAGCCGGATACCCGTCTGCGAGGTGACACTCGCAGTCCTTCGAACTTAGAATCGGGCGTTGAGCCTAAAGAATCATTGGACATCCCGGAGCCCGAAGTTTTTCAAACTCCGGACTCCACAGTGGGTCAGGGTTCGGATTTAACGCCACCCACCCACCACAAGCAATATTCGCCAAGCAATTCCGGTCCCCCGGATATATGCGACCTCATGTACGTACGACAGCAGCCTCAGGAAATAGTCCATCACTTTTGGGCCAGGTTCCTCCTTGTCAAGGATAAGATTAAAGATTGCCGCGAGGAGGACGCAATTTCAGTATTCTGCAATAATTGCAAGGACGAAGGGATCCCCAACGCCCTCAACCGCCATCGCGTATCACACTTTGCTGACTTGGCAACCATAGTACAGAAGTACTGCGCAATGGAAAGCGCCTGGAAAACTCAAACAGCTCGCTGGGAACCACCGGCCTTCACGCCACCTCCCGGGCGGGCAAAAAGGATGCACCCTCGCGGCACACCCGACCCATGGGCAAGAAAATAAAACCCATTACGGGATGTGGAACCGTTCTAGAGGTATGGCTCAATAAGCCATGCGAAATACATATGACACCGGACACCGAACCAACCCACAGCCTTAGAGCATGTTGGATACTCCGGCAAGTGGCCAAGAGCAGCGAGGATATCCTCACCAAAAACACATCGGAGCAGTACTCTCCAGAAAACGGCGACCTCAGAGTATTGACGGTCTTCGAGACTTTTGCTTCAAACAATCGGCGCAAGAGGGCGCTCCGTGACCTCGCCGAGGTATGCCAAGTCGCAACAATAAATCCCTGGAACAACACGGCCATAACTTTTAATGCCGATGACGAACCAAAATTCCGGTCAGTCCGGGCACCAACCGCCTTGGTCCTCAATCCAATTGTGGATGGCTTTCGGCTTACTAAAGTGCTCATGGACAATGACAGCGGGCTGGACCTCATCTACGAGGACACGCTCAATTAAATGCAAATAGATAGGAGCCGCATCGAGCAAAGTAATACGACCTTTTGAGGAATCATTCCTAGTCGGGAAGCAAGATGCACGGGAAAAATCACACTCGACGTGGTATTCGGCACGCCGGAGAACTATCTATCCGAAGAGATAACCTTCCAAGTGGCCCCTTTCAACAACGGATATCTCGCCCTGTTGGGGCGAGACGCATTCACACACTTTCAAGCCATACCTCATTACAGGTATATGAAGCTCAAGATGCCCGGGCCCAATGGTATTATCACTCTCGCCAGTGACCCAGACATAACACTCCACGCCGAAAACAAAACCGAATCCCTGGCCCTCGAGGCACTATCTGAAGCCCTTGCGACCGAAGAATTAACCGCACTGCGCTCCACGGTGGATAGCGACGATGTAATCCTTGATAAGCGCCCCAAATCCACCTCCTTCAAACCAGCAGACGAGATAGTCAAATTTCAAGTTCACCCGACGGACCCCAAGAAAACAGCTTCCATCGGGGCACAGCTGGACCCTATGATCGACGCCGCATTACGCGCGTTCCTGTGCGAGAACTGGGACATATTCGCATGGCACCCTTCTGATATGCTAGGAATCCCACGCAGGTTGGCCGAACACAAACTCAATATATTAAAGGGATACAAGCCGGTCAAGCAAACACTGCGGCGCTTTTACGAACCCAAACGATAAGCTATGGGAGAGGAGCTAGCCAAGTTGATTGAGGGTGGGTTTATCAAAGAAATAAAACATCCGAACTGGCTAGCAAACCTGGTGATGGTACCAAAGAAGGATAAATCCTGGCGCCTGTGTGCCGATTTCAAAGACCTCAACAAGGCCTGCCCTAAGGATCCCTTCCCCCTCCCTCGCATCGATCAAATCTTGATGCCACTGCAGGACACGACTCACTGTGTTTCCTCGACGCATACTCCGGATACCATCAAATCAAAATGAAGGAATCTGATCAAGCCGCAACGGCATTCATTACCCCATACGGGCCTTTCTGCTTTAACACTATGCCCTTCGGGCTGAAAAACGTCGGCGCCACCTACCAATGCATGATTCAAACATGCCTGGAAAAACAAATCGGCAAAACGGTCGAAGCATATGTGGACGACGTCGTCATCAAAACTAAGCACGTCGAGTCACTAGTAGATGACCTGCGTCTCACATTCGAGAACCTTCATACATATGTGACACGTCCATTTTGCATCATGCTTTTATATCGATATTTATTGCATTATGGGTTGTTATTACACATTATGTCACCCACCATCCACAGAGGCACGTTTTGGAATACATAAAAAATATTGGGCAAAGAAAGAACCAGAGGGGGCCACCCACCATTGGGTGGGGGGCGCGCCCTACCCCCTGGGCGCGCCTCCTGCCTCGTGGGCCCCCTGACAGGCCTCCGGTGCCCATCTTTTGCTATATGAAGTCTTTTGCCCTAGAAAAAAAATCAGAAGTAAGCTTTCAGGATGAAGCGCCGCCGTCTCGAGGCGGAACCTGGCGAAACCAATCTAGGGCTCTGGCAGAGCTGTTTTGCCGAGGAAACATCCCTTCGGGAGGGGGAAATCATCACCATCGTCATCACCATCGATGCTCTCACCGGGAGGGGGTCAATCTCCATCAACATCTTCACCAACACCATCTCATCTGAAACCCTAGTTCATCTCTTGTATCCAATCTTTGTCTCAAAACCTCAGATTGGTACCTGTGGGTTGCTAGTAGTGTTGATTACTCCTTGTAGTTGATGCTAGTTGGTTTATTTGGTGGAAGATCATATATTCAGATCCTTTATGCATATTAATACCCCTCTAATTATGAACATGAATATGATTTGTGAGTAGTTACGTCTGTTCCCGCGGACATGGGAGAAGTCTTGCTATAAGTAGTCATGTGAATTTGGTATTCGTTCGATATTTTGATGAGATGTTGATGGGGAACGTAGTAATTTCAAAAAAATTCCTACGCACACTCAAGATCATGGTGATGCATAGCAACGAGAGGGGAGAGTGTTGTATACGTACCCTCGGAGACCGAAAGCGGAAGCGTTAGCACAACGCGGTTGATGTAGTCGTACGTCTTCACGATCCGACCGATCCAAGTACCGAACGCACGACACCTCCGAGTTCAGCACACGTTCAGCTCGATGACGTCCCGCGAACTCCGATCCAACAGAGCTTCATGGGAGAGTTCTTTCAGCACGACGACATGGTGACGGTGATGATGTTGCTACCGACGCAGGGCTTCGCCTAAGCACCGCTACGATATGACCGAGGTGGAATATTGTCAGGACCCCGACTCGATGTCACATCGATCTAGCTTGTAACACCCCATATCACTTTGCGGCCTCACGCACGGTATCCCCACGGGTGTCGCCTTACCTTTGCCCGGGACCGTTTGCGCCTTTTGGCTCACGTATATGATAGTGTCGCTAGCATCCATATGATAAAGAGCCCGGGCTGACATGACTAGTCGTAAACCCAAAGTGGCACAGTGCTTACAGGGACAGGCATCCATGACCCAGCAACGAACGTGTCGGTCATCAGCAAGTGGGTCCGGGCTGTAGCACTGGGCTAGCAGGACTCCGGTAAACCGGGCTGTAGCGGGCTAACAGGACTCCGGTACTCAATGCGTGACATTTCCCCGAAGGGACAGACACAGGAACGAAGAAGGACACATGCTGGCCAGCCTAAGTGTTCCAGAGCAGTAGCAAGCTACCATGGCTCAGTGGTAACACTAGGAGACATTTCCCGGTAAGAGAGGCTACTAAGGATAAACAACTAGGTAGTCAGATCCCACACATACCAAGCATTTCAATCATACACACAATATGCTCGATATGTGCAAACACAACAAGGCATCACAACATGACTCTATGACACAAGTACTTTATTTAAGGCTCAGAGAGCCATACATAACATACACAAAGGTACGGGTCACACGACCCAACATTCAAGTCATACAGTCATACAAACCAGCAGCGGAAGTAACTTGTCTGAGTACAGACAACTAGTAAAATAAAAGAGGCTTGGAAAGCCCAGCTATACTACGTGGTCCTTCACAAGCTCAGGATCACCACCTGGGCCTTAGCCTACTCATTGATGTCAACGTCTACGTAGAACCCATCAGAAGGGGTTGCAGCGTCTTCTGTAAAAATGTAAATTATAGCAACATGAGTACAAAGGTACTCAGCAAGACTTATATCAGATCCTACATACATGCATATTATCAAGAAGGGTTGGTGGAGTTATTGCAGCAAGCCAGCTTTGACTCTTGGCTAGGCTAACCTACGAGACTCCAACTTGAAATGGTTTTGCGCACACGAGTCCACTACTCTCCACTTCAATACACTACCGAGGATCCACCTCCGTCTTCCTACGGAAGAGCCATCCTCGGCACTCACACTTATCTTGAGGCTTTTAGTAGTTTCCATTTACTTGTCTATGAACTGTATAGGCAACCAAGTAGTCCTTTACCGCGGACGCGGCTATTCGAATAGATCATGATAACCCTGCATGGGTGTACTTCTTCATACATGTTTCCACCACTTAGCGTCTGCACACGACATGTGCTCGGCAGACTTCAAGCGAAAGCCGACGTGGGTGTAGACCACGACCTACCTAAACACTTAAGCCTCTAGTCCAGGTTTATCGCCTATCCAGGTTCCATCCGCAGGGAGTCCGGCCGAGGTTTCCCATACGGCCCCGAACGATGTGAACAGGGTTCCCGAGATACCTAACGGGTATTCGGTACACCCGGCCACGTACCTACCGCATCACAGCCCACCCCTACGGTCAGCGCTGTCCACGGCCTCCAGTAGGCTACAAACACCAGAAACTACTTGCAACTCCTGGACAGAGAGCTAGGGTGAATAAGAAGTCGAGCGGGGTCATATTTCAGGGCCCAATGCATGGTAGTAGCTGTATCTTAAATCACACATACATATCTCAGTGCTTAAGGTCGGCTTCAATGAAACAACCCACCATGTACTCCTACATGGCCTCTCATCGATACCTTTACCAAATCGTGTTCACCACACCACTCTCATTACCGACATAATCATTTCACTCTACCCATCACCCAGATGAACCAGACCTGACACGACTCTAAGCATAGCAGGCATAGCAAGGTAGGAACAACACATACATATGGCTCAATCAACTCCTACACATGCTAGTGGGTTTCATCTAGTTACTGTGGCAATGACAGGTCATGCAGAGGAAATGGGTTCAACTACCATAGCACACAGCAGTTTGAAACGCGTTGTCTTAATGCAGTAAAAGAGAGCAGGAGCGAGAACATGGGATTGTATCGATATGATCAAATGGTTGGTTGCTTGCCTGATGGTTCGATGCACTGATACGGTTCTTCGTTAGGGTAATCACGGTACTCCTCGGGGGCAGAACCTGCCGCAAAGAACACCGATACACAACCATCACCAAACAATGTGCAACAATATGATGCATGCATGAAACATAGCAATATGAGTGTGTTGGGCTAATGCAACTAAGACCAGAAGGGTTTGAACCAATTTGAATCAAAGATTCAAATTTCAAACTCAAACATGGCCTTTTAAAGTGCTTTTCCTTGTTCTGCATTAAACATCAGGTTAACATGTTTAATCATGCATGAAAATAGTACAGATGGATAGATTGGATTTTTCTGATCATTTTTCATATATAATTTGTCTGATTTGGAGTTACAGAATAAAAGTTATGAATTTTTTGAAGTTTAAACTATATTCTGGAATTTCCTATATTAGATTAATTCCAGAAAATCAATTATTGCGTCAGCCTGACGTCAGTGTGACGTCAGCAGGTCAACGGAACACGTCCGGGTCAAACCTGACAGTGGGTCCCGCGTGTCAGTGTGATTAGATTAATTAAAGTTTAATTAAAACTAAACCTGTTTAATTAACAGGGCTGGGCCCCACCTGTCATTGACTCAGGGGAGTCAACCAGGGCCCACCCGTGGTCAAACCCGGGTCGGCTGCACTGGCGTTTAGCCGCCGGCGAGCCCGACGCGGCGGCGGAAGTGGTTTTGGCTGTTTCGGCCACCAAATGGGTCGCGGAGACCACCGGAGTGGAGCTGAGGACGAGCCGCAGCTCTTGGTGGAGTCCGTTGGGGTCGGGGTGGCCGGAGTTGGCGCCGGCGACGACTTTGGCGGCCACCGGGGTTCGGCCGAAGACGAACTTGACGCTAGAGGGGTCGGTGAGGCTCGGGGAGTGGCTAACTAGGTGCTAAGTGACACGGTGAGCATGACGGACACCGTGGAGTGGCCGGAGGATGACCGGGAGCACGTCGGCGACGAGCTCCACGGTGGTGGGTGCGGTTGAGCTCCGGGAGGTCGCTACACGGCTCGGGAGCAAGAACGGAAGGGAGGGGAAGATGGCTAAGCTCACAGTGAGTGCGACGAAGCCCTTGGTGTGGCCGGAGATGGACCGGAGCGACGACGGCGTTGAAGGGGATCTCCGGCGACGGCGGTTCGGGCGAGGTCGTTGCGGTGGACTCGGGCATTGCGAGCGCTCGGGGCTCGGCTTGCTCGATGGAGTGGATAGCGGCGGAGCTCCTGGACACGATGAGAGGACGCACGGGCGGCGGGGAGCACGGCTACGACGAAGGCACGGCGATGGTGGCGTCGGCCATGGCGGGGGAGCGCGAGGGGGAGGAGCTGGAGAGGAGAGGGGGTGTCTGGGGGGTTCGGGGGGGGCGAGGGAGGCTGATCCACGACGTCACCGGGCGAGGGGAGCGGCGAGGCGGCGAGCAGGTGCGTGGCGTGCGCTGCGGCCGCCGTCGGGCACCTGCCTGCCTGCCTGGCCGGCAAGCAGCTCGCTGGAGCGGCGCTGGGCTGGGCCGGCAGGTGGGCCGGGTGCTGGGCGCCAGGTAAGTTTTTTTCCATTTCTTTCTGTTTTCTGTTTTTTTAATACTTCTGCAACTTTGTTGAATTAAATAAAATACTTAGGCTACTCCTAAAATCACCAAACTACTCTTGGTCCATAGTTGGATTATTTCCAACATGAAACATTTTAGTTTGGAGATATTTGAGCATTTAAATATTTTATATAATTTTAAATGCCCAAATTCAAATATTTATGAATTAATTCAAAAACCCTAAGATGGCCTAGGAAAATGTGCACCACTTTGGCAGAGGTTCTGAACCAAGACAAAAATGATGGGCATTTTAGAAGGGCATTTCAGGTTCAATGAAAAAGTTTTTAGTAAACCCTAGTTGGTTTCAGAGGGGATTGGGGGTTCTGTCATCCCCATTTCAGGTTTCTGGTGAAAGAATAAACATGATGCAACACTCTAATGCATGACTAGCTAGGGTGTGACAAATATGGTGGAGGGGGGCACCGCACACGGCTAAAGAATGATCATGAAGATCAACTTGTGTGTCTAGAGGTGCCCCCTGCCCCTGTATATAAAGGAGCAAGGGGGGAGGCGGCCGGCCTAGGAGAAGGGCGCGCCAAGGGGGGAGTCCTACTCCTACCGGGAGTAGGACTCCTCCTTTCCTTGTTGCAGTAGGAGAGAAGGAAAGAGGAGGAGAGGGAGAAGGAAAAGGGGGCTGCATCCCTTGTCCAATTCGGACCAGAGGGGGGGCGCAGGCCTCCTTCCTTTTGGCCTCTCTCCTCTATTCCCGTATGGCCCAATAAGGACCATATACTCCCCGGCGAATTCCCGTAACTCTCCGGTACTCCGAAAAATACCCGAATCACTCGGAACCTTTCCGAAGTCCGAATATAGTCGTCCAATATATCGATCTTTACATCTCGACCATTTCGAGACTCCTCGTCATGTCCCCGATCTCATCCGGGACTCCGAACTCCTTTGGTACATCAAAACACATAAACTCATAATATAACCATCGTCGAACTTTAAGCATGCGGACCCTACGGGTTCGAGAACTATGTAGACATGACCGAGACACATCTCCGGTCAATAACCAATAGCGAAACCTGGATGCTCATATTGGCTCCTGTTGGGGAACGTTGCAGAAAACAAAAAATTTCCTACGGTTTCACCAAGATCCATCTATGAGTTCATCTAGCAAGTGATCGGATTGCATCTACATACCTTTGTAGATCACGCGCGGAAGCGTTCAAAGAACGGGGATGAGGAAGTCGTACTCGACGTGATTCAAATCACCGGAGATCCTAGCGCCGAACGGACGGCACCTCCGTGTTCAACACACGTACGGTCAGCGTGGCGTCTCCTCCTTCTTGATCCAGCAAGGGGGGAGGAGAGGTTGATGAAGATCCAGCAGCACGACGGTGTGGTGGTGGATGCAGCAGTCACCGCAACAGGGTTTCGCCGTTCTTCTACGAGAGCGAGAGGTGTAGCAGGGGAGAGGGAGGCGCCAAGAGTCAAGGGTGCGGCTGCCCCTCCCTCCCCCCCTTTATATAGGCTCCCCAAGGGGGGGCGCCGGCCCTAGAAGATGGGATCTCCTAGGGGGGCGGCGGCCAAGGGTGGAGTGGCCCCCAAGGCAAGTGGGGCGGCCCCCCCACCCTAGGGTTTCCAACCCTAGGCACAGGGGTTGGGCCAAGGGGGCGCACCAGCCCACTATGGGCTGGTTCCCCTCCCCACTTCAGCCCATGGGGCCCTCCGGGATGGGTGGTCCCACCCGGTGGACCCCCGGGACCCATCCGGTGGTCTCAGTACAATGCCGGTGACCCCCGAAACTCTCCCGATGGCCGAAACTGCGCTTCCTATATATAATTCTTCACCTCCGGACCATTCCGAAACTCCTCGTGACATCCGGGATCTCATCCGGGACTCCGAACAACTTTCGGGTTACTGCATATTCATATCTCTACAACCCTAGCGTCACCGAACCTTAAGTGTGCAGACCCTACGGGTTCGGGAGACATGTAGACATGACCGAGATGGCTCTCCGGTCAATAACCAACAGCGGGATCTGGATACCCATGTTGGCTCCCACATGCTCCTCGATGATCTCATCAGATGAACCACGATGTCGAGGATTCAAGCAACCCCGTATACAATTCCCTTTGTCAATCAGTACGTTACTTGCCCGAGATTCGATCATCGGTATCCCAATACCTCGTTCAATCTCGTTACCGGCAAGTCACTTTACTCGTACCGTAATGCATGATCCCGTGACCAGACACTTGGTCACTTTGAGCTCATTATGATGATGCACTACCGAGTGGGCCCAGAGATACCTCTCCGTCATACGGAGTGACAAATCCCAGTCTTGATCCGTGTCAACCCAACAGACACTTTCGGAGATACCCGTAGTATACCTTTATAGTCACCCAGTTACGTTGTGACGTTTGGTACACCCAAAGCACTCCTACGGTATCCGGGAGTTACACGATCTCATGGTCTAAGGAAAAGATACTTGACATTGGAAAAACTCTAGCAAATGAACTATACGATCTTGTGCTATGTTTAGGATTGGGTCTTGTCCATCACATCATTCTCCTAATGATGTGATCTCGTTATCAATGACATCCAATGTCCATAGTCAGGAAACCATGACTATCTGTTGATCAACGAGCTAGTCAACTAGAGGCTTACTAGGGACATGTTGGTGTCTATGTATTCACACATGTATTACGATTTCCGGATAACACAATTATAGCATGAATAAAAGACAATTATCATGAACAAGGAAATATAATAATAATCCTTTTATTATTGCCTCTAGGGCATATTTCCAACAGTCTCCCACTTGCACTAGAGTCAATAATCTAGTTACATTGTGATGAATCGAACACCCATGGAATTCTGGTGTTGATCATGTTTTGCTCTAGGGAGAGGTTTAGTCAACGGATCTGCTACATTCAGGTCCGTATGTACTTTACAAATATCTATGTCTCCATCTTGAACATTTTCACGAATGGAGTTGAAGCGACGCTTGATGTGCCTGGTCTTCTTGTGAAACCTGGGCTCCTTGGCAAGTGCAATAGCCCCAGTGTTGTCACAGAAGAGTTTGATCGGCCCCGACGCATTGGGTATGACTCCTAGGTCGGTGATGAACTCCTTCACCCAAATTGCTTCATGCGCTGCCTCCGAGGCTGCCATGTACTCCGCTTCACATGTAGATCCCGCCACGACGCTCTGCTTGCAACTGCACCAGCTTACTGCCCCACCATTCAAAATATACACGTATCCGGTTTGTGACTTAGAGTCATCCAGATCTGTGTCGAAGCTAGCGTCGACGTAACCCTTTACGACGAGCTCTTCGTCACCTCCATAAACGAGAAACATTTCCTTAGTCCTTTTCAGGTACTTCAGGATATTCTTGACCGCTGTCCAGTGTTCCTTGCCGGGATTACTTTGGTACCTACCTACCAAACTTACGGCAAGGTTTACATCAGGTCTGGTACACAGCATGGCATACATAATAGAACCTATGGCTGAGGCATAGGGGATGACACTCATCTCTTCTATATCTTCTGCCGTGGTCGGACATTGAGCTGAGCTCAATTTCACACCTTGCAACACAGGCAAGAACCCCTTCTTAGACTGATCCATATTGAACTTCTTCAATATCTTATCAAGGTATGTGCTTTGTGAAAGACCTATGAGGCGTCTTGATCTATCTCTATAGATCTTGATGCCTAATATATAAGCAGCTTCTCCAAGGTCCTTCATTGAAAAACTCTTATTCAAGTAGGCCTTAATGCTGTCCAAAAGCTCTATATCATTTCCCATCAAAAGTATGTCATCTACATATAATATGAGAAATGCTACAGAGCTCCCACTCACTTTCTTGTAAACGCAGGCTTCTCCATAAGTCTGCATAAACCCAAACGCTTTGATCATCTCATCAAAGCGAATGTTCCAACTCCGAGATGCTTGCACCAGCCCATAAATCGAGCGTTGGAGCTTGCACACCTTGTCAGCATTCTTAGGATCGACAAAACCTTCCGGCTGCATCATATACAATTCTTCCTTAAGGAAACCATTAAGGAATGCCGTTTTGACGTCCATTTGCCATATCTCATAATCATAGTATGCGGCAATTGCTAACATAATTCGGACGGACTTCAGCTTCGCTACGGGAGAGAAAGTCTCATCGTAGTCAACCCCTTGAACTTGCCGATAACCCTTAGCGACAAGTCGAGCTTTATAGATGGTAACATTACCATCCGCGTCCGTCTTCTTCTTAAAGATCCATTTGTTTTCTATCGCTCGCCGATCATCGGGCAAGTCTGTCAAAGTCCATACTTTGTTTTCATACATGGATCCTATCTCGGATTGCATGGCTTCAAGCCATTTGTTGGAATCTGGGCCCGCCATCGCTTCTTCATAGTTCGAAGGTTCACCGTTGTCTAACAACATGATTTCCAAGACAGGGTTGCCGTACCACTCTGGTGCGGAACGTGTCCTTGTGGACCTACGAAGTTCAGTAGAAACTTGATCTGAAGTTTCATGATCATCATCATTAACTTCCTCTCTAGTCGGTACAGGCACCTCAGGAACATTTTCTTGAGTTGCGCCATTTTCCGGTTCAAGAGGTAATACTTCATCAAGTTCTACTTTCCTCCCACTTACTTCTTTCGAGAGAAACTCCTTCTCTAGAAAGGATCCATTCTTGGCAACAAAGATCTTGCCTTCGGATCTGAGGTAGAAGGTATACCCAATAGTTTCTTTAGGGTATCCTATGAAGACGCATTTTTCCGACTTGGGTTCGAGCTTTTCAGGTTGAAGTTTCTTGACATAAGCATCGCATCCCCAAACTTTTAGAAACGACAGCTTAGGCTTCTTCCCAAACCATAATTCATACGGTGTCGTCTCAACGGATTTCGACGGAGCCCTATTTAAAGTGAATGCGGCAGTCTCTAAAGCATAGCCCCAAAATGATAGCGGTAAATCGGTAAGAGACATCATAGATCGCACCATATCTAATAGAGTGCGATTACGACGTTCGGACACACCATTACGCTGAGGTGTTCCAGGCGGCGTGAGTTGTGAAACTATTCCACATTTTCTTAAGTGTGTGCCAAATTCGTGACTCAAGTATTCTCCCCCACGATCTGATCGCAAGAACTTGATTTTCCTGTCACGTTGATTCTCAACCTCACTCTGAAATTCCTTGAACCTTTCAAAGGTCTCAGACTTGTGTTTCATTAAGTAGACATACCCATATCTACTCAAGTCATCAGTGAGGGTGAGAACATAACGATAACCACCGCGAGCCTCAACACTCATTGGACCGCACACATCAGTATGTATGATTTCCAATAAGTTGGTTGCTCGCTCCATTGTTCCTGAGAACGGAGTCTTGGTCATTTTACCCATGAGGCATGGTTCGCACGTGTCAAATGATTCGTAATCAAGAGACTCTAAAAGTCCATCTGCATGGAGCTTCTTCATGCGTTTGACACCTATGTGACCAAGGCGGCAGTGCCACAAGTATGTGGGACTATCATTATCAACCTTACATCTTTTGGTACTCACACTATGAATATGTGTAGCATTACGCTCGAGATTCATTAAGAATAAACCATTCACCATCGGAGCATGACCATAAAACATATCTCTCATATAAATAGAACAACCATTATTCTCGGATTTAAATGAGTAGCCATCTCGTATTAAACGAGATCCTGATACAATGTTCATGCTCAAACTTGGCACTAAATAACAATTATTGAGGTTCAAAACTAATCCCGTAGGTAAATGTAGAGGTAGCGTGCCGACGGCGATCACATCGACCTTGGAACCATTCCCGACGCGCATCGTCACCTCGTCCTTCGCCAGTCTCCGCTTATTCCGCAGCTCCTGCTTTGAGTTACAAATGTGAGCAACTGCACCGGTATCAAATACCCAGGAGCTACTACGAGTACTGGTAAGGTACACATCAATTACATGTATATCACATATACCTTTCGTTTTGCCGGCCTTCTTGTCCGCTAAGTATTTGGGGCAGTTCCGCTTCCAGTGACCACTCTCCTTGCAATAAAAGCACTCAGTCTCGGGCTTGGGTCCATTCTTTGGCTTCTTCCCGGCAGCTTGCTTGCCGGGCGCGGCAACTCCCTTGCCGTCCTTCTTGAAGTTCTTCTTACCCTTGCCTTTCTTGAACTTAGTGGTTTTATTCACCATCAACACTTGATGTTCCTTTTTGACTTCTACCTCTGCTGATTTCAGCATTGCAAATACTTCAGGAATGGTCTTTTCCATCCCCTGCATATTGAAGTTCATCACAAAGCTCTTGTAGCTCGGTGGAAGCGACTGAAGGATTCTGTCAATGACCGCGTCATCCGGGAGATTAACTCCCAGCTGAGTCAAGCGGTTATGCAACCCAGACATTTTGAGTATGTGCTCGCTGACAGAACTATTTTCCTCCATCTTACAGCTGAAGAACTTGTCGGAGACTTCATATCTCTCGACCCGGGCATGAGCTTGAAAAACCATTTTCAGCTCTTCGAACATCTCATATGCTCCGTGTCTCTCAAAACGCTTTTGGAGCCCCGGTTCTAAGCTGTAAAGCATGCCGCACTGAACGAGGGAGTAATCATCAGCACGTGTCTGCCAAGCGTTCATAACGTCTTGGTTCTGTGGGACGGGTGCGTCACCTAGCGGTGCTTCTAGGACATAATCTTTCTTGGCAGCTATGAGGATGATCCTCAGGTTCCGGACCCAGTCCGTATAGTTGCTGCCATCGTCTTTCAGCTTGGTTTTCTCTAGGAACGCGTTGAAGTTGAGGACAACGTGGGCCATTTGATCTACAAGACATATTGTAAAGATTTTAGACTAAGTTCATAATAATTAAGTTCATCTATTTAATGAACTCCCACTCAGATAGACATCCCTCCAGTCATCTAAGTATAACATGATCCGAGTTAACTAGGCCGTGTCCGATCATCACGTGAGACGGACTAGTCAACATCGGTGAACATCTTCATGTTGATCGTATCTTCTATACGACTCATGCTCGACCTTTCGGTCTTCTGTGTTCCGAGGCCATGTCTGTACATGCTAGGCTCGTCAAGTCAACCTAAGTGTTTGCATGTGTAAATCTGTCTTACACCCGTTGTATGTGAACGTTGGAATCTATCACACCCGATCATCACGTGGTGCTTCGAAACAACGAACTGTCGCAACGGCGCACAGTTAGGGGGAACACTTTCTTGAAATTATTATGAGGGATCATCTTATTTACTACCGTCGTTCTAAGTAAACAAGATGCAAAAACATGATAAACATCACATGCAATCAAATAATAATAGTGACATGATATGGCCAATATCACATAGCTCCTTTGATCTCCATCTTGGGGCTCCATGATCATCTTGTCACCGGCATGACACCATGATCTCCATCATCGTGTCTCCATGAAGTTGCTCGCCAACTATTACTTCTACTACTATGGCTAACACGTTTAGCAATAAAGTAAAGTAATTTACATGGCGTTTCTCAATGACACGCAGGTCATACAAAAAATAAAGACAACTCCTATGGCTCCTGCCGGTTGTCATACTCATCGACATGCAAGTCGTGATTCCTATTACAATAGCATGAACATCTCATACATCACATATATATCATTCATCATTCATCACAACTTTGGCCATATCACATCACAAAACACTTGCTGCAAAAACAAGTTAGACGTCCTCTAATTGTTGTTGCAAGTTTTACGTGGCTGCAATAGGGTTCTAGCAAGAACGTTTTCTTACCTACGTGAAAGCCACAACGTGATTTGTCAACTTCTATTTACCCTTCATAAGGACCCTTTTCATCGAATCCGCTCCAACTAAAGTGGGAGAGACAGACACCCGCCAGCCACCTTATGCAACTAGTGCATGTCAGTCGGTGGAACCGGTCTCACGTAAGCGTACGTGTAAGGTTGGTCCGGGCCGCTTCATCCCACAATACTGCTGAAGCAAAATAAGACTAGTAGCGGCAAGAAAGTTGACAACATCTACACCCACAACAAATTGTGTTCTACTCGTGCAAAAAGAACTACGCATAGACCTAGCTCATGATGCCACTGTTGGGGAACGTTGCAGAAAACAAAAATTTTCCTACGGTTTCACCAAGATCCATCTATGAGTTCATCTAGCAACGAGTGATCGGATTGCATCTACATACCTTTGTAGATCACGCGCGGAAGCGTTCAAAGAACGGGGATGAGGAAGTCGTACTCGACGTGATCCAAATCACCGGAGATCCTAGCGCCGAACGGACGGCACCTCCGTGTTCAACACACGTACAGTCAGCGTGACGTCTCCTCCTTCTTGATCCAGCAAGGGGGAGGAGAGGTTGATGAAGATCCAGCAGCACGACGGCGTGGTGGTGGATGCAGCAGTCACCGCAGCAGGGCTTCGCCGTTCTTCTGCGAGAGGGAGAGGTGTAGCAGGGGAGAGGGAGGCGCCAAGAGTCAAGGGTGCGGCTGCCCCTCCCTCCCCCCTTTATATAGGCTCCCCAAGGGGGGGCGCCGGCCCTAGGAGATGGGATCTCCTAGGGGGGCGGCCAAGGGTGGAGTGGCCCCCAAGGCAAGTGGGGCGCCCCCCCCCCCCACCCTAGGGTTTCCAACCCTAGGCGCAGGGGTGGGCCAAGGGGGCGCACCAGCCCACTATGGGCTGGTTCCCCTCCCCACTTCAGCCCATGGGGCCCTCCGGGATGGGTGGTCCCACCCGGTGGACCCCCGGGACCCATCCGGTGGTCCCGGTACAATACCGGTGACCCCCGAAACTCTCCCGATGGCCGAAACTGCACTTCCTATATATAATTCTTCACCTCCGGACCATTCCGGAACTCCTCGTGACGTCCGGGATCTCATCCGGGACTCCGAACAACTTTCGGGTTACTGCATATTCATATCTCTACAACCCTAGCGTCACCGAACCTTAAGTGTGTAGACCCTACGGGTTCGGGAGACATGTAGACATGACCGAGATGGCTCTCCGGTCAATAACCAACAGCGGGATCTGGATACCCATGTTGGCTCCCACATGCTCCTCGATGATCTCATCGGATGAACCACGATGTCGAGGATTCAAGCAACCCCGTATACAATTCCCTTTGTCAATCGGTACGTTACTTGCCCGAGATTCGATCGTCGGTATCCCAATACCTCGTTCAATCTCGTTACCGGCAAGTCACTTTACTCGTACCGTAATGCATGATCCCGTGACCAGACACTTGGTCACTTTGAGCTCATTATGATGATGCATTACCGAGTGGGCCCAGAGATACCTCTCCGTCATACGGAGTGACAAATCCCAGTCTTGATCCGTGTCAACCCAACAGACACTTTCGGAGATACCCGTAGTATACCTTTATAGTCACCCAGTTACGTTGTGACGTTTGGTACACCCAAAGCACTCCTACGGTATCCGGAAGTTACACGATCTCATGGTCTAAGGAAAAGATACTTGACATTGGAAAAACTCTAGCAAATGAACTATACGATCTTGTGCTATGTTTAGGATTGGGTCTTGTCCATCACATCATTCTCCTAATGATGTGATCTCGTTATCAATGACATCCAATGTCCATAGTCAGGAAACCATGACTATCTGTTGATCAACGAGCTAGTCAACTAGAGGCTTACTAGGGACATGTTGGTGTCTATGTATTCACACATGTATTACGATTTCCGGATAACACAATTATAGCATGAATAAAAGACAATTATCATGAACAAGGAAATATAATAATAATCCTTTTATTATTGCCTCTAGGGCATATTTCCAACGGTCTCCCACTTGCACTAGAGTCAATAATCTAGTTACATTGTGATGAATCGAACACCCATGGAATTCTGGTGTTGATCATGTTTTGCTCTAGGGAGAGGTTTAGTCAACGGATCTGCTACATTCAGGTCCGTATGTACTTCACAAATATCTATGTCTCCATCTTGAACATTTTCACAAATGGAGTTGAAGCGACGCTTGATGTGCCTGGTCTTCTTGTGAAACCTTGGCTCCTTGGCAAGTGCAATAGCCCCAGTGTTGTCACAGAAGAGTTTGATCGGCCCCGACGCATTGGGTATGACTCCTAGGTCGGTGATGAACTCCTTCACCCAAATTTCTTCATGCGCTGCCTCCGAGGCTGCCATGTACTCCGATTCACATGTAGATCCCGCCACGACGCTCTGCTTGCAACTGCACCAGCTTACTGCCCCACCATTCAAAATATACACGTATCCGGTTTGTGACTTAGAGTCATCCAGATCTGTGTCGAAGCTAGCATCGACGTAACCCTTTACGACGAGCTCTACGTCACCTCCATAAACGAGAAACATTTCCTTAGTCCTTTTCAGGTACTTCAGGATATTCTTGACCGCTATCCAGTGTTCCTTGCCGGGATTACTTTGGTACCTACCTACCAAACTTACGGCAAGGTTTACATCAGGTCTAGTACACAGCATGGCATACATAATAGAATCTATGGCTGAGGCATAGGGGATGACACTCATCTCTTCTATATATTCTGCCGTGGTCGGACATTGAGATGAGCTCAATTTCACACCTTGCAACACAGGCAAGAACCCCTTCTTAGACTGATCCATATTGAACTTCTTCAATATCTTATCAAGGTATGTGCTTTGTGAAAGACCTATGAGGCGTCTTGATCTATCTCTATAGATCTTGATGCCTAATATATAAGCAGCTTCTCCAAGGTCCTTCATTGAAAAACTCTTATTCAAGTAGGCCTTAATGCTGTCCAAAAGCTCTATATCATTCCCCATCAAAAGTATGTCATCTACATATAATATGAGAAATGCTACAGAGCTCCCACTCACTTTCTTGTAAACGCAGGCTTCTCCATAAGTCTGCATAAACCCAAACGCTTTGATCATCTCATCAAAGCGAATGTTCCAACTCCGAGATGCTTGCACCAGCCCATAAATCGAGCGTTGGAGCTTGCACACCTTGTCAGCATTCTTAGGATCGACAAAACCTTCTGGTTGCATCATATACAACTCTTCTTTAATAAATCCTATTAAGGAATGCAGTTTTGTTTATCCATTTGCCAGATTTCATAAAATGTGGCAATAGCTAACATGATTCTGACAGACTTAAGCATAGATACGAGTGAGAAATTATCATCGTGGTCAACACCTTGAACTTGTCAAAAACCTTTTTGCGACAATTCTAGCTTTGTAGACAGTAACACTACTATCAGCGTCCGTCTTCATCTTGAAGATCCATTTAATCTCAATGGCTCGCTGATCTTTGGGCAAGTCAATCAAAGTCCATACTTTGTTCTCATACATGGATCTCATCTCAGATTTCATGGCCTCAAGCCATTTCGTGGAATCTGGGCTCATCATCGCTTCCTCATAGTTCGTAGGTTCGTCATGGTCAAGTAACATGACCTCCAGAACATGATTATCATACCACTCTCGTGTGGATCTCACTCTGGTTTACCTACGAGGTTCGGTAGTAACTTGATTTGAAGTTACATGATCATCATTAGCTTCCTCACTAATTGGTGTAGTAGTCACAGGAACAGATTTCTGTGATGAACTACTTTCCAATAAGGGAGCAGGTACAATTACCTCATCAAGTACTACTTTCCTCCTACTCACTTCTTTCGAGAGAAACTCCTTCTCTAGAAAGGATCCATTCTCAGCAATGAATATCTTGCCTTCAGATCTGTGATAGAAGGTGTACCCAACATTTTCTTTTGGGTATCCTATGAATATTTACTTCTCCGATTTGGGTTCGAGCTTATCATGTTGAAACCTTTTCATATAAGCATCGCAGTCCCAAACTTTAAGAAACGACAACTTAGGTTTCTCGCCAAACCACAGTTCATATGGTGTCGTCTCAACGGATTTAGATGGTGCCCTATTTAACATGAATGTAGCTGTCTCTAATGCATAACCCCAAAACGATAGTGGTAATAGGTAAGAGACATCATAGATCGCACCATATCTAATAAAGCACGGTTACGACGTTCGGACACACCATTACACTGTGGTGTTCCAGGTGGCGTGAGTAGTGAAACTATTTCACATTGTTTTAACTGAAGGCCAAACTCGTAACTCAAATATTTTACTTATGCGATCATATCATAGAAACTTTTATTTTTGTTACGATGATTCTCCACTTCACTCTAAAATTCTTTGAACTTTTCAAATATTTCAGACTTGTGTTTCATCAAGTAGATATACTCATATCTGCTCAAATCATCTGTGAAGATCAGAAAATAATGATACCTGCCGCGAGCCTCAATATTCATCGGACCACATACATCAGTATGTATGATTTCCAACAAATCTGTTGCTCGCTCCATTGTTCCGGAGAACGGAGTCTTAGTCATCTTGCCCATGAGGCATGGTTCGCAAGCATCAACTGTAATCAAGTGATTCCAAAAGCCCATTAGCAAGGATTTTCTTCATGCGCTTTACACCAATATGACCTAAATGGCAGTGCCACAAATAAGTTGCACTATCATTATTAACTTTGCATCTTTTGGCTTCAATATTATGAGAATGTGTATCACCACAATCGAGATCCAACAAACCATTTTCATTGGGTGTATGACCATAGAAGGTTTTATTCATGTGAACAGAACAACAATTTATTCTCTTACTTAAATGAATAACCGTATTGCAATAAACATGATCAAATCATATTCATGCTCAATGCAAACACCAAATAACACTTATTTAGGTTCAACACTAATCCCGAAAGTGTAGGGAGTGTGCGATGATGATCACATCAATCTTGGAACCACTTCCAACACACATCGTCACTTCACCCTTAACTAGTGTATGTTCATTCTGCAACTCCCGTTTCGAGTTACTACTCTTAGCAACTGAACCAGTATCAAATACCGAGGGGTTTCTATGAACACTAGTAAAATACACATCAATAATCTGTATATCAAATATACCTTTGTTCACTTTGCCATCCTTCTTATCCGCCAAATACTTGGGGCAGTTCCGCTTCCAGTGACTAGTCCCTTTGCAGTAGAAGCACTTAGTCTCAGGCTTAGGACCAGACTTGGGCTTCTTCACTTGAGCATCAACTTGCTTGCTGTTCTTCTTGAAGTTCCCTTTCTTTCCCTTTGCCCTTTTCTTGAAACTAGTGGTCTTGTTAATCATCAACACTTGATGCTCTTTCTTGATTTCTACCTTCATCGATTTCATCATCATGAAAAGCTCGGGAATTGTTTTCATCATCCCTTGCATACTATAGTTCATCACGAAGTTCTACTATCTTGGTGATGGTGACTAGAGAATTCTGTCAATCACTATTTTATCTGGAAGATTAACTCCCACTTGATTCAAGCGATTGTAGTACCCAGACAATCTGAACACATGCTCACTACTTGAGCTATTCTCCTCCATCTTTTAGCTATAGAACTTGTTGGAGACTTCATATCTCTCAACTCGGGTATTTGCTTGAAATATTAACTTCAACTGCTGGAACATCCATACGATCCATGACGTTCAAAATGTCTTTGAAGTCCCGATTCTAAGCTGTTAAGCATGGTGCACTAAACTATCAAGTAGTCATCATATTGAGCTAGCCAAACGTTCATGATGTCTGCATCTGCTCCTGCAATAGGTCTGTCACCTAGCAGTGCATTAAGGACATAATTCTTCTGTGCAGCAATGAGGATAAACCTCAGATCACGGATCCAATCCGCATCATTGCTACTAACATCTTTCAACTTAGTTTTCTCTAGGAACATATCAAAAATAAAAACAGGGGAGCTAAACGCGAGCTATTGATCTACAACGTAGATATGCTAATACTACCAGGACTAAGTTGATGATAAATTTAAGTTCAATTAATCATATTACTTAAGAACTCCCACTTAGAAAGACATCCCTCTAATCTTCTAAGTGATCACGTGATCCAAATCAACTAAACCATAACCGATCATCACGTGAAATGGAGTAGTTTTCAATGGTGAACATCACTATGTTGATCATATCTACTATATGATTCACGCTCGACCTTTCAGTCTCAGTGTTCCGAGGCCATATCTGCATATGCTAGGCTCGTCAAGTTTAACTTGAGTATTCTGCGTGTGCAAAACTGGCTTGCACACGTTGTAGATGGACGTAGAGCTTATCACACCCGATCATCACGTGGTGTCTGGGCACGACGAACTTTGGCAACGGTGCATACTCAGGGAGAACACTTTTATCTTGAAATTTAGTGAGAGATCATCTTATAATGCTACCGTCAATCAAAGCAAGATAAGATGCATAAAAGATAAACATCACATGCAATCAATATAAGTGATATGATATGGCCATCATCATCTTGTACTTGTGATCTCCATCTCCGAAGTACCGTCATGATCACCATCGTCACCGGCGCGACACCTTGATCTCCATCGTAGCATCGTTGTCGTCTCGCCAATCTTATGCTTCCACAACTATCGCTACCGCTTAGTGATAAAGTAAAGCATTATAGCGCGATTGCATTGCATACAATAAAGCGACAACCATATGGCTCCAGCCAGTTGCCGATAACTCGGTTACAAAACATGATCATCTCATACAATAAAATTTAGCATCATGTCTTGGTCATATCACATCACAACATGCCCTGCAAAAACAAGTTAGACGTCCTCTACTTTGTTGTTGCAAGTTTTACGTGGCTGCTACGGGCTTAGCAAGAACCGTTCTTACCTACGCATCAAAACCACAACGATAGTTTGTCATGCTAGTGCTGTTTTAACCTTCGCAAGGACCGAGCGTAGCCATACTCGATTCAACTAAAGTTGGAGAAACTGACACCCGCCAGCCACCTGTGTGCAAAGCACGTCGGTAGAACCAGTCTCGCGTAAGCGTACGCGTAATGTTGGTCCAGGCCGCTTCATCCAACAATACCACCGAACCAAAGTATGACATGCTGGTAAGCAGTATGACTTATATCGCCCACAACTCACTTGTGTTCTACTCGTGCATATAACATCAATGCATAAAACCAGGCTCGGATGCCACTGATGGGGAACGTAGTAATTTCAAAAAAATTCCTACGCACACTCAAGATCATGGTGATGCATAGCAATGAGAGGGGAGAGTATTGTATACATACCCTCGTAGACCGAAAGCGGAAGCGTTAGCACAACGCGGTTGATGTAGTCGTACGTCTTCACGATCCGACCGATCCAAGTACCGAACGCACATCACCTCCGAGTTCAGCACACGTTCAGCTCGATGACGTCCCGCAAAATCCGATCCAGCAGAGCTTCATGGGAGAGTTCCGTCAGCACGACGGCATGGTGACGGTGATGATGTTGCTACCGACGCAGGGCTTCATCTAAGCACCGCTACGATATGACCGAGGTGGGATATGGTGGAGGGGGCACCACATACGGCTAAGGAACGATCATGAAGATCAACTTGTGTGTCTAGAGGTGCCCCCTGCCCCTGTATATAAAGGAGCAAGGGGTGAGGCGGCCGGCCTAGGAGAAGGGCGCGCCAAGGGGGGAGTCCTACTCCTACCGGGAGTAGGACTCCTCCTTTCCTTGTTGGAGTAGGAGAGAAGGAAAGAGGAGGAGAGGGAGAAGGAAAAGGGGCTGCGCCGCTTGTCCAATTCGGACCAGAGGGGGGGCGCAGGCCTCCTTCCTTTTGGCCTCTCTCCTCTATTCCCGTATGGCCCAATAAGGCCCATATACTCCCCGGCGAATTCCCGTAACTCTCCGGTACTCCGAAAAATACTCGAATCACTCGAAACCTTTCCGAAGTCTGAATATAGTCGTCCAATATATCGATCTTTACGTCTCGACCATTTCGAGACTCCTCATCATGTCCTCGACTCATCCGGGACTCCGAACTCCTTCGGTACATCAAAACACATAAACTCATAATATAACCGTCGAACTTTAAGCGTGCGGACCCTACAGGTTCGAGAACTATGTAGACATGACCGAGACACGTCTCCGGTCAATAACCAATAGTGGAACCTGGATGCTCATATTGGCTCCTACATATTCTACGAAGATCTTTATCGGTCAAACCCCATAACAACATACGTTGTTCCCTTTGTCATCGGTATGTTACTTACCCGAGATTCGATCGTCGGTATTCCAATACCTATTTCAATCTCGTTACCGGCAAGTCTCTTTACTCGTTCCGTAATACATCATCCCGCAACTAACTCATTAGTTGCAATGCTTGCAAGGCTTAAGTGATGTGCATTACCGAGAGGGCCCAGAGATACCTCTCCGACAATCAGAGTGACAAATCCTAATCTCGAAATACGCCAACCCAACAAGTACCTTCAGAGACACCTGTAGAGCACCTTTATAATCACCCAGTTACGTTGTGACATTTGGTAGCACATAAAGTGTTCCTCTGGTAAACGGGAGTAGCATAATCTCATAGTCATAGGAACATGTATAAGTCATGAAGAAAGCAATAGCAACAAACTAAACGATCAAGTGCTATGCTAACAGAATGGGTCAAGTGAATCACATCATTCTCCTAATGATGTGATCCCGTTAATCAAATGACAACTCATGTCTATGGTTAGGAAACATAACCATCTTTGATCAACGAGCTAGTCAAGTAGAGGCATACTAGTGACACTCTGTTTGTCTATGTATTCACACATGTATTATGTTTCCGGTTAATACAATTCTAGCATGAATAATAAACATTTATCATGATATAAGGAAATAAATAATAACTTCATTATTGCCTCTAGGGCATATTTCCTTCAGATGTATGTTGCCTTTCCTCTAGTGGTGTTATGTGAACATCGACTACATGACACTTCA
The DNA here is from genome assembly GCF_018294505.1 of Triticum aestivum. Lineage (NCBI taxonomy): Eukaryota > Viridiplantae > Streptophyta > Magnoliopsida > Poales > Poaceae > Triticum > Triticum aestivum. Next base: position 519,190,104 of record NC_057797.1, on the reverse strand, counting down.
CCATTATTTGGGCCTAGGGGAAGGCATTGGGAAGTAATAAGTAGATGATGGGTTGCTAGAGTGACAGAAGCTTAAACCCTAGTTTATGTGTTGCTTCATAAGGGGCTGATTTGGATCCATATGTTTCATGCTATGGTTAGGTTTACCATAATACTTCTTTTGTAGTTGTGGATGCTTGCAAGAGGGGTTAATCATAAGTGGGATGCTTGTCCAAGGAAGGGCAGTACCCAAGCACCGGTCCACCCACATATCAAATTATCAAAGTAACGAACGCGAATCATATGAGAGTGATGAAAACTAGCTTGATGATAATTCTCCTTTATATAAGAGTTTGTCTAGGCTTGTCCTTTGCTACAAAAAAGGATTGGGCCACCTTTCTGCATCTTGTTTACTTTTGTTACTTGTTACTCGTTACAAATTACCTTATCACAAAACTATCTGTTACCGATAATTTCAGTGCTTGCAGAGAATACCTTACTGAAAACCGCTTGTTATTTCCTTCCGCTCCTCGTTGGGTTTGGCACTCTTACTTATCGAGAGGACTATGATAGATCCCCTATACTTGTGGGTCATCAAGACTCTTTTCTGGCGCCGTTGCCGGGGAGTGAAGCGCCTTCGGTAAGGAAAAAATTATATAGTGTGCTGAAATTTACTGTCACTTGTTACTATGGAAAGTAATCCTTTGAGGGGCTTGTTCGGGGTATCTTCACCCCGACCAGTAGAGGAAAGAGTTGCTCCTCAACCTATTGAACCTACTGAAAATGTTTACTTTGAAATTCCTTTGGGTATGATATAGAAACTGCTAGCTAATCCTTTTACAGAGATGGAACATTACATCCCGATTTGCACCTAATCTATGTGGATGAAGTTTGTGGATTATTTAAGCTTGCAGGTATGCCCGAGGATGTTATCAAGAAGAAGGTCTTCCCTTTATCTTTGAAGGGAAATGCATTGACATGGTTTAGGCTATGCGATGATATTGGATCATGGAACTACAACAGATTGAAATTAAAATTTCATCAGAAGTTTTATCCTATGCATCAGGTTCATCGTGATCGTAATTATATATATATATATATATATAACTAGTCATCAACCCGTGCATCTGCACGGGCTAGTTTTTTGGATGGTACATTGCATTAATACCTTTGTTAACCACTTTAAGTTTCCATGTAGTAGAAAAATACATTTATTGTGTGCGAAGCATGAAGAAATGATGAATATGAAAATAGAGCAATACTATCATGATAGTTTAATAATCATGAGAAAATGAGTATATTACATTTTGTAACAAATGGGAAAACAAAAATACTAATTTGAGTTGGCATCCCGAAACATAACACAAATGTCCTATATGATTTACTTTTTTATTTTCTCAACTTGAAAATTATCAGATTCGTCAGATGTATATGTGTCTATATATGTTATACATACATTTAAATTTTATATTTTTGAAAAAATACAAATACGATTTCGTCTAAGTTAATTTATATTGTTGTCCAATTATTTTTGGCCGATCCTTGCATGCTAGTTTTTTTATTATCATTCGATCGTTCAGGTGTAAGCAGGTTTGTGCTTGCATGGTGAAGGTTGTCAAGTAAACTTTGGGCATGTATTTGCGCAGAACAAATCATACATCAGATGTAAACAATAGAAGCCACTCCGTTCAACTATTGGGAGATAACTTCTGCACCTTGTAATTTTTTTTGTTTCTGCATAGTTATATTTTCTGAGAATATTTGCATTGTCGGCCGATTAAAAACCTTGCTGTGTTGACAAAGATCAAGATCATGTTTCTTTATTATCCATATCAAAATTGCTTACCCGACCAAAGCAGACTTCTAGTGAGGAGACTACCGAATCTTGATTATGTACTCCAGAAGCAACCAATCTTCTGGTAACCATTGCATGGAGGCTGGGACATGATGCGCCGGTGAGCCACAAATAGCAAAAAGGATGGAAAAGAAACAAAGAGCCACGTTGCATAAATTTGGAAAGGAAAATGAATATGCAAGGCTCAAGGACAATGAGTGTATTGTGTACATACACATCCAGCCACCCGGCGGAGCTAGCTTCCGGCGACCCGGGGCGGCTCGCCGAGCTCCTGCCAGTATCCATTAAACAATACAATGAGAACATGGCTCCTGTCCTGGCTCCTTAAACAGGTTGGCTCCTTCACTCTAGCCGCCGTCTTCTCCTGCCTCCCGCTAGCTTCTTCTACGTGTGTTTGTCAAGGTCAAATCAGAATCAATCAATGTATGGTGTGCCGTATACGTACACATACGATTGCCAGTTTCTCTTGCCTCCCCATAGCTTCACCTAAAATCCTAGGTTAGTTTTCTAATGTACGTCCAGCCATCCATGATCAGTTTTTTTTCTTTTGGAGAAACGGAGAGAGACCATGCGAAGGACAACTCATCTAGGTGGGATAGGAGAGCAGGTCTCCTATTTCATCCAACGGCTATGCACACATCATAAATTAATTGGATGGTCAAATTTTCTTAATCCCAAGGATTAATGTGGTGTCTCGTATGGTGCTTCCAATTAGTAAATATAAGATTTTTGGCCTCGCGAAGGAGAAAGCATCGCTCAAGCTTGGGGGAGGCTTAAGTCAATGTTATATTCATGCCCCAATCATGAGCTCTCAAGAGAAATTATTATTCATAAATTTTATGCTGGGCTTTCTCTCAATAATCTCTCCATGCTCGATACTTTTTGTACTGGTTCTTTTATGATGAAGACTATTGAATTCAGATGGGATTTATTGGAAAGAATTAAACACAACTCTGAAGATTGGGAACTCGATGAAGGTAAGGAGTCGGGTATAACACCTAAGTTTGATTGTGTTAAATCTTTTATGGATACCGATGTTTTCTATGAATTTAGCACTAAATATGGACTTGACTCTGAGATAGTAGCTTCTTTCTGTGAATCATTCGCTACTCATGTTAATCTCCCTAAGGAGAAGTGGTTTAAATATCATCCTCCCATTGAAGTAAAAGTAGTTGAACCTATTAAAGTTGAAGAAAAGACTATCACTTATAATGTTGATCCTATTGTTCCTACTGCTTATATTGAGAACCCACCTTTTCCTGTTAGAATAAAGGATCATGCTAAAGCTTCAACTGGGGTTCGTAAGAGTAATACTAGAACACCTACACCCCCTGAGCAAATTAAAGTTGAACCTAGTATTGCTATGGTTAAAATTCTCTTGGCCGATAATATTGATGGGCATGTTATTTACTTCTGTGATGAAGCTGCTAGAATTGCTAGACCTGATACTAAAAATAAACATAGACCTATTGTAGGCATGCCTGTTATTTCTGTTAAAATAGGAGATCATTGCTATCATGGCTTATGTGATATGGGTGCTAGTGCTAGTGCAATACCTCATTCCTTATACAAAGAAATTATGCATGATATTGCACCTGTTGAGATAGAAGAAATTGATGTTACAATTAAGCTCGCCAATAGAGACACTATTTCACCAGTTGAGATTGTTAGAGATGTTGAAGTCTTGTGTGGGAAAGCTAAATATCCTGCCGATTTTCTTATTCTTGGTTCCCCACAAGATGACTTTTGTCCCATTATATTTGGTAGACCCTTCTTGAATACTGTTAATGCTAAGATATATTGCAAAAAGGATGTTGTTACTATTGGTTTAGGGGATATGTCTCAGGAATTTAATTTCACTAAATTTCATAGACAACCCCATGATAAAGAATTGCCTAGTAAAGATGAAATTATTGGTCTTGCTTCTATTGTCGTGCCTCCTAATGATCCTTTAGAACAATATTTGCTAGACCATGAAAATGATATGTTTATGAATGAAAGAAGGGAAATAGATGGAGTATTCTTTAAATAGGGACCTATTTTGAAACACAACCTGCCTGTTGAAATTCTAGGGGATCCTCCTCCACCCAAGGGTGATCCCGTGTTTGCGCTTAAACCATTACCTGATACTCTTAAATATGCTTATCTTGATGAAAATAAGATATATCCTGTTATTATTAGTGCTAACCTCTCAGAGCAGGAAGAAGAGAAATTATTGAAAACTCTGAAGAAGCACTGTGCTGCTATTGGATATACTCTCGATGGTCTTAAGGGCATTAGTCCCACTCTATGCCAGCACAAAATAAAATTGGAGAAAGACAGTAAACTGGTTGTTGATCACCAACGACGGTTAAATCCTAAGATGAAAGAAGTGGTAAGAAAAGAAATACTAAAGCTTCTGGAGGCAGGTATAATTTGTCCCGTTGCTGATAGTTAGTGGGTAAGTCCTGTCCATTGTGTCCTTAAGAAGGGAGGTATTACTGTCGTTCCTAATGATAAAGATGAATTGATCCCACAAAGAATTGTTACAGGTTATAGAATGGTAATTGATTTCCGCAAATTAAATAAAGCTACTAGGAAAGATCATTACCCTTTACCTTTTATTGATTAAATGCTAGAAAGATTATCCAAACATACACATTTTTTCTTTCTAGATGGTTATTCTGGTTTCTCTCAAATACCTGTGTCAAAAGAGGATCAGGATAAGACCACTTTTACTTGCCCTTTCGGTACCTTTGCTTATAGACGTATGCATTTTGGTTTATGCAATGCACTTGCTACCTTTCAAAGATGTATGACTGATATATTCTCTGACTTTTGTGAAAAGATTGTTGAGGTTTCATGGATGATTTTTCCGTGTATGGAACTTATTTTGATGATTGCTTAAGCAACCTTGATCGAGTTTTGGAGAGATGTGAAGAAACTAATCTTGTCTTGAATTGGGAGAAGTGCCACTTTATGGTTAAAGAAGGTATTGTCTTGGGGCATAAGATTTCCGAAAGAGGTATTGAAGTTGATAAAGCCAAAGTCGATGCTATTGAAAAGATGCCGTGTCCTAAGGACTTTAAAGGTATAAGAAGTTTCCTTGGTCATGCTGGTTTTTATAGGAGGTTCATTAAAGACTTCTCTAAAATTTCTAGGCCTCTGACTAATCTCTTACAAAAAGATGTTCCTTTTGTCTTTGATGATGATTATGTGGAAGCATTTGAAATACTTAAGAAAGCCTTGATTTCTGCACCTATTGTTCAGCCGCCTGATTGGAATCTACCCTTTGAAATTATGTGTGATGCTAGTGATTATGTTGTAGGTGCTGTTCTAGGACAAAGAGTTGATAAGAAATTAAATGTTATCCAATATGCTAGTAAAACTCTAGACAGTGCCTAGAGAAATTATGCTACTACTGAAAAATAATTTTTAGTAGTTGTATTTGCTTGTGATAAGTTCAAACCTTATATTGTTGATTCCAAAGTAACTGTTCACACTGATCATGCTGCTATTAAATATTTTATGGAAAAGAAAGATGCTAAACCTAGACTTATTAGATGGATTCTCTTGCTACAAGAATTTGATTTGCATATTATTGATAGAAAGGGAGTTGAGAACCCTGTAGCAGACAACTTGTCTAGGTTAGAGATTGTTCTTGATGACCCACTACCTATTGATGATAGCTTTCCTGATGAACAATTAGCTGTCATAAATGCTTCTCGTACTGCTCCATGGTATGCTGATTATGCTAATTACATTGTTGCTAAATTTATACCACCTAGTTTCACATACCAGCAAAAGAAAAAGGTTTTCTAAGATTTGAGACATTACTTGTGGGATGACCCACATCTTTATAAAGAAGGAGTAGATGGTGTTATTAGACGTTTTGTACCTGAGCATGAACAGGAACAGATCCTATGCAAGTGTCACTCCGAGGCTTATGGAGGATACCACGCTGGAGATAGAACTGCACATAAGGTATTGCAATCCGGTTTTTATTGGCCTACTCTCTTCAAAGATGCATGTAAGTTTGTCTTGTCTTGTGATGAATGTCAAAGAATTGGCAATATTAGTAGACGTCAAGAAATGCCTATGAATTATTCACTTGTTATTGAACCATTTGATGTTTGGGGCTTTGATTATATGGGGCCTTTTCCTTCCTCTAATGGGTATACACATATTTTAGTTGCTATTGATTACGTTAGTAAGTGGGTAGAAGCTATTCCAACTAGTAGTGCTAATCGTAACACCTCTATTAAGATGCTTAAAGAAGTTATTTTTTGAGGTTTGGAGTCCCTAGTACTTAATGACTGATGGTGGTTCACATTTTATTCATGGTGCTTTTCATAAAATGCTTGCTAAGTATGATGTTAATCATAGAATTGCATCTCCTTACCACCCATAGTCTAGTGTCCAAGTAGAATGTAATAGAGAGATCAAATTAATTTTGCAAAAGACTGTTAATAGATCTAGAAAGAATTGGTCCAAGAAACTCGATGATGCATTATGGGCCTATAGAACTGCATATGAAAATCCTATGGGTATGTCTCCGTATAAAATGGTTTATGGAAAAGCATGTCACTTACCTCTCGAACTAGAACATAAGGCATATTGGGCCATTAAAGAGCTCAATTATGATTTCAAACTTGTCGATGAGAAGAGATTATTTGACATTAGCTCACTTGATGAATGGAGAACTCAGGCCTATGAGAATGCCAAACTGTTTAAAGAAAAAGTTAAAAGATGGCATGACAAAAGGATAAAAAAGCATGAGTTTAATGTAGGTGATTATGTTTTGCTATACAACTCCCGTTTAAGATTTTTTGCAGGTAAACTTCTCTCTAAATGGGAAGGACCTTACGTTATCGAGGAGGTCTATCATTTCGGTGCCATAAAAATCAAGAACTTCGAAGGCACAAATCCGAAGGTGGTGAACGGTCAAAGAATCAAACATTAAATCTCAGGTAATCCCATAAATATTGAAACTAATGTTATTGAAACCGTAACCCCGGAGGAATACATAAGGGACACTTTCCAGAACATTTCAGACTCCGAAAAGGAATAGGTATGTGGTACGGTAAGTAAACCGACTCCAAAACAGTTCTAATAGCAATTTTTCTCTGTTTTGGAAAATATTTAAGAAAATAGGAAAATAAGAAGTAGTCCGGGAAGGACACGAGGCATCCACAAGGGTGGAGGGCGCGCCCTACCCCCCGGGTGCGCCCCCTGCCTCGTGGGGACCTCGTGTGCTCTCCGGACTCCGTTTTCTTGCACAATACTTCTTCTAGTCGGTAAAAAATCATTACATAATCCCCCGAAGGTTTTGACCTCCGTATCACGCAAATATCCTATGTTTTTGTTTCGAACTATTTTCTGCCAGAGTTGTCAAGGCCAGGCATCATGTCATCCCCCTCCTCCAACAATGAGGGCAATGATGCTTGTCTAATGAAGATAGAGCTGAAGAGAGAAGAACCCGAGGAGATCAACAAGGATGATAGGATCAAGAAGGCCACGGAGGATCAAGCTCTGGCAGCAGAAGAAGAAGACATCCTTCAACCTCATTACAATCTGCTTACCCCAACTGAGATTGAAGCTTTCAAGATGATAGAGTTGGCTCGCATACAAAACAAGTATCTCACACGTGAAAATATTTTGTTGAAGGAGCATATCACCGCACTCAAGGGCATTATCTGCAAATTGGAGGATCTCCTACGCTCGATGTGCAACACTCCATCATCACCACCATCTCCTTCACTAGCAAAGGAGAACTGAGTATTTGATATGGGCACTCCCCTTGGCAACTACCAAGCTTGGGGGAGGTGCCCCGGTATCGTATCGCCATCACACTCCTGTCTTTACCATTTTTCTTAGTTCGATCCTTTTGGTTATATCTTGATCTAGTAGAATAAAGTTTTAGTATGATTTATTTTTGAGTTTTGCTTTATGATCCTTCTATGTAATCGAGTCCTTGAGCTATATATAATAAAGATTAGTTTTGAGTCGAGGGCTTGGTTATCTCGCTATGTGTAACACCCCAAAAGTTTGACCATGATTTATTAATCAAAATTTGGTCATGGTAAATTAAATTTTTATTTTCTGGATTTTTTTTTATTTCAGAACCACCCTTTTCTCCTGAATTGTGGAGTTTTCACCCCAAGTGAAAACCTTTCAAAATATTGTTGGACTTGTATATCTTTCCAAGACCATTTCTTTTATCGGTGGAATTATTTCTACAATTATTTTTTCCTGAGCTTTATTCCTTTAAAAATGGTTGTTCATAAGTTTTAGGGTTCCATTTGCACTACAACCCTTTCAAATACTGCTTTTAAATCCCCACCAAAATTTGGGAATGTCATGTGATGTTCCCACATCACTTTTATGCAAAAACCTCTTTTAGTCATTTGGAAATTTTGAGCCCTACCTCAAGTTTTCAAATCTGGATCAGTTTGTGGTTTGCACTGCAACCTATTTAAATATTTCTTTAAAAATTCCACCAAAGTTGGGAGAAGTTAGTAGGAGTATATAATTCAACTTTATGCAAAAACCCATTGGTGTTCTTTGAAAAATTTGAGCAAAACATCATCATCTTCATTCTGGTCCAGTTTAGTGTTTTGCACTGCAACCATATTTTATCTTGCTCTTGTTGCATTGCGATTTGTCCTGCTTGAAGTACATTCTACCAAACCCTTAAGTCCAGGAGATTGGACCCATTGTAGTATTTTTGGTCCATGCAATAATGCCTTTTACATTCTGTCCAGATTTGGTTTTCTCAAAAACTTGCACTAGGGAGTTGTTGTTTTTGTCAAACTAGCCTTGCCACCCTCTTTATCATCAAAAGAGACTCTGATCTGGAGTTTTTGGCCACCAGAGGAGATGCCTAGAAGCCCCTGGCATTCTGTCAAACATCTTGTGTGCATGGCCAGATTTGACATAGCTTTTAGTTTGCTTTTGAAACTTGATCCCCTGACCCAGCAACCTTGTCCACTAAGCTCCTAGCTACCTCTAACCTAGACCTGTTAATCCCCAGCCTCACCCAAGCCCTCTAGCACGCATTGGCATTTCGTCGAGCACCTGGCGTGCGTGCTCTGGGCGCGGCCAGAGCGCGCGTTTTGCACGTGCGTGCGCCCGAGTCGCCGCGTCTCATTGCCGCCTCCCTGCGTTCGTTTTGATCCATTCCCGCTCGCAGCCAGCGCGCTTCGACCCCTCCCTCATTGCAGAGCCGCCCTGGCCCCCTCCTGGCACCCCACAACGCCGCCACCGCAAGCCGCCACTGCCGCCCGCCAGCCTCTGCCATGGACGACGCCGCCCGAGCCACTCCAGCCCGCCAGCTGCCCGTGGAACAGCCCGAACTCATCCATACGCCCTGCCACACCCCACCAGCCATCGCCACACGCCCCTGGCTACAGAACGGCGGTTCGCTGGCGTTCTTATCCGCAGCCGCGGGAACCGACCATGACCGCCTATAAGAGGATCCCCCGAGCTCGTCCAGACCCTCAGGCGACCTCAGGCCGTCCCTCTAGAGACCCCACGGCCAGCAATCAACCGAGGGAGGCTTTCTTCCTCGTCTCCGATCAGTTCGGCCGCCGCCACGCTCCGGTGCCGAACGTCGCGGGCAGGGCCTCCCCTGTCTTTCCAGCACCACCATCCTCCCCCCGACCTTGCGGAGCCACCCCACCTCTCAAACACGATCGGAAGCCACCGTAGCTCGAGACCCCAATCCTCCCGAGGCCACCATTTGCTGCGGAGCTCGCCGCCGGCGACTCCCTTCGTCCCCGCCAGCCCTTCGACCACTGGGAGGACCGCCCTAGACTGGCGGATCCATCCCTGCCCACGGAACCCCGTAGGAAGCCATCGTTCATCGATGGCGATCGCCGGAGCCCCGCCTCTGCTTGGCCAGAGGAGGAAGGAGGCACGGGCGACTGGTCAAACCTGACCAGTGGGCCCAAGGGACCCACTGTCAGCAACACCGTGACGGCCCGCGCTGGCTTAAGTGGAAGCGTACTCCACCAAATACATCTTCGCTAAAAGAAAAGTGTAAGCTCTCCGAAACGTTTTCTTTTTCTGATTTTTATTTAAAAACAGATTTTGACTAAACTTTGACTGACTATAACTTTTTAAATATAAGTCCAATTGATTTGATTCTTTTTCTGTTGTTTCTCAAATTTTGTCTAGTTTATTTTCATATTTATTTGAAAATTTGCCAAACAACTTTTTACACTGTTTTGAAAGTATGTGTTAATTTGAATTTTTCTTAAATAGGATTTTGGAGAGGGAGGCAACTTTCAAAAATGCACCCCCACTTGCATACTCTTGAAGGCAAGCATTCTGAACCCTGGCATAATATTGTTGTGTGTTGTTTGACACGGTTACAACACCACCTTGACTCGGAGTATTCGTTATTTTATGTGATGATATGATCATACTCACGAGTGTATATTGATGATTCCGTGCTGTTGGAATTTGATATGTTGGTGATAGTAATCACCCTCGTATGCCTTTCATGCCTACCGGAAGGAATCCGGGAAAGCCTCTGTCTTGGGTAGACACGAGCTTGTCTCTAGTTCTTCGTCGAGACGGTTGTGTCCGGTAAGGCATGGTGATGTATGATGAGTGGTGATTCTGTCTGATTGGTGTCAAATATTTTTCTTATGCTAAACATGCAGGAAATGCTTTAACCTCCTGAGTCGACCATAGATCGAGTCTTGTTCCAGTAACACCCATACTTGCTTCGTACTACCACTTGTCCCTGCCATAGGTAGGGTACGGTTCAGTAAGTTGTCAACCCCTTCCTAGCACACACCGTACAGAGAGGCCATGGTGGAAGATACCGACTGCATCCGGTAGGCATGCCACCTGGTCCGGGGGCATGGGTGTTTCTAGTTGGAGCCAAGGGGGTAGCTCCCCTAGTTTGCGCGCGTTATAAATTTGTGATCCCATGCTAGTCGAGGTTGTAGCCTCCCCACTTAGAGTTTCGCTTAACGGGTGTCGTGGGTGATTCCAGACACCGGTAAGTTAGGCTGGTGTGTGCGGTCAGGTGTGTTTTCAACTAAAAGACCATAGAAGGAATTAGTCCCGATGGACTAAAGGAATCCGTTACTCATGGGTAAAGAGTACACCCTCTGCAGAGATTATACCTATTTGAATAGTCGTGTCCATGGTTAAGGACTACAGTCTGGGATGGGTCAAGTGTCGGTCTTAGTGTCGGTCTTCGGAGGAAAAATTGCTAAACCAGAACATGGATGATGACTGGTGACTCATGATGGTTATGATTACTATTATTATGAACTAACCATTTACATCATTGAATTAGTGAGTATCCCTGGGACGGTTCTACCTCCTGGAGATTCACTGTGATTACTCTCATATAAGCCCTTTATGTGGTGTCGTGGAGACGCCCGACTGTGGCATGCTTGTTATTCATTTACTTTATAAGCCTGTGGTGTCGCAGAGACGCCCGACTGTGGCATGCTTGTTATTCATTTACTTTATAAGCCCTTTATGTGGTGTCGCTGAGATGCCCGACTGTGGCATGCTTGTTATTTAATTACTCTATAAGCCCTTTATGTGGTGTCGCACAGATGCCTGACTATGGCATGTTTGCCTCTTATTTCCTTTATAAGCCCTTTATGAGATGTCGCTCAGACGCCCGACTGAGGTATGCTTTATATTATTATCCTTTCGAGGTGTCGCTTCGGACACCCGATCGGTGCATTCTACTTCTACTCCCTTATTACATATTCATGTTGTATAATGAATAGCCCGCTTGCGTGCATCATGGACGTTTATTTTGTGATTAACGTATGATCATAGAATAATCCAGGGCATGATTATCATTTTTTATATTATACCCGTGTTCATAATGTTTGCGAGTACATTCAAAGTACTCACTGGCTTGTCCCTGGCTATTGTCTTGGCCAGATTTCTTGCGTGGAGTGGAGTGTTGCGATGACAGCCCCGGAACCTACGCAATGGTGATAGCAGCCTCGCGAAGATAGGAGTTATCCAGGTCAGCTGTTCCTGTGGGAAATGGAGTCCCATATACACTGATGAACCACAAACCGCTTCCACCATCAACCACTAGAAACCATTTGTTGTACTCATACGCCAGAATGGTCTTGTACTACACATTTTGTATTTTGCTTGGAGTTTCTGTATCAAGTTGGTGTCTCATCAGCTAACAGTAATCCTGGGGTTGGTGAGCACAAGGACCATTTTCTGGGAAATTAATATCCTGAAAATCCGGTGCTGACAACCTTGGTATCAGAGCCAGGCTGACCATTGGCTAATCCTATCTTGGCCAGGTCAATAAACCTAGGTAAATCAACCCACCAGACCTTAACCTAACCCCGGGCCAAGCTTCTCGTGTAAGATAGCTACATAGTGACCCCGACACCTGTTGACAGTCGGTGCCCAACCAATCAGCCTAGCCTGTCAATCACGCGCCAGTGACCGACACCTAAATTGTCTCTTTCGCAAGCGTGCGAAGGAAGACTCCGTCCCCTTTTTCTATAAAAAGGGCATGCTAGCCACAACCCAGCACAGCACAGCCTCTATGCCAAAACCAAGCTAAAATGCCTGGCCCCGTTGTGCACAATGAGACCACAGCAACCAACCTTGGAGGTTTTGTGACCGTGCTAGCAAACCTCACCCGCCGTGCCTTTGCATTAGAAGAGCCCCCAGAATATGTTGTGTACCAAGGACCCATGAGCGGTGAGAGCTGTCAATTCTGGGCCACTGTGCACGTCTATGGTAGGGGTCTATCGCCAGAACGCCCCTATAGGTTCACCGGAAGGACAACTTCCTTTGAGCCACAAGCCATCCAACTAGCTGCTCGAGAGGCTATAGTTCAACTCCGGCACTTGTCACCCAGGGTTAACTGTCGCTTGTTCTACTACTACCCTAGCCGTGACGGGTATGCTAGACCACCCCAGGTTGCCAACGGAGATCACGAGACAGACCCTGCATTGTTGCATCTGGTGCGCTATGTAAGTGCACTGGAGGAACTGTTCGATCAAATCACCCTTGATCTGATCGCAGCTCGTGGAGAACTGGTTCGCCGAGCCCCGGCAAGAGGAGAAGATGAGCCCGACGCTGACAACCCAGTCGTGCTATTCGGACAACCAATCGAGTCCTTGAGGTCTGCCCCAGCCATCGACCAAAATGCTTTGGTGTCCCCATAAGTGCTTCGTCGCCTTTTGGGAACACGCTCCAATGGGATCGTGGCCAACAACCCCCGCAATGGTCATCATCGCTACCCCGACCCTGCAGCTCCTCAGCCTCATCCAGATAACCCCGACGGTGAAACCCGTGGAGAAGCCTCGACGTCCACAAGGCACGCCCGCTTAGATATAAACGAGGTAGACTAAGTCACTCGAGTAGTACCGAGTCTTAGTATGTCCACGCCCTGTAATTGTGTGACCTTGTATCGCCATAATTAAATGATGTCTGCTGGTGCACCCCTATTTTTAATAGTGGCCATGCATAAGTATGTTGGCGCACGGTTGCATTTTTAATTCCGGGCGTAGCTACCAAAAACCACCCCAACGACACCCACAGTAATACATCACTTTTGTGAGATATGTATATCTGTGGCATTGACCCCGACCCCATAGAGCAGAACCGACAAACTAGTTGCCCCTCACCGTGATAAATGACCCAGCCCATATGCTATATAAAAGGCCACCTCGTGACCTTACCAAGCATCCCTTTCCTCGTGCACAGCTCTCACAACCATTCCTTTGCCATGCCAAGCCCTAGTATCTATTTGAGAACTCCAGATGCAACCCCAGGTAGTTTTGTTAAAATATTGTGGGATTTTACCTGCAGTACGCCAGTACCATGAGTTCTACCCATCCACCCGAGTACGAATTGCTTAAATCTAGGATCACCCCTTCCACCTCGAAATATTGGGCAGTGGTGCACATCCCTCCCCGAAACCCAAACCAAGACCCAATGGAAGTCTCCTTCGTGGGGAAATCTATGCCGACTCCGCAAATGGCCATAGAAGCTGCTGCGTACAAAGCGCTTGCTCGCCTTCAATTCACGGTACCCTATGCCAGCGAACGAGGGTATTATTACTTCCCGAGTTGTGCACCACCCGGAGAAGTAGCATCTTTTCCCGGTGGAAGAATTGAGAGAGACCCAGTGCTGGCCAACCTTGCCCAGTATGTCATCGCTCAAGAGTGTTTGACCCAACGAGTAATGGGTTATCTCCAGAGCCTTGCTGATTTAAATCCTCAGATTGCCATCGGCAGACCACTGAGGCCCGACCAAGAGCGACGCATTCATCGAATAGTCAATCCGCTTCCCTCGATAGAAGAACAAGAGTGTGCCCCGGTACCAGAGACGTTTTCTCAGGACCCTGTCTGTTTACCATTTTCATTGTAGACGTCACTGCTATGTTTATTGTCCCAGCGTTTATTGATGTGTTGCAACTTGTACGTGGGATCCTAAATTTGTGCGATGGATTAAATATCTGGTTTCAATTAATGTGAGTAGTTTTTACTGCTGTTAAATGTTATTAACTAATTTTCACTCTCGGTAATTTCCGAAGTGAGATTTTTCCCCTGAGTTGTTACAGCATATGTCTCTTCACGACATAGATTTTTATTCACGCAGCACCACGACAGCAGAATCACAACCCAACCACTCAACCACGTGCACTAATTGCAAATCCTCGTGTACGTGTTACACCTAACTGATCACCCCCCTTGCACACCACAGTCTCTGAAGGAGAGATTTGTGGGTAATTATTCGGGTGCAAGTTGCCTCCAGCACACTGACAGTAGTTAGCACCCGACACCAGCACCTAATCCGCATGATCGCCGCCACCGCGGAGAGCTAACACTCGAGCAGCAGCATCGCGACGATCATCGAGGATCATCGCGCACAAGAGCACGGAGAACCCCAGCAATGCCGCCAACCCTATGCACACCAGGATCATGTACCAGTCCGGCATCACCTCCACCATTAGAGCCTCATCTCGAGCTCCTGCAAACAGAGATGGGGAGAAGGAAGGAGAAGGAGAAGCGAGGCCAGGTGTGAGGAAGAAGAAAGGAGCACCTCGGTCATTTTATAGCTTGAGATCGGTGTACGGTGGGCGAAGTCCACCAGCGCCGCTCGTCGCTCGATCGCCGGTGTTCAGAGGCGAATCCGTGAGCAGTGCCGACAGTGCACTGGCCCGCGAGGTGAGTGCACGCTGCACCGGCAGCTAGCACGCCACGCACTACCGCAGTACGGCCTAGATGCCCTACGCGCTAGACATCGCCGGTGGAGAAAGCGCGGGAAAGCGCACGAGAGAGAGGAAGAAGAGAGAGCCAGAGGTAGAAGAAGAGACTGACAGTGGGCCCCGGGTCCATCTGTCAGCCAGTGAGAGCACTATGCTCTTGGGTACGACCAGCGTATTTTTAGAATTTAGAAATTTTATTCTAAATTCACTGTAACCAAAAGTAGAAATTTCTCGTTTTCCCCAACCATAGATTTTTCCACGCAGCGCCTGTATTCCACACTGTAGTTTTACACCACTTATTTGCCCATTCACCGTAGCCACATTTTATTGCATGGGTAGGAGGTTTATTTTTGTGATATTTCTTTGAGGTAATAGGAGTAATTCTTTTTCAAAACAACCCCTAACAAATCTCGAGGACGAGATTTTTCTTAAGGGGGGTAGTGTTGTAACAGCCCAAAAGTTTGACCATGATTTATTAATCAAAATTTGGTCATGGTAAATTAAATTTTTATTTTCTGGATATTTTTTTATTTCAGAACCACCCTTTTCTCCTGAATTGTGGAGTTTTCACCCAAGTGAAAACCTTTCAAAATATTGTTGGACTTGTATATCTTTCCAAGACCATTTCTTTTATCAATGGAATTATTTCTACAATTATTTTTCCTGAGCTTTATTCCTTTAAAAATGGTTTTTCATAAGTTTTAGGGTTCCATTTGCACTACAACCCTTTCAAATACTCCTTTAAAATCCCCACCAAAATTTGGGGATGTCATGTGATGTTCCCACATCACTTTTATGCAAAAACCTCTTTGTCATTTGGAAATTTTGAGCCCTACCTCAAGTTTTCAAATCTGGATCAGTTTGTGGTTTACACTGCAACCTATTTAAATATTTCTTTAAAAATTCCACCAAAGTTGGGAGATTTTAGTAGGAGTATATAATTCAACTTTATGCAAAAACCCATTGGTGTTCTTTGAAAAATTTGAGCAAAACATCCTCATCTTCATTCTGGTCCAGTTTAGTGTTTTGCACTGCAACCATATTTTATCTTGCTCTTGTTGAATTGGGATTTGTCCTGCTTGAAGTACACTCTACCAAACCCTTAAGTCCAGGAGATTGGACCCATTGGAGTATTTTTGGTCCATGCAATAATGCCTTTTACTTTTTGTCCAGATTTAGTTTTCTCAATAACTTGCACTAGGGAGTTGTTGTTTTTGTCAAACTAGCCTTGCCACCCTCTTTATCATCTAAAGAGACTCCGATCTGGAGTTTTTGGCCACCAGAGGAGATGCCTAGAAGCCCCTGGCATTCTATCAAACACCTTGTGTGCATGGCCAGATTTGACATAGTTTTTAGTTTGCTTTTGAAACTTGATCCCCTGACCCAGCAACCTTGTCCACTAAGCTCCTAGCTACCTCTAACCTAGACCTATTAATCCCCAGCCTCACCCAAGCCCTCTAGCACACATTGGCATTCCGTCGAGCACCTGGCATGCGTGCTCTGGGCGTGGCCAGAGCGCGCGTTTTGCACGTGTGTGCGCCCGAGTCGCCGCGTCTCGTTGCCGCCTCCCCGCGTTCGTTTTGATCCATTCCCGCTCGCAGCCAGCGCGCTTCGACCCCTCCCTCATCGCAGAGCCGCCCTGGCCCCCTCCCGGCACCCCACATCGCCGCCACCGCAAGCCGCCACTGCCGCCCGCCAGCCTCTGCCATGGACGGCGCCGCCCGAGCCACTCCAGCCCGCCAGCTGCCCCTGGAAAAGCCCGAGCTCATCCATACGCCCTGCCAAACCCCACCAGCCATCGCCACACGCCCCTGGCTACGGAACGGCGGTTCGCCGGCGTTCTTATCCGCAGCCGCGGGAACCGACCACGACCGCCTATAAGAGGAGCCCCCGAGCTCGTCCAGACCCTCAGGTCGTCCCTCTAGAGCCCCGACGGCCAGCAATCGACGGAGCGAGGCTTTCTTCCTCGTCTCCGATCAGTTCGGCCGCCGCCACGCTCCGGTGCCGAACGTCGCGAGCAGGGCCTCCCCTATCCTTCCAGCACCACCATCCTCCCCCCGACCTTGCGGAGCCACCCCACCTCTCAAACACGATCCGGAGCCACCGAAGCTCGAGACCCTAATCCTCCCGAGGCCACCGTCCGCCGCGGAGCTCACCGCCGGCGAATCCCTTTGTCCCCGCCAGCCCTTCGACCACTGGGAGGACCGCCCTGGACTAGCGGATCCATCCCTGCCCTCGGAACCCCGTAGGAAGCCGCCGTTCGTCAACGGCGATCGCCGGAGCCCCGCCTCTGCTCGGCCAGAGGAGGAAGGAGGCGCGGGCGACTGGTCAAACCTAACCAGCGGGCCCAAGGGACCCACTGTCAGCGACACAGCGACGGCCCGCGCTGGCTTAAGTGGAAGCATACTCCACCGAATACATCTTCGCTAAAAGAAAAGCGTAAGCTCTCCGAAATGTTTTCTTTTTCTGATTTTTATTTAAAAAACAGATTTTGACTAAACTTTGACTGATTATAACTTTTTAAATATAAGTCCAATTGATTTGATTCTTTTTCTGTTGTTTCTCAAAAAATTTCTAGTTTATTTTCATATTTATTTGAAAATTTTCCAAACAACTTTTTTGTACTGTTTTGAAACTATGTGTTAATTTGATTTTTTCTTAAATAGGATTTTGGAGAGGGAGGCAACTTTCAAAAATGCACCCCCACTTGCATACTCTTGAAGGCAAGTATTCTGAACCATGGCATAATATTCTTGTGTGTTGTTTGACACGGTTACAACACCACCTTGACTCGGAGTTTTTGTTATTTTATGTGATGATATGATCATACTCATGAGTGTATATTGATGATTCCGTGCTGTTGGAATTTGATATGTTGGTGATAGTAATCACCCTCGTATGCCTTTCATGCCTACTGGAAGGAATCCGAGAAAGCCTCTATGTTGGGTAGACACGAGCTTGTCTCTAGTTCTTCGTCGAGACGGTTGTGTCCGGTAAGGCATGGTGAGGTATGATGAGTGGTGATTCTGTCTGATTGGTGTGAAATATTTTTCTTATGCTAAACATGCAGGAAATGCTTTAACCTCCTGAGTCGACCATAGATCGAGTCCTGTTCCAGTAACCCCCATACTTGCTTCGTACTACCACTTGTCCCTGCCATAGGTAGGGTATGGTTCAGTAAGTTGCCAACCCCTTCCTAGCACACACCGTACAGAGAGGCCATGGTGGAAGATACCGGCTGCATCGGGTAGGCATGCCACCTGGTCCGGGGGCATGGGTGTTTCCGGTTGGAGCCGAGTGGGTAGCTCCCCTAGTTTGCGCGTGTTATAAATTTGTGATCCCATGCTAGTCGAGGTTGTAGCCTCCCCACTTCGAGTTTCGCTTAACGGGTGTCGTGGGTGATTCCAGACACCGGTAAGTTAGGCTGGTGTGTGCGGTCAGGTGTGTTTTCAACTAAAAGACCATAGACAGAATTAGTCTCGATGGACTAAAGGAATCCGTTACTCGTGGGTAAAGAGTACACCCTCTGCAGAGATTATACCTATTCGAATAGCCGTGTCCATGGTTAAGGACTACAGTCTGGGATGGATCAAGTGTCGGTCTTAGTGTCGGTGTTCTGAGGAAAAATTGCTAAACCAGAATATGGATCATGACTTGTGAGTCATGATGGTTATGATTACTATTATTATGAACTAACCATTTACATCATTGAATTAGTGAGTATCCCTGGGACGGTTCTACCTCATGGATATTCACTGTGATTACTCTCATATAAGCCCTTTATGTGGTGTCGCGGAGATGCCCGACTGTGGCATGCTTGTTATTCATTTACTTTATAAGCCCTTTATGTTGTGTCGCGAAGACGCCCGACTGTGGCATGCTTGTTATTCATTTACTTTATAAGCCCTTTATGTGGTGTCACTGAGACGCCCGACTGTGGCATGCTTGTTATTTAATTACTCTATAAGCCCTTTGTGTGGTGTCGCACAGACGCCCGACTATGGCATGTTTGCTTCTTATTTCCTTTATAAGCCCTTTATGAGACGTCGGTCAGACGCCCGACTGAGGCATGCTTTATATTATTATCCTTTCGAGGTGTCGCTTTGGACACCCGATCGGTGCATTCTACTTCTACTCCCTTATTACATATTCATGTTGTATAATGAATAGCCCGCTTGCGTGCATCATGGATGTTTATTTTGTGATTGACATATGATCATAGAATAATTCAGGGCATGATTATCATTCGTTATATTATACCAGTGTTCATAATGTTTGCGAGTACATTCAAAGTACTCACTGGCTTGTCCCTGGCTATTGTCTTGGCCAGATTTCTTGCGTGGAGAGGAGTGTTGCGATGACAGCCCCGGAACCTATGCAATGGTGATAGCAGCCTCGCGAAGATAGGAGTTATCCAGGTCAGCTATTCCTGTGGGAAACGGAGTCCCATAGACACTGATGAACCACAAACCGCTTCCGCCATCAACCACCAGAAACCATTTGTTGTACTCATAGGGCAGAATGGTCTTGTACTACACATTTTGTATTTTGCTTGGAGTTTTTGTATCAAGTTGGTGTCTCATCAGCTAATAGTAATCCTGGGGCTGGTGAGCACAAGGACCATTTTCTAGGAAATTAATATCCTGAAAATCCGATCCTAACACTATGATCTTGAGGGAATAAAAGAAAGAACAAAAAGAATTAAAGAGATCATATTGATCTTATGGAGAGTAATGACTTCACATATAAAGAGTATGATGAATAAAAGTTGTTGAGAGTTGACAAACATAGTTTTGGTCATTGTTGCAATTAATAGGAAGTAATGAAGAAAGAGAGGTTTTCACATATAAATATACTATCTTGGACATATGATTGTGAGCACTCATTAAAATATGACATGCTAAAAGTTGATGTTGGACAAGGAAGACAACGTAATGGGTTATGTTCTTCTTATATCCAAAATAAAGTATATTGTCATGGATCATCCAACATGTTGAGCTTGCCTTTCCCCCTCATGCTAGTCAAATTCTTTGCACCAAGTAGAGATACTACTTGTGCTTCCGAATATCATTAAACCCAGTTTTGCCATGAGTGTCCACCATACCTACCTATGGATTGAGTAAGATCTTTCAAGTAAGTTGTCATTATTGCATGCAATAAAGAATTGCTCTTTAAATATGTATGATTTATAAGTGCGGAGAAAATAAGCTTTATACGATCTTGTGATGTGGAGGAAATAAAAGCGACGGACTACATAATAAAGGTCCATATCACAAGTGTAAATATAAAGTGACTTTCTTTTGCATTAAGATTTTGTGCATCCAACCATAAAAGCACGTGACAACCTCTGCTTCCCTCTGCGAAGGGCCTACCTTTTATTCTTGTCTTATACCATGGTGATCTTCACTTTTCCTTTTTACATTTTATCCTTTGGCAAGCACACTGTGTTGGAAAGATCCTAATATATATATATATATATATATATATATATATATATATATATATATCCAATTGGATGTAAGTTATCATGAACTATTATTGTTGGCATTACCCTTGAGGTAAAAGGTTGGGAGGCAATACTATAAGCCCCTATATTTCTCTGTGTCCGATTAAAACTCCATACCCATAAGTATTGCGTGAGTGTTAGCAATTGTGAAAGACTAAATGATAGTTGAGTATGTGGACTTGCTGAAAAGCTCTTATATTGACTCTTTCCTATGTTATGATAAATTCCAATTGCTTCAATGACTGAGATTATAGTTTGTTAGCTTTCAATGAAGTTTCTAATTCATACTTGACGTTGTGAATAGATTGTTACTTTATCATAAGAAATCATATGACAATATTTATATATGTTGCTGTTATAAGAATGATCATGATGCCCTCATGTCCGTATTTTATTTTATCGACTCTAAACATGTGGACATATTTTTCGTTATCGGCTTTCGCTTGAGGACAAGCGAGGTCTAAGCTAGTTGATACGTCCATTTTGCATCATGCTTTTATATCAATATTTATTGCATTATGGGCTGTTATTACACATTATGTCACAATACTTATGCCTATTCTCTCTTATTTTACAAGGTTTACATGAAGAGGGAGAATGCCGGTAGCTGGAATTCTGGGCTGGAAAAGGAGCAAATATTAGAGACATATTCTGCACAACTCCAAAAGTCCTAAAACTTCACGGAGGCACGTTTTGGAATATATAAAAAATATTGGGCGAAGAAAGAACCAGAGGGGGCCACCCACCATCCATGAGGGTGGGCGGCGCACCCTACCCCCGTGGGCGCGCCCCCTGCCTTATGGGCCCCCTAGCAGGCCTCCGGTGCCCATCTTTTGCTATATGAAGTCTTTCGCCCTGAGAAAAAAATCAGAAGGAAGCTTTCGGGATGAAGCGCCGCCGTCTCGAGGCGGAACCTGGCGAAACCAATCTAGAGCTTCGGCGGAGCTGTTCTGCCGGGGAAACATCCCTCCGGGAGGGGGAAATCATGACCATCGTCATCACCATCGATCCTCTCATCGGGAGGGGGTCAATCTCCATCAACATCTTCACCAGCACCATCTTATCTCGAACCCTAGTTCATCTCTTGTATCCAATCTTTGTCTCAAAACCTCAGATTGGTACATGTGGGTTGCTAGTAGTGTTGATTGCTCCTTGTAGTTGATGCTAGTTGGTTTATTTGGTGGAAGATCATATGTTAAGATCCTTTATGCATATTAATACCCCTCTGATTATGAATATGAATATGATTTGTGAGTAGTTACGTTTGTTCCCGAGGACATGGGAGAAGTCTTGCTATAAGTAATCATGTGAATTTGGTATTCGTTCGATATTTTGATGAGATGTATGTTGTCTTTCCTCTAGTGGTGTTATGTGAACGTCGACTACATGACACTTCACCATTATTTGGGCCTAGGGGAAGGCATTGGGAAGTAATAAGTAGATGATAGGTTGCTAGAGTGACAGAAGTTTAAACCCTAGTTTATGCGTTGCTTCGTAAGGGGCTGATTTGGATCCATATGTTTCATGCTATGGTTAGGTTTACCTTAATACTTCTTTTGTAGTTGCGGGTGCTTGCAAGAGGGGTTAATCATAAGTGGGATGCTTGTCCAAGGAAGGGCAGTACCCAAGCACCGGTCCACCCACATATCAAATTATCAAAGTAACGAACGCGAATCATATGAGCGTGATGAAAACTAGCTTGACGATAATTCCCATGTGTCCTCAGGAGTGTTTTCCTTTATATAAGAGTTTATCTAGGCTTGTCCTTTGCTACAAAAAGGATTGGGCCGCCTTGCTACATCTTGTTTACTTTTGCTACTTGTTACCCGTTACAAATTACCTTATCACAAAACTATCTGTTACCAATAATTTCAGTGCTTGCAAGAATACCTTACTGAAAACCGCTTGTCATTTCCTTATGCTCCTCGTTGGGTTCGACACTCTTACTTATCGAAAGGACTACGATAGATCCCTATACTTGTGGGTCATCAATATGACATCAAGCTCAATCCGGAAAAGTGTGTTTTCGGCGTCCCCGCCGAAAAACTGCTGGGCTTTATTGTTTCCAATAGAGGAATTGAGGTAAACCCAGCCAAAATCCGAGCTTTGTCACAATTGGCCACACCAACAGACCTTAAACAGGTCCAAAAACTACCCGGATGCGTGGCAGCTTTAAGCCGCTTTATATCCAGGCTAGGAGAAAAGGCACTGCCACTATATCGCCTGCTCCGACGCACCGACCACTTCGAGTGGACGGACGCGGCAACGACCGGATTGGAAGAAATAAAAGATTTTTTTAGCGATCAACCTAATCTTGGCCGTGCCAAACATTGGTGAACCCATGTTATTATACATCTCTACAACACACCAGGTGGTGAGTGCGGTGCTCGTTGTCGAACGAGAGAAGGACGAACATAAATTCCCACATCAGAAGCCGGTATACTATGTATCCACTGTCCTCACACCATGCAAATCCCGGTACCCTCATTACCCAAAGATAGCATATGCGGTCTTCATGGCATCCCAGAAGCTACAACATTACATCCAATAGTGCTTGACCATGGTGGCTTCCGAAGTACCACTCAATGACATAATAAACAATCGCGAAGCTATAGGCCGGATTGCCAAGTGGGAAATTGAGCTCTTGCCATTGATATAGCATACAAGCCACGCCGAGCCATTAAATCCCAAGTATTGGACGACTTCGTCGCCGAATGGACAGAGGCCGAACTCCCTAAATAGTACGGTACATATTCCAACTGGGTCATGCACTTTGATGGCTCTAAAATGCTGGCTTGTTTAGGAGCGGGCATCGTCTTAACGTCCCCCATAGGAGATACGGTCCAGTATGTACTCCAAATATTATACACAGACTACAATAACACAGCCGAATATGAGGCCTTATTGCATGGTCTTAGGATGGCTGTCTTCATGGGCATACAACACCTCGAGGTGCGCGGGGATTCAAATCTCGCAATATCCAAATAAACGGAGACTTCAACGCCAATAATCCGAAGATGGCGGCCTACCGTAATGCCGTACTCAAAATATCGGCCCGGTTCGTGGGACTCGAGTTCCACCATGTGGCTCGAGAAAGTAATCAAGCGGCGGATGTCCTTGCTCGCATGGGTGCCAAGCGTGACCCTGTCCTGCCCAACATCTTTTTGGAAAGGCTCTTCAAGCCATCCGTGGTGTGGCAAGATGAGAGCGGCAGCACCAGTCCGGATCCGATTATACCCCTAGATTTCGAACACAATACCGATATCATCGGGGGCTTAGCCACCGAAATAACACCATCGGCCCATCTAATAATGGCAGTAATTTCCCCATGGACCGAACCCTTCTTGGCCTACCTCAATAGGCGAGAGCTCCCTGAGGATCAGAATGAGGCTCGGTGCATCATTCGGCGTTCAAAAGCCTACAAGGTTCATGAAGGAGAGCTCTACAAGAAGAGAGCTACCGGAGTCCTTCAAAGATGTATCTCCGAAGAAGAAGGACGACGGCTCCTAGCTGAAATCTATGCTGGTCTCGGCGGTCACCACGCTGCAGCTCGGGCTCTCATAAGTAAAGCTTTCCATACCGGTTTCTTCTGGCCGACGGCCCGAGCAGATGCACAAGACCTGGTCCAACATTATGTCGGATGCCAGCTTTTCGCCAATCAAAGCCATATGCCGCCTACAGCCCTACAAACAATCCCCATTACTTGGCCTTTCATGGTCTGGGGGCTTGATATGGTCGGACCCCTTAAAGGGGGAAGCCATAAGAGAAAATATCTGCTGGTCATGGTAGATAAATTCACTAAGTGGATAGGGCCAAACCAGTTAAGACGGCCGAAGTCGGACCAGTGATAGACTTTATATCCAGTGTCGTACACCGTTATGGTGTCCCACACAACATCATCACCGATAACGGCTCCAACTTTACAGCTGACGAAGTGAAAACCTGGTGTGCTAACCTAGGCATCAAGCTTGATTATGCCTCCGTCTATCACCGCCAAACAAACGTTCAAGTCGAACGAGCTAATGGCCTCATCATGAGCGGCATTAAGCCTAGACTGGTGCGGTCTTTAAAAGAGTCAGACAAACACTGGGTCGAGGAGCTCAATTCCGTACTCTGGGGGTTACGGACCACATCGAACCGCACTACCGGTTACACACCATTCTTTATGGTATACATCGCAGAGGCTGTTTCGCCCTACGACATCATTCATGACTCACCTCGAGTGCGCATGTACAAAGAGAGAGAAGCCGAGCTCGATCGGCAGGACAGTCTAGATGCCTTGGAGGAGGAGCGGGACGTCGCAATGGCCTGTTCCACATTCTATCAACAACAAGCTCGCAGATACCAAAGCAGAGAAGTGCGGGCCAAGACTTACAATGTTGGTGAACTCGTTCTACGCTTGCCGGAGAAGAAAAAGGACAAACTCAGGCCCAAGTGGGAGGGTCCCTTCATTATAGATGAAGTTCTAACTGGAGGTGCGTACCGCCTGCGTGATGCATCTGATAATCGTTTAGAGCCAAACCTGTGGAACGCCGCAGACTCTGAAGATTCTACGCCTAGAGCCGGACTCATTGTTCATTTTCTTTTTCTCCTTTCTCCATTTTTTTCTCTCTTTCAATTTTTCTTTAGCTTTATAGCTCTTGTGTGGCTAGACCACACACTTATGAGGTACACATCCTTAAATATGTGCGCCCATAAATACCTGGGGGCTTCTTTTACAGAAGCTTATTATCATTTTCAGAGCATCAAGCTCACCGCATATGTGTCCTTTTCTCATATATACCTTTTCTTCGCCACTACATGCACCTTTATTACTTAAGTTATTGCCAAGCTGGGTTGCCTGGCTCCTGTGCTTATGCCCTACGTTCCTGTTTGTTCGGCTAGGGCATAAAGGGAGCACCTCTGCGATTGTTACAGCCGGGTTATCTGGACGTGTACCTCAGACTGGGTGAAGTCGACAGCTAGCGCTCTTAAGGGAATAAACGGTCGGCGAACTAAAGATGTTTTACACTCGTTGCACTATGAATCCCTAGATATCATGTATACTGCGACTTTTCGAATCACAGTTTGGGCATGCATACTAACGCATGTTCACCTAGGGAAAGGAACACTTAACAGAACTATTCTCTCTGGAAGATGTTTCTTACAATCTATAAGTAATATAACATAGCTAGCCAAATACAACGTGTCTGTTCATGCAACTACGACCCCTACGCCTGGTTTCCACGCATGCCCCAGCATTTATTGCCGGTCCAGTATTCGGAAACACTCTGCACCTTCGGGTCCGGAGGTCGAAGCAAAAAAGGTCTGCCATGACAATTGTTTTACAATTCGGCTAGGGACAAATTTGTCAATTGAAGTACATAGTCACTTGGACTCAGAAGCTACTTCTTCCTCAATACCGTCTAACAGACTGTCTAACCTACAATCCTATTGTGAAAACTTGGCGGCTATCTTTACTTGGTCATATATGAAGCTTATTGGAATTTCTTTCCCATCTGACCCCCCATGCCCGACCCGGGCCATATGATTCAGATCCAGTCTAGTGTACCGCGTTTTCAGCATGGCCCAGGCCTCTCATACGCCTTCCCAGCAAGTCGATATCTTCCATAATTCAAAGCGGCACCAAGCTCCCTTGAATAGCTTCACAAGCTCCTCCATACTTCCTAGAGGGGATGCGGATGGCCATAAAGCCTTGGCAATGCCCCGCATTGCTTTCCAAGCTCGCTCGTGCACTTGGGACAGCTCCTGCAGCAGATCGCCTTGAGATCCGGACATTTCCTCTTCGGGACGGCCAATCAGTATACATGCAGACATAAATCTATTAACTCATTTCCTTCCGCACTACATGAAGGTAAGTTTAAAAGCATACTGAATATGCCGCCCTGTAGCTTCCTATTCTCTTTTACGGCGTCCGCTAGCTGGGCTCGCACGTCTTTTAGCTCTTCACCCAGCTGGGTGTTGGAATCCTGCAGCTTGTTCTTATCATCCCTAGTCCGTGTCAATACACGTTCGCCAGTAGTCAGTAGCTTTTCGGCCTATTGTTTGCCCGCCTGCGCGTCCTTTAGTTCCTCTTTCAGTTGATCTAATGATCCTGCCATGGGAAATATAACAGTATTAACATTACTGGTATATGATTATATTTTTCTGGATGGAGGGGAACATTACCAGGCGGTGCCTCCTTGGATTTCTCCAGTTCGGCGGTAACATCAGCCAACTGGGTCCGACACTTTTCCAGTTCATGAGATAGCATGTTCTTATTCTCCGTGAGTGCCTGATTATACAATGATCCTTAAATCAGTTGTTTCAACTGCTTCAAGTCTCGGGGGCTATTGGTATATGATTACTAGATCGGTACAATGCGTACTTACCCGCATATCTTTCAAATGTTGGTCCGTGGCTTTGGCAAGCCCATCCCGAGCAGCTCAGATGTATGCATCAGCCGAGCTGAAGGCATTGAACGCCTCTTTTGTAAAGCCAGGATCGCGAAGAGCGGCCCTCCAGCGCCGATGATTCATGGCGCTCTCTACTTCAGAGTTCGTGACGGATACATCATTTGAATCCTTTGAAGGAGGACAATCCGACGTCAATCCCGTGTCAGCCTCCGCCCTAAAGGCAGGGCCTGGAACCTGGCTGGTGGAGGCGCGACCGGTAGGATCCCCGGACATAGTCCGGTGAACACTCTTCCTGATAAAACACAGCGGACAATGTCATAGTTCGATGTGACTACCAGGGGGCATATTTAAAGCCATACCTCTTCGATGAAGGCTCGGCCGTGTTGTCATTTGCCTTCCTCTTTGAAGACCCGCTCGGCATGGTCGCTGCTCTCTTATGAGATGCCTCTAGTGCGGCATGGCGCGCCGAGTGCCTCCCCTTTGGAGCACGAGACAATGCGGTGGGTGAGGCATAATGAGGAAGCTCTTTTGGAGGAAATGTCTCCTGATTACTTACATATGAGGCAGGAAGGAGGCCGGGATAGTCGGCCATGATGGCCACTTCTGTGCCATCATAGCTCGCCTGGTAGAAGACTCCCTCCTCAAGCTCTGCAAATATGTCCGGATCCTCTTCGAATCCGGGGTCGAGGTCCCGGTTATGGTCCTCCGGCTGTGGAGCGGGGCTATGGATCCCCGCAACAACCTTCCGCCATTCCTATTAAGGAACAGGTTAATTGAACATGACTCAGGGAGAAGATTGAGTAAGGTGGCGGGATTAAAACTCAGCCAGGTAGGAGGATTGTACATGGAAAATCCCTCCCGGCACTTAAGGCGAGTGAATTCCTCTTTCTCCCCTTTGTACAGATCGGCCAATATTGTGGCCAGGGCGGCGGGGGTGTCCGGACCCTTCCATCCGCAGTGTGAGGCGTCATCTTCCCCATTGTAGTGCCACATAGGGAGCCATCTGAATTGGAGTGGCCGAACACCTCGCACTATGGAAGTCGCCATTACCTCGATTATTGATAATCCAGACTGGGCAAGTGTCCTTATCTTGCCCATTAATTGTTGGACTTCCGTGCTATCTTCCTCCTCGAGGCTCCGAGGGTGCCAGCTGTGGTGTTTCTTCAATGGAGCGCTGGAAAATTCGGGAAGGCCCATTCGGACTGGGTCAGGGAGAGCGACGTCCTCAATATAGAACCACTCTGAGCACTACAAAAAAAGACACATCCGTGACATTTTGGGACGAATGAATTTTTTTTTCTGTCATACTTATGACACTTCTATGACAATAATTGTGACAAAACATGGTATCATCATAGATGTGGTGGGGTCCTACTTCTATGACAAAAAATCATGACAGAAAATGGGCTTTTCGTCCTGGGCGGGCCGGAGATGCAGCTGCATGACATTCTTTGGGTCGTCCAAGACGGAAAAAACCGTGGTAGAAGCGAGGGCGAGGAAAATATCGGGGTGTTCCCGGTTATGGTGAGTGGTCAGGGCCGAGCGATGCGCGTCTCTCTCGTACACGCACGCGCGTGGGTGTGAGGCATTGGGCTCTAACTGAACCCGAGCGAGGTGTTGGGCTCTAACTGAACCCGAGCGATGGAACTGCGGGCTACGCGTTATTGAACCCGAGCGATCGATCGATGGCTGTTAACTGAAACCGATCGAGCGATTCCTTCGCTACTGCTGCTAACTGAAGCCGATCGATGCTGCCTATGGATGAACAATGAGCGTTGCTGGGGGGGTGGATGAACAGTTCCCGGTGGGGGTGGATGAACAGGACCCTGTGGTGTTGCCTCTGGATGAACAGGACCCCGATCGATCGAGCCGGTTGGGGCTGGATGAACAGGACCCCGTGGAGGGCTGGATGAACAGGACCACCCCGTGGAGGGCAGGATGAACAGTAGCCCGTGGAGGGGTGGTTGAACAGGAGCCCGTGGAGAGGGCTGGTTGAACAGTAGCCGGTGGAGTAGCGCATGGTGGAGGTTGGATGAACAGGAGCCCGTGGATGAATAGTCACAGGTGGAGGCAGAGGAGGTCGACGGTGGATGAACAGTAGCCCGTGGAGGCTGGAGGGGGTCGACGGTGGAGATGAACGGTATCCCGTGGAGTCTTGTTTTGCGGTACGCCACACCCCTCCCGATCAACAGGACCCCCGTTTCGACCGTAGGAGGTACGTTTCCTCCGTTTTGCGGTACGCCTGACCCCTCCCGATGAACAGGATCCCATTTCGACCATGGCCGGCCGAACACAAGTCTGTTTCCTCCATTCTGCGGTACGCCAGGCCTCGTTTCCATCGGCTGTTCTATCCAAGCCCTCCCGATGAACACGACGACGCATTCCATTTCGACCCAGCCGGTTGGCTCCCCATGAACACGACGACGACGACGATGTTTCTCCGTTCCGACCCAGCCATGTACACGAGCCCTGGCCGTACGTACGTGCGAGTAGGGGTTCGAGACCCCGCCCGTATGTATGTACGTGGCTGTATTTACTTTCTTGCACCATGGCCGTTGTACGTACGTGTACATGGTACGTGTGCGCCTCTACTACGACACGTGCGCGCCTCTACATCGACCAGTATGTACGTACACGTTCGCGACTAGAATGACAACGCTACGTACGCTTTGACTAGGTGGATCCCGACTGTCAGGCACTTCCTTGCGTGCGAAGATGTAGCTGGTGGGTCCCAGCAGTCAGGGGGCGAATCTTTTCTTTTTGCCCGGACGCACTTCCTTGCGTGCGAAGATGTAGCTGTGGGTCCCAGAAGTCAGGGGGAAACATTTTTTTTCACAAAATACTGTGGCCCGTCCGGTGGGTCGCCGCTGTCAGGTGGAGGAATAATTATTTTGCGCATAATAAGGAGGCACTTCCTTGCTGCGGCCGTGGACCTAGCTGTTAGCCTCTTCACGTGCAGTACTCTTCCGATGGAAGTCGGTCGTTGACCACATTGACCACGCCACGCTAAGAGCACCAAGGCGGTGGACGAAGGCGAGGCCTAGGAAGGGGACGACGCGGAGCCAGGGAAGACACGGCAGTGGATGCCCATGCGGAGAGGAGTACGAGGGTTCATTGGTTCGGCTGCAGTGTGAGGCTGCCGTTGCCGCAAAATAACAGGGGCTGTAGGTGAGTAGAGGGATGGCCTGGCTAGCGGTGGGAGTAGTAGGGGGCGGTGAGGCCTCCGCCGCATCGCAGCCGGCCACGGGAGGCAGGAGCACGAGGCACGACTGATGCTGGTTTGGGCGGCTGGAGCAAGAAGACCAGAGGTTGAAGAAGCACTACGGCCATTGGATGGACATCGTACGGTCAATGGAGCTAGAATCGTGCATATTGACTAAGTTGACAAAGCCCTCCGTCCCCGTCAACTTAGTAGGCCCACAAGTGAGCCTCCCAATATACTGGGTCCCAGCTAGCAGGGGGAGTATTCATTTTTTTTATGTAATAAGGAGGCACTTCCGATGGGTCCAAGCTGACAGCGGGTGGAACGTTTTTTTTCGTGAAATACGGTGGCCCGTCCGATAGGTCCCAGCAGTCAGGGGGGAAATGTTTTTTTCGCCAAATACGGTGGCCCGTCCGGTGGGTCCCTGCTGTCAAGTGGAGGAATAATTATTTTCCGCGTAATAAGGAGGCACTTCCTTGCGGCTGTCGTGGACCCAGCTGTCAGCCTCTCCACGATAGTACTCTTCCGATGGAAGTCGTTCCTTGACCACGTTGACCACGCCGCGCCGAGAGCACCAGGGCGGTGGACGACAGCGAGGCCTAGGAAGGGGACGATGCAGAGCCGGGGAAGACGCAGCACTGGATGCTCACGCGAAGAGGAGTACGAGGGTTCACTGGTATGGCTGCGGTGTGAGGTTGTCGTCGCCGCAGAATAACAGGGGGTGTGGGTGAGTAGAGGGATGCCCTGGCCAGCGGTGGGAGTAGTAGGGGGCGGTGAGGCCTGCACGGGAGGCGGGAGCAGGCGGTCCCGTCGGCGCTGGATTTGGCGGCTGGAGCAATAAGATCAGAGATTGAAGAAACACGACGGCCGTTGGATTGACATCCAATGGTTACATGTGCTAGAATCGTTTGTTGACGTATATAATAACTAAAAAATCATGCATACGCATCAACTTAATAGGCCCATAAGTCAGACCATTCGCTCTTTTTTAATAATTTATATATAGCTCATTGCGACTTCTTATGCAATTTATTGCAGTCCGTTTTTTGGTTGGCCAGGGCCAATTTCGCATATTTCTGTGGGTTCCAAACTATTTTTAATATCGAAATGTCGAGCCAGATTTAAAATACTTTGAAGATATATTTAAATTAGGTTAATGCCCAATGAAATAGGAATCTGAAAATGTGAAAAAAATTCAGAAATTATAAAGTAATTGCCAATTTGTCGTCTGTTTTTATATTTACAACCAATTTCATATTACTTTGAAGATTTGCGGGCGTCTTGAAAGAGTTGCAGCCCATCAGGGCGTAGAAAAATAAATAGGCTTGGATTGGGTATTCTTCAGAAAAAAAATAAACTGGGCTCATTTTCACAAAGAAAAAATAGTTGGGCTAGTCACATGGTGAACATAAAATATAAGCCTAGGCTAGATGGGCCACAGCCCAGTTCAAACCCTACTCCATCTCAACAATAACAAAAAAATACTGCTCGAGCAGCTACGTCCCAGGTGTCAGCCGATCTTGTGTTGTTCTCTTGTCTATTGACTATATACACTCACAATGTCGTGGGTCCCAGATGTCAGGAAAACACTAGGAGGAAGCATTTTTCCATACGCTGACATGGTGGGCCCATACTGTCATCCTCTCCACGTACTTCTACCGATTCCTGTTGTTTGTTGACCATGTTGACAATGCGAGAGGGCGGCGCCGTGCTGTGCGCACCAAAGCGCGCGGAGGACGACAGCGAGGCCTCGGACGTCGGCGTTAACGATTTAGGAGACGGTGGGGCGGCGATGCGTGCGCTGAGGCGCAGCCAGCCGTGGGAGACGGAAGCAGGCGGCCCCGCCGGCGCTGGTTTGGTTTTGGCGGCTGGAGTAAGACATGACTGAAGAAACACAACAGACTGTAAAAGCAGCATGAGTACTTAACAACCTTAACTGAAACCAGCAGGGGCACTTAACAACCATAGCTGAAAGCAGTATGAGTACTTATATAGGTTCAACCGTACAAAGCACGCCTCGAACAGTGCTACTTTGCCTACAGTTAACCAAGGGTGAGGCCGCCAAGCCCCAGGACAAGGCCCAGGCGCCACCCCGCGCGTCCACAACCTTCTGAAAGCGGCTTCATCTCGCAATGTGGTCAATAAACATCATATTCGCTTTAGAGCCATGGAAAAGCAGGAACATAATCTTCTGTTCTATTCTCCAAGATGGACGGGCCTTCATTATTTGAGACCACCCATGAATAAGTATCTTTTCACCTCCAAGGGGAATGGAGTAGGTCGACATAAACATCATGTTGTGACCAAGCGCAAGTCTGACCCGACCATGGTCAGGCATCTGTATAGGCAATAGAACTGGGCAGTTTCTGTTTCAAGAAGATCACAACTGTAAAACTGTGTATAAGCAATAGTTTATGGACAACATATATAACAGAAAACAACTCGTACCATAAGTTTCTCGACAAAGTTGGACCTATTCAACGAGTGCAGCAGTGGCACACATATCCCACGTGGCCTTCCACCATTGAAACGCCCCACAAGGACCTCAAGACGATCAATAAAGTGTAGGAACTTGTGGATGTCGTCCCAGTCAACTTCAGTGCCATCAGTAATAGCCGAGTTGTTACAGAATAACAAACGAGCAGCCTGCTTAACTCTGAAAAAACCTACACGTGCCGCCAATTATAAGAAAATATTAGTTAGAAGTAGCATCTTCGTGAGAGATTCGTTGCTACTTCTAAAGTTAAATTGTGATTAGTTAGACAGAATAGGTGGATTAAGAAGTAATCGAGGCAACAAGCAAGAACCAGATACAAAACTAACATGGATGAACAATTGGAACGACGTCGGGGTGGAAGATCACAGTGAACATGAGACCAGGTTCTGCTATTTCCATCAACATTTGTGCGCCAACTTTCAGTCCGTAACACTTGAGAAAGTTTATCCAAGTTCGGCCATAAGAAAAGCAGCGATCTTCTTGGTTCATGAACCCAACTCGGAACTTATATCCATGGCTTGTCTTCACTGTGACCATTAAGCTGGTGTATTCAGTTATGGCAAGGCCGAGCATCTTGAGTACATGTGTTCTAGCAGAGCAAATAATGCACTATAGGAAAAATAATATGAGAACACAATGTATTCCCTATCCAAATCTAGAAATAACTTCCTCCTTCACGTCAGTGTTGACCATCGTATTGGTAGTACCTTTTATCCAAATATAGTAATCCAAATTTCCAAATTAGTCGACAGCATGTTCAAAAAAACCCCACCCTCCCGGATAGAAAAGAGGATTCTAGGAACATACTGTGCGCGTTTTAAAATTCTGTGTTAGGATGAGAAGGAACAAGTGTGGTGTCTCGCCGAGGGCGCCAAAACCTGTAGGTTCCTCGCACTTTGGGCACTGCAAATGAAACACACTAGATTCAGTAGGAAGAAAAATGCATCAATGGTGGCGGCTGCCATCCTAGGATTACCCACGACCAAGGGACTTGGATTTATCGGGGATGGATGAAGAATTCGCACCTAGTTATCCATGAGAAAACCCTATGCAATCGCCAAGAGGGGGTTTTCTCTGAACAAGCAGACGAGGGAGAAGGGGATTCAGGCCCAGTGAATATATTGCCGCTTCGTCCGCCCAGCTTACTACTAAAGCTGGAAAGGGGGGGTTGTGATTTGACGGCTCATTGGGCATTACTGCGGCTCTACGACCGGGGTGTGTCTACCGTGCAGTTGTGCACTCTAATTTGTGCATATGGAACGTGGACCCCGTTGCCGGATGCCCCACATATCAGCGAAAGGAAGTAGAAAGACAGGAGTAACTAGTTACACAAAAATATATTTTTGACAGAGAGATACTCCCTCTGTAAAGAAATATACAAATCTTTTATATCACAACTTTATACATAAGAAAAATCAAGGGGAATATATATAACATATATAATTATAAAAAACAAAGTTGTTTTTAACACAATATAGACGAGTTGGTGATGATGGTGTGCCTGCCATCCTGCAATATAGGTCGTCCGATTTATATCTGACGGATAGGAAGGAAACTATGGCAATTTTGCAAAAAGGTACCCACACACCTCTCCACATTTGCAAATAAGGCCTTCCCTCGTTCATGCTTTTTTCTCACAAGATAAAATACTCATACAAATGCATCTTGATGTTACGTGCAACACATGGGCATTATGGGGGTTCAGCTGAGAATATAATACTCAGACAGGCTCACGGTTCTGGACTTTGGGCTGCAGGGCCACCCTGCATGTTTGGGGGCCCATGTGTTCTACCTCAGCGCTTTTCATATTGCAAGCGATCAATACGGCGCTGGTTTTAGATGCTATTGCAAGGCGAATACACAAAATTGAATAAAGCACGACAGCTGTTGGAATGAAATCGAACGATAGTTCCTAACCAGCAATGAGAGTTGCAATTCTATCAACGATATACCATGTGATAAATAATACTGTCGTATTACTTATACACACAGGACACTTGTTTCACCATGCCAGATTATTACATCAAAATCTCTCATAGGATAGATCAGTTCGGCAGTTGCGTGCTGCTACTGAAGAATTTCAAAGTTGATTTGGACCAGCTCTCCTTGCCGAGAAAGTTCGATTTTGAGATCATCCCCTACCGCAAGATATGATTTATATTTGAACCTTGACCATCCTTTAGCATTAATCGTCATGCGACCATCCTTTGTACTTATGGTATATTGAGCAGGTTCATTCACACCAAGGCTGCGCATGGTAAGAGAAACTTGGCCGCTGTCGCCCGGATTGTTGAACGACTCCCTCGTTGCTCTAGGAATTCTTTGTTTGCAAACAAGAAGACATACCCAAACAGTTAGATCAACAGAGTGAATCATGCGAAACAACATGGAAAGAAAAAAGAATGAAACACTTGGGCGGCCAATGCTTACCAAGAAGGTGGACATGCCGGTTTTGTAAGGACTTTGGTATATGAAGTGCGAACTACAGCCCAGTCTGTTGCCAGTGCAACTTCTCGTTTGGTTGCCGCTGCACGGGCCGGAGCAGATGCAAGTGTTGGTGCAGGTGCCGAAGCCGCTGGTGCTGCCGGAGATGGTGCTCCTTGTAGAGCTGGTGCCGGTGTCGGAGCAGGTGCCGGTGTCGATGCCCGATCCTCCGGTAGATTAGCCTGATCCGTTGACGCGGTCGGTGCCCAATCCTCAGCTGGATCAGACTGAGCTGCTGCCGCTATCAGTGCTAGAGCAACTGCCGGTGCTCGATCCATTGCTGAAGGTGGTACCGATGTGCGAGACATCGGCGATTGTGTCTGGACTGCTATGATCAGCTTTCTAACTTGACTAGGCTTCATGACCGTGATCCGGGTTTTTTCTTCATTTATTTTAAACGCGAGAATGACTAATTGTGGCATTTTTGTTCAACCAAACTGCAGTCATCATAGGGATTCAGCTTGTACTCAGACAATAGACTGATCCAATTTTTTCTAGTAATATAAGTGATGGACAGTGCCTTCGTTACTGACACGACATAAGAAGTGAAACCTGCAAAAATATCCATCATATAGCAAACCAAACGGTTTATTCTGTGATGAATGTCACATGGCAAAACCTGCATCGTAAAATTGCAGGAAAAGAAAGAAAACATGACATTAAATCAATAAGATTTAGACAGTAAATCAATAAGATTTACTTGATGTGACACGAGTGAATCATTACCAGGAAATCACTATGTTGAAGTACTAAACAGAAGATTTCTCGTCCAACTACAGGTGGCATGCAGGGGCCCCGCCTACTCCCACAAGCAGGATAGTCCAAAGGTCGTGACAAATCGTATGGACCGAACACCCATGGGACTGGAAATCCTGGTGGATGCGATAAACCCTGCAATGCATATAGATATTGGAGTGTAACCATAATTGATAAACTGTCCTCGCAAAAAAGATGATCTGGATACTTCAAAATATACAGACTGAATTGAGTGGACAGACATTAATATAGACCGTTCTTAGGACTGACCACACACGAAAAGCGGCAGTACTAATAAACAATACAAGGTTCACAAACATAAATCAAGTACTGAACAATAGTACTTACTACAGACAAGCAAAGTTGCACTAATTAAACTCTGCAGACTATTTCTTGCCACCGACCGATGGGATGAACCCCGCATAACTAACTAAGACATGGACTTCATGAGAGATGTCTACATGCACCATCACCATCTTGTCAACCTTGGAGAACCTAACAGAGTGGTCTTTCCACTCATAAACATGATCATGAAGACATGCCGCATCAGATTTGTTGGGAAGCTTTACAAGAACCACACCCTTCGTAATCGAAGGCACAACCAGGAAATTGTTGTGGTCAAGTACAACCTCGAGAACACGCCTGACAACAATTCTACAGGAAAACACTAGTTCAGGACATGTGGTGACAAGGACACATCAGCTAGATAGTTTAGAAGTAGAACTCATCCTCAGATCTTCTAGTTCACACGTCATGACTTTGAGAACTTCATCTCCACCCGCGGACCTGGTTTTAATTCAAACAAAAACCATATTTTATTACTACGTCCGTTCAAAAATACAAGATGATTTTCGATATTATGCTCCATATATGACTACATATATGCACAGAAATGAGTGCACAAAGACACTAGAACATGTCTTCAAAGGCATGAGAGCAAAGGGATTACTTGCAATATCCATAACACAAGTTACTGAGGCAAATATACCCTCTTCAAAGGTAGCATTGATGTTCATAACACTACAAAAAAAAGACACATCCGTGACATTTTGGGCTGAATGAAATTTTTTCCTGTCATACATATGACACTTCTATGACGATAATTGTGACAAAACCCGGTATCATCATAGATGTGGTGGGCTCCTACTTCTATGACAAAAAATCATGACAGAAAATAGGCTTTTCGTCCTGGGCGAGCCGGAGACGTAGCTGCATGACATTCTTTGGGCCGTCCATGACGGAAAAAACCGTGGTAGAAGCGAGGGGGAGGAAAATTTCGGGGAGTTCCCAGTTACGGTGGGAGGTCGGGGGCCGAGCGATGCGCGTTTCTCTCGTACACGTACGCGCATGTGTGCGAGGGATTGGCTCTAACTGAACCCGAGCGAGGCATTGGGCTCTAACTGAACCCGAGCGATTGCACTGCAGGCTACGCATTACTGAACCCGAGCGATCGATCGATGGCTGTTAACTGAACCCGATCGAGCGATTCCTTCGCTACTGCTACTAACTGAAGCTGATCGATTGGATGAACAGTGAGCGTTGCGGGGGGGGTGGATGAACAGTGAGCGGTGGCGTTGCCTCTGGATGAACAGGACCCCGTGGTGTGGAGGGCTGGATGAATAGTAGACGATGGAGGGGTGCCCGTGGACGGGTGGTTGAACAGTAGCCGATGGAGTAGCACGCGGTGGAGGCTGGATGAACAGGAGCCCGTGGAGGCTGGAGGAGGTCGGCGGTAGCCCGTGGAGGCTAGAGGAGGTCGACGGTGGAGGAACAGTATCCCGTGGAGTCCCGTTTTGCGGTACGCCACACCCATCCCGATGAACAAGACCCCCGTTTTGACCGTAGGAGGTCCGTTTCGTCCATTTTGCGGTACGCCACACCCCTCCCGATCAACAGGACCCCCGTTTTGACCGTAGGAGGTCCGTTTCCTCCGTTTTGCAGTACGCCACACCCCTCCCAATCAACAGGACCCTCGTTTCGACCGTAGGAGGTCCGTTTCCTCCGTTCTGCAGTACGCCAGGCCTCGTTTCCATTGCCTGTTCCGTCCAAGCCCTCCCGATGAACATGACCACGCATTCTGTTCCGACCCAGCCGGTTGGCTCCCACACGTTTCGTTGCCTCTCGATGAACACGACGCATTCCGTTGCCTCCCGATGAACACGACGCATTCCGTTGCCTCCCGATGAACACGACGCATTCCGTTTCCTCCCCATGAACACGACGCATTCTGTTGCCTCCCCATGAACACGATACATTCCGTTGCCTCCCCATGAACACGACGACGACGCTGTTTCTCCGTTCCGACCCAGCCATGTACACGAGCCCTGGTCGTACGTATGCGCAAGTAGGCATTCGAGACCCTACCCGTATGTACACATACGTGGGAGTATTTTCTTTCTTGCACCCTGGCCATTGTACATACGTGTACATGCTACGTGCGCGCCTCTACTACAACACATGCGCGCCTCTACTACGACACGTGTGCGCCTCTACATCGACCAGTATGTACGTACATGTTCGTGACCAGAATGACAACGCTACGTACGCTTCGACTAGGTGGGTCTCGACTGTCAGGCACTTCCTTGCCTGCGAAGATGTAGCTGGTGGGTCCCAGCAGTCAGGGGGTGAATCGTTTTTTTTCCTGGACGCACTTCCTTGCGTGCGAAGGTGTAGCTGTTGGGTCCCAGTAGCCAGGGGGCGAATTGTTTTTTTGCCCGGACGCACTTCCTTGCGTGCGAAGGTGTAGCTGGTGGGT